>NC_141142.1:119543007-119898632 GCF_053477565.2 Lygodium microphyllum
ACAAATCATGTGTTGTGTGAGAGTAGAGAGAGAGAGAGAGAGAGAGAGGGAATGAACTATTTACATGTATAGAGAGAGTGAGTGAGAGAGAGAGAGTGAGTGAAGGTAGTGGTGAAGGCAATGATGGCGGTGGTGAAGGCAATGATGGCGGTGGTGGTAGAGCTAGCAGTGGCGACGACGGTAGGCGATGGTAGTGGAAGTGGAAGTGGAGGTGGAGGTGGGTATATCTAAGGCTGGAATAAGTAAACTATGTGGAATAAGAACAAAGGGGTTGCCAAAAAAAACTCATTCAAAAGCTCACTCAAAAAACTCGCTTCTTGCCCATCCCCACAGAAGAGTGATAGAATCAAAAATTGATGAGATTTGTTAGAAGGCTAGTGTAAGAGCTATAAAGTAGATTTATGACGCTTTGACAAATCAAATAGTGGACTTTGTTTTTTACACCTTATCCTACACAATCTTTTCTAAGGTCATTACTTCGAAAGCATGGATCGAGGGTGACGGCAATCATTTTTTCGGTACGGAAGATAAGAGTAAGAAAAGGAAGAAGGCATCGTCCTATGCACTTTGCCATATCCACCCTCCTCTCCACACCAAGTATTAATCCATCCTCCTTGGTATCATTCAAAATGTACTCGATCTTCACAACCTATGCTAAGCAACGTTTGCAAATTTGTCCCTTGGTCTCCAAAACTAAGATTGGAAGATTTGATCGGACTGATTATAAACTTCAACAGAGCAGTTGTAGAAGGGGGGTTTCATTCAGTGCGAGTGAAGGATTGTAGCAGTAATTCATGATTTGGGGAGCCAACCTTCATCGCAGATTGAGAGGATATTAATACTCTTCATTAGAGAGCACTATCTTGAGCGGCATGTAAATTTGAAGGAGATGCAGCTTATGAGAACAGGTTGTCAAGCATAAGCAAAAGGAGATTTCAAAGAGGATTGATCCATGTCATTCGATGCCACATGAAGTGAATGGAAATTGTAAAGAAACCTTCATCGATTGTAGTAGTGTTGTTCGAGGGAGAAGTGATGATTAACAAGGTAGATCATGAGTGATCCAGCTTTGATTATGGTGGAGAAGGCGGTATTCTAAAATGTAAAGGGTGGCAAACGAAACATTAAAAGCTTAAAAGAGATTTTGAAAAGCCTAAAGTTATTAAGTTTTCACACTTTTGATGTTTAAGCTTTTAAGCTTATAAAAAGAAAGCATTAAAATGATTAAAAAGCTAAAAGCTTTAAAAAACTAAATGTGAGAATCCAAGAATTCTATATAAGGAGGAGAGAAAGAAGATAGGGGCCTTGCCCTACTCCTTACATTCAAATTGAACTTGTGTGAGGAGAATTGAGGGTCGCACGTAAGAGTATGGAGTGTTGTCGTGCTGATTGAAGTGATGGAGAACTTGGATACTGAAGTGCCAAGTGTTGTATCGGGGTTTTTTGAGGTACGAGAATATAGTGCAATTGGTTTTTTTTTAGTTTGTGTTTTCGAACATTACGCAATGTGTGATGCTCTACCTGGAATGTGGCTTTTTATATTTTCAAGCTACAAGAGGCATTGTTGGTCATTGGGTTTTGCATGTGGCTTGTGTGATGTTTGTAAAACTTTAAAAATTTTCATCTTTGTGTTATTCATCAACAAAGTCAATTATCCTAATTGGCACTCCTTAATGTCCCATTATTGAGTAGTGAGTGAGGCTTACTCTCGATCACCGCTCATGTAACAACATCATTAGTAAGACCCATCATTGCAAACACTCTGATAAATGTGCCAAAGGTTAAAGAAAAATTTTATCTTCTTAGACATATTTAAGGCCATTCTAGTAATAGACTAATAGACACATGAATGTTTGGGGCAAAAAGGAGATGATGGCTTAGATATGCTAACCTAAAGATGGGTTTAAGCAACCTCCTTAAGATTATTTTGGAATTCAACTTTTTTAGCTTAGTCAAATGAGTCGATCAGTTGAGCAATGTCTTCAATATCTTCTAGATTGGGATCTAGAATCTTAAGTATACTATTCATTGTCATGGTATCCTTGTTACTTGTAGTTTTAGATATGTCACTATATTGTCCATTATTGGATAAAGATGAAAGCTATGCAAGAGTGGAAGTAGAGGAAAGATTAATTTTGATGTCATTTAACCTTGGAATAAATCAATCAAAGAAGTAGCATTGTATTGAAGTAGATCATAACATCAAGAACTTGTGGCATCTTGGCAAGAAACAATACATATGCTAACACTAAGTACCATGTTTCATTGGCCTCTTGTACTAGTAACATGGATTTCTTCCTTATGAGGAGTTTGTTATGGTCTTGGACCATCTCAACTAGCTCAACATCTCATAGGATTATGGTTAATCTTAGGGAAGTAGGGCTACATATGTTGGATCATGCATTGAAGCCTAGAGCACCTGTCTCTACCCTACAATGGTCAATCTGCCAATTCTAACTACTAAACCTTAACGAGAATACTATTTCTATTCAAACTCACTATGTCCTTCTCCTTTCCACTCTAGTGCTTCAACTTGGTCATTTCTTGTCTTGTTATATTCAATGTAGAATGAAGGAATCAAGGGGAGCTCCTCAGTTTTAGCTACTGTTGGGGGTAAAGGTGCCTCTACCTAGCCGCCCATGTATTACTACATTGAGAGTACCCGCACTATACACTGCAAGTGGCGGGCAGCCATCACCGTCACTTTATTCTTTATTCTTTTAGTGACAATTTGAATAAAGGAAGGTCCAGTCACACATTGTGACTGTTGGAGTTCCCACATTGTGATTCTCTCTCTCTCTCTCTTGCTCTTGCTCTCCTGCCATAGCTCTCTCATGAAAGCTTCAATCCTTCTCACCTTTTAACTGGTATCAGAGCATGGATTCATGACTACTCAAGCTTGGTTTGTGACATCTTCAACTCCCTATTGATTACCTACACTCATTGGTTCTCCTTCTCGATAACCATATCGAACTCCTTCAAGCTCCGATCACTCCTCAACTTCCCTAGCATCTACCCGGCCCATTTGGGCACACTCAGGACATTCCTTTAGAGGCATTGGAGCTCTCTTTTGTTATTTAAATTCAATCCATAGGTTTTGTGAAGCAGGGCAGCCATGTCCTCTTGCTTCTTGTGATGCCTACTCTCTACCGGTGACTTTGCCCTTCAAGAGGGAGGTCCTAGGGGTCCTTGACTACTCCCCCAACTTTGCCTTAACCTTGCCCAACCCTTCCACAGGCGCCAGATCAGTTTGTGCTAGCTTGAAGACCTGCAAAAAAGTTCATTTTTAACTTCAGTCCTCCCTTGGCACTCATTGGCAACTTGAAAACACTTCATTTGGCACTTGGAAACACCCCTTTGATGCTCGACATTGGTGGTTATCATTGGCATTGATTTGTGGACTAATTTACCTTAGTCTAGGACTGTTTTTCATAGTCCATAGGCAACCACAAACAATGTTACATCAACACTTTATGTTTATGCTTGGTTGGCATTGACATTGGTTGCTCGGTTGGTCCTGAATGCTTGGGGAATGTATGCCTATGATATGAGATGCTTTTGGGGATGAATTTGCTCAATCATTGACTATTTTACACAATCCATAGGCAACCCAAAACACGGCAGCCCTCTGTCATTACACTTTATGCTCATGCTATGTAGTCATTTGATGCTCAATTATGCCCTATACATATGGGAAAGTATGCCTATGGTTTGTATATGGTTTTGAGCTCGGATTGAGCCAGTGTTTGCTCAATTTTGGATGTTTATTTGCTGCTGGAATATTCAAGGCTGAAGCTCTTTTGCTTATGTTTGGATATGCCTATTGCATTCGGGGCTATGTCTTGGATGTATACATTGATGTAGTGACTCTCGGGGATCAACATAGAGCTTGGATTTGCTCTCAAATCACTGGTTCAGCTTGAGCTCGCTTCGCATAGCATTTGGATCTTCATCTCTGATGTACTTATGGCATGTACTTTGCTTATGTTTGACCGGTCTTGGCATGCTTGGCCTATGCCACTACTACATGCACATTACATTGTTTGGAGTTGGATGCTACTGAGCCTTGCTTTGGCTTGACATTTGATTGCCCAAAGATTACTTTGGCTATTTCTCAACTTGCCAGAGTTATAGTTTGGATGTACTTGATGTTTATGGATGCCATGTACGGATGGTACACGGCCTATATGCTCATGAGGTCTTATTGATGCTTGATATTGGGTCTTCTGGCACACTGCTGCTATCATATGCCCTTGTTGAGCTTTTTTGCTTGATATTTACGGCTTTTGTGCCAATGCGAGCGTCTTGATACACTTGACAAACATTGAGCAGGTGGTTTATGCTACTTGAGCATTCGAATACTTGAGATTGGGATCTTCACTTGGATGTTGCATGGTTGATATGTCGTGGTCCTCACAGATGTACTTGGGATGATTTGGGCTTTGCACTCCCTGAGCATACACCTCTTTGTGTCAGGTCTTGCCAGTGTTGTGTACACTTTGTCCTCTCACTAATGGATTCATTTGACATGCTTGGGTATTTGCTCGATGTCTGTATGACTGTCACATGCTGATTTATGCCCGCTTGATGCTGGTTATGCTTTGACAGTCAGTGGTTGACTTGGTGCATTCATTTTGCCTATAGTTTGTTCTCATTGTACTTGGCTATAATTTATTACAGCAAGCAATTATGCATGGACTGATGTGGAATTTTCATGCTAAATCATCCTAATTTTATGTACTTTTGATGGTACTTGGTGGGCAACAACATTAGCTATTAGTTCGTGGTCATTTTGCCTTGGTTTTAGTGCTATTTTGATTGTTTACAGTAGAAAACAACAAGCAGTTTTGAACTGTCTGCATCATTTTGGACTGTAGTATGGCATCTTCTTCTACTGATAGTGCTATCTTCAACATCAATAAGCTTGATGGTACGAATTATGCCTATTGGAAGAGCCAAGTTTGGCAGGTATTGGTGCAAAAATCTCAGATCAAGCCACTAAGGATGCATAGCGAGCATCCTAAAACTATGAGTCATGACGAATGGGATGAGCTTGATGAGTTATGTCCACCCTCATCTTGCCTCTCACTGAACATGTACATTACAATGTGGTTGAGGAAGCACAGAGTGCTTTGCAGTTTTGGGATAAAATTAAGAATCTTTATGACAAGAAAAGTTCATCAAGTCAGATGTATTAGTTGAAGCAGCTTATGGACCTGCGCATGAAGGAGAATATGACAATGTATGCTCATTTGAGCCACTTCCATGCTATTCTCAAGAACCTGACTTTGCAGGGTATTACCTTCACTGATGAGGTTACTCCATTGTTTTTGCTTGAGACTCTGAGTGAGTCATGGGATGTATTCCACACTGCCTTATGTGCTCTTGTTACTACTTTGAACTTGCCTGATGTAGAGAGTGCTCTTCTGCAGGAAGAGATCAACTATAAAAACTTGGATGCCTCTCGTGTGTTGCATGCTTTGGCTGTTAGAGTCAGAGATGGTAATGGAAAGAATAACTGTGGGTATGGACGTGGCAGAGACTTGCAGAAGTCTAGGTTTAAGTCGCGTGGTAAGTCACGCAGCAAGTCTTGTGGAAGAAATGCTAATATGACATGTCATCATTGCGGCAAGAAGGGTCACATACGCCCATAGTGTCATGAGTTGTGCAATGAGAAGTGCAAAGAGAAGGGAAAAGACAAAGTACAAGAAAAGTCCTCTGATCGCAGCATTATGCCTACAAAATCCAGTGTGAAAATCCAGGAGATAAATTTCATGCAGACTGATGACTTTGATGGGGACTAAAAACTTATAGCTAGTTCTTGTGATGCTACGCCATTGACCGAGGTTCACTCTATGTATGCGCAGTGCTGGCTTTTGGATTCTGGTACTTCATTTCATGTTACACCATGCCGTGAGTGGTTCCATTCCTATTGCACTGTCTCTGGTTCAGTTCGCTTGGGTGATGACAGGTCACTTGCTATTGTTGGCATTGGGGATGTACAGCTGCAGTTTTCTACTAACAGTACTTTTCTATTACAAGATGTACGTCATATACATGTGCTTACACACAGTCTTATGTCTACAAGGTAGCTTGATGATGCAGGATTTCATGTTTCATTTGGGGATTCTACCTAAAAGATCACCCGTGGCAGACTTGTGCTTGCTAGAAGTGCCAAGGCTGGCAACCTTTATCCTCTTGTAGTTGATGGGTCCTATGTTGACCATGTTTTGTCAGTTAGTTCCATCCCACATGTATCTCTTTGGCATGTCCATTTGGGCCATATGTCTTTGAAGGGAATGAAAATGCTTTCTGATTTGTAGTACTTGCCACCCCTTAACTATTCATGTTTTGATTCATGTGAGCATTATCTTTATGGCAAATAGACTAGGAATACACATAAGAAGTCTGGTTGCACACACATGGGTGAGCCCTTGGCATTAGTACATTCGAATGTCTATGGATCCATGCCCTGTCAGTCTATGGGTGGTGCAAAGTATTTTGTGGTGTTTATTGATGATTTTTTGCGTAAAGTCTAGGCTTATCTCATTAAGCTTAAGTTAGATATCTTGGCTGTGTTTCAGAGATGGCTTGCATTGGTTGAGAACCAGACTAGGCATAGGCTGAAATGCCTTAGGACTGACAATGGGGGAGAATATGTGTCACATGCCTTTGAGCTGCTATGTGACAAGAGGGGTATTAAGCATTAATTGATCACCCCCTATACCCCACCCCAAAATGGTTTGGCTAAGCGAATGAATAGAACCATCCAGGAGCATGTACGTAGTATGCTTAGCCATGTAGGCCTACCACAAAGCTTTTGGGCTGAGGTAGTGAGTACAACTATGCATATCATAAATAGATCACCTTCCAGTGGTTTGGATTTCCAAGTTGCAGAGGAGATATAGACTAGGAAACCTCCGTCGTATGTGCATCTATGTGTCTTTGGATGTGAGGCATTCTACCATGTGCCCAAGGACAAGCGTAGTAAGCTGGATCCTAAGAGTGTCAAATGTATTTTCCTTGGCTATGGAGATGTAGGTGAAACAAGTTACCACCTCTGGGATCCACATGCACGGAAAGTCATCTGCAGCCATGATGTAGTCTTCCATGAAGACAAGATGCATAGGCAACCTAAGAAGGTGGTCGAGATACGCAAGGTTATATTCCAGGAGGAGTCCCATGCTCCAGTACAGCCTGCACAGCCAGATGGTCAACCTATAGCAGCAGTTAGTACACATGGCCAGGGTGTTGGACATGATGCTAGACATGTAGTAGAGCCTGTAGTGAGACGGCCTACTAGAGCTAGATGTCCACCTGATCAATTTGAGCCCTCGATTTATTATGTCTTGGTTATAGATGCAGGAGAGCCTCTCACCTATGATGAGGCGATGCACAAGGGTGACAGTCACTCCTGGGAGAGGGCTATGCAATCTGAGATGGACTCCCTGCATAAGAATATGACTTGGGCTTTAGTTGCATTGCCTAATGACAAGAAGGCTTTGCCATGCAAATGGGTGTACAAGCTAAAAAGTACCCCTAGGCACTCCAAGCCGGCTTATAAGGCAAGACTTGTTGCTAAGGAGCATGGAGTTGACTTTGATGAAGTCTTTTCTACTGTGGTCAAGATGACCACCCTACGCTTGGTTTTGGCCTTAGTCGTGCAGCTTGACTTGGACATGTATCAGATGGATGTCAAGACTGCATTCTTGCATGGGGATTTGCATGATGAGATTTACATGGAGCAGCCCAAGGGCTTTACAGAACCTGGCAGGGAGCACCTAGTGTGCAGGTTGAAGAAAAGTATTTATGGCTTGAAGCATGTCATAAGTTTGATGCCTTTATGCAGTCACAGGGCTATAGCAGGAGTGCCATGGATCCTTGTCTTTACACTAAGGTAGCCTGTCTTGGCTCATTGCTTATTTTGGTACTTTATGTGGATGATATGCTGATAGTACGAAAATCTCATGATGAGTTGGATGCTCTTAAATCTCAGCTAAAGAAGAGCTTTAAGATGAAGGATTTGGGACAGGCCTCTCACACTCGTGTTATGCGCATTAAGTGCGATAGGCATCAGGGACTACTCTACCTCTCACAGAGGGAGTACATTCATAAACTCCTTGAGTGTTTCCACATGCAAGATGTGAAGCCTATTGGCTATCCATTACCTTCTTGTGTGAAGGTTTCACAGGCCGATTGTCCACAGATAGATGAGCAGATGGCCAAGATCCCTTATGCATCAATTGTGGACAGTTTGATGTATGCCATGATAGCCACTTGACCAGATATTGCCTTTGCAATTGGTGTTGTGGCACGCTATATGGCTACACCTTGTAAGAAACATTGGGATGTCGTGAAGGGTTTCATGAGATACCTGAAAGGCACATCAAATATGTGTATTTTCTATGGCAGCCAAGATACAAGAGTTGTGGGGTACACAGACTCCGAGTATGCAGAACATGCAAATAATAGGAAGTCCACTTCTGGCCATGTATTCAGCTATGCTGGATGTGTTGTCTCTTGGATGTCTAGGGTTCAAAAGTGTACGGCTCTCTCTACCATTGATGCTGAGAATGTTGCAGCAACTGAGGCTTGCAAGGAGGCCATATGGTTGGCCCGTTTGGTTCATGACCTTGGGATTGATTCTATACCTGCGCTGCATTCGGATTCTATGAGTTCACCAAATTTGAAAAAAGGGAGGAACACTAATTGCATTCAATACAAGGTACATTACAAACTCCTTATTGTGTGCTTTAGTCTAACAAGTACTCCAACTACCTTCAATATACTACTGTAGGATGTTTTTAGGCCTTATCTTGATAAATTGGTACTCATAATCCTTATGATATTCTAGCCTACTCAAAGTTAGATGAAGAACACTTGATTCACCTTTAGATCGTCACTCATAAAAACTCTTTGTATGCACAAGCTCTATGCCAAAAAGAGCAAGTGCATCTTCTTTTAGAAGAAGATTGAGTATTTGGATTTCATTGTATCTAAAAACAACTATTGATCTTGCCAAGGTCAAAGCTGTAAAAGACTAGCTACCTCCTTGAATTGTCAAGGAGATTTGAGAATTTTTTGGACTAATACAATGGTACTACAACTTCATTAAAGATTATGCATTGCTTGTAGCTCCTCTTACATAGCTACTCAAACAACAAGTTCAAAAATCTCCTAGATTAATTTCAGAGCAAGAAAGCTTTGATAAATTAAAGGAGCATCCTACCCACCAACCATATCCTAAAGTAGCTTAACTTCACCAATCGACCTTGAAGACATTCCTAATGCCAACATACTTACATTAGGATGCATTCTAGACCAAGAGGGATAAGCATCCTCTCATAAGCTTGAGCTTTATGAGAAGAATTGTGCTACCCATGACCTAAATTATTGGGGATCATGCACCCTAAAGCTATGGTGACACTACCTACTTTGGCATGAAGTTTACTTTGGTAACTAGCCACAAAACCTTAAATGTATATTAACTCAAATGGACTACAACATGAGATGAAGGTGGATTGTAGTACTGTAGGAACTTGACTTTGACATCAAGTATCACCTAGACAAGAAGAACGTGATCACTATGTTCTTAGCAAGGCATCATTTCTTAATTTGATGTTAATAAAATATCATTCTATATATAAATCTCTTACAAGCTTGATTTCTACAAATAGTAATTCATTTCGATCCCTATCAACCTAGAGTACCTAAAGGCACAAAAAAGGTCATGGATGAATGGAAAACTCCCAAGGGCCAATTTCCAAAGGCTATTGCCTTGAAGGTGAAATGTTCATATATCCAAGTTAGATTGTGTAGCCTTAGGAATTGGGAACTCAAGAGGAATATTATATGGAAAGCATATGACAGCCTTGTTGCTCAACGTCTAGGTTATGCCAATACCATAAATGTAATCCAAAAATATTATTTTTGTCTAGGAATGAAAGTAGATGTACTTAGGAATGTGATACAATGCTTAAGGTGCCAATGAATAAAGGATGAGTAGGTCAAATTGCTCAAGGAACTATGCCCTCATGACATCCCTCAAATGAAGTGGAAACACATCAGTATGAAAATTGTCATTAGCTACCCACTATGTAAAGAGGTTACGATTCTATATTGAGCATCCTAGATATGCTAACTAAAGTCAACCACATCATTCCCATTAAGAAGACTTTTAAAGCCTCCAATATAGCTAGACCATTCCTTAAGTATATTTTTTGACTACATAAGTTTCTAAAAAGGATTGTCGATGGGATAAAGACACTTCTTTTGCTTTCAATTTCTAAACTTGTCTCTTTTCATCTATTGGTACTTTAGTATAGTTTATCACCCTTAAACTAGTGGCCAAACAAAGAGAGTTAGTCAAGTCGTTGAAGATATCCTCATGGAGTATTGCAACCCCGAACCTAAAAGCTGGACTAAATACCTCCCTCCATCCAATGGAGTTTCCATACAAGGTGTCCTATTATCATAACATTGGAATGACTCCCTTCCATGCCTTATATGGAATATTTCCATTAAATTTCATGACCTCACTTCAAAAACTAAAGCTTTCAAGAAAATGCTAGAAGATACGAAAGTGTAAGCTAAAGCTATCTGGTAAGATATTAGGGTTGCTCAACATAGGTAGAAGGCATATGCAAACCCAAAGAGGGCACAATATGGTTTTCTTGAGAGTCCCCAACCAAAGCAAATTTCATTATCCCTCAACAAATTCAAAAAATTTAAGCTTGAGATATTACAACTAGACCAAATTAGCAAGATCTTGGATAAACAAGCCTACTCCTTACCCATCAAAAAATTTGTGAAGATACATACTCCCTACCCATCTAAACAAGCCTATTCCCTACCCTAGACAAATTCAAAAAGTTAAGCTTGAGATGTTACAACTAGACTGAGTTAATAAGAGCATGGATAAACATGCCTACTCCCTACCCATCTAAAGATTTGTCATGTATTCCATGTAAGCCTGTCCAAGTCCTATGTCCCTAGACCACATCATGTATTAGATGATGAATGAATTGTAATGGTTATCCAATGAATTATTGAAATGCAACCTAAGAGAGTATTGGATGTTACAAAAAATCCTATTGACAATAGGACCCTATGGAAAGATCTAGTTTAATGGAAGGATTTATTCTTAAGAAGATGCATTTTGGGTTAAAAATTTTACCCTCCAAAAGTAACACCCCAACTTTCTCTCGATCAATACAAGGAGGAGGATGTAATATACTCAGTTGTTATATATTTGAATTCATACTCTAGCCATCTATAAATGAGTCACATTATGCTCTAAGCCCATGCCTCGAATTTTTAATGTGACTTAAATTATTTTTTATATTTAGATTATTAGTATACATGTGAAGTATGTTAAACAAGCCAATATGAACATGAAGTTGGCCTCACAAAATATAAGTACAATCAACTTATAGTCAAGATGCAACTCTTACACAATGCCTACACAAAAAATCAAATGATGCATTAAAATCACAAGATACTAAGACCATATATGTATGTTTGATCGAGGGAACCTCATACTACCCATCCCTCGAGTTGTACCATTAACATATAAAGTTATAGAACTCTACTCTTGGTCTTAGGGCATGAGAACTTGCCTTTCATGTCCTTTTTAGGCCTAGTCAATACAACTTTTTATTCTTATTTATTTTTGAATAAAAATAGTATTGTTGTGGTTACTCGAATAGTGTGGGCATGGTGGGCCTTACAGATTGCCACATGCAAAGTGCTCTACTATTACTATACATCCTAGACAACCAGAAGTTGTTATTGATGCTCTAGTGGCCCAGGATCAACATGTTGTGCAAGACCATGTTGATGATGGACAAAGAGGCCAGAATATATTGGCTCCACAATTCGTCCTACAACACTTTAGTAGAGCCTCACATCCTCCTAATTGGTACCACCCTTCTATGCATTATGTCATTTTGATAAATTTAGATGAGCCTCTTACTTATGAGGAGGCTATGTGTGGAGGTGACTATTCCTCTTGGAAAAGGGTTATGCAATCAATCCTCCATATTCCCTCTTCTATCACTATTGTTTTACAGGACAAGAAGCCTGTAAATTCATTACAGCACCTCCTTCTCGAGCTCTTTCTTCCATTTTAGCAAGAAGAAGCAAGCCCAATCCATGTACTGCTTATCAACGATGGAGAAAGGCTGGTTTCCCCTTTTTCTTCTCTCATACTGTAAAGAAATCAGTTCTTATCCTTGCATAATAGATAATGCATGTGTATTTGTACATCTTTGCATGATCTTGTGAGAGTGAGAATTACTTCTTCTCACTCCCATGTTGATTGTAACTGAGCTCTTCCCTAAGGGACTTGGGTTGAGCAGAAATAGATTCCTTCGAAGGGGGTTGCCCATCTTCAACCCTCAATCTTGTCTCCATTACTTTTACATTTTCATGGCTGTAATTTTGTGAGTAATTTTCATTTTCAGCTTTAACTGTTCATTCTCTTTTATATTAAATCTCGAAAACAAGTGAATATCATAATTGTTAAGCATACTACGTTGTTCGGGGCGTTTACACAGGTAGGGAAGCATATGTTTGAAGAAGATGGTATCCATGGGATTTTCTTGAAATGTAAATCGATATGTAAAGGAGTTAGGTGGATTACGATGTATCTTCTTTATGCTATCATCCATAAATAGTATCATTGTAGGGCTAAAGTGTGGCCAATCAATATCTTCAAAACATCTTAGAAATTGTGGCTTCACCCTGACTCCTTATTGAAGAATGAGTTATGAAAAGAAATGCACTAGAGGTATCACTTTCCTACGATCAGCCAGATTCTCTTTAGAAGAAGACATAAAAGTGTAAAATATTCTAAAGAATACATGTGGAATTACTTACTAGAATTTGGATCCTTATGTCTATTGCATATTTTTCCCTTCGAGTATGTTTGGTATAATGCATTTTCATTAGAGAGGAATTCACCTTTATGTAGTCAAGGAAGATAGGACATCTGTTAACCCTAAAACGAACAAGGCGGAAAATCCAAAAAATCTAAGGAAAAAGACAAGGCTAAGGCAAAAGTAAAATGGAGGACAAAGGTGCGCCAAAGAAGAATCTGGAAATACAAGAAGTGCAAAATAGTCCCAAATCAAGGAGAAAGACGCACAAGAAAATGCACAAGTTAATACTTTTCTAGAAGAGTGCAAGGTGCACCGTGATTTATTTTAAGAGCACCAGGCTCTCACTCGTGCAAATTGTAAAGGTAGATGGGTGGTAGGAAGAAAGTTAAGGAGATAGGAGAATGATGGGAAAAAATGCCTAGGCCACGGTGGCCATGTAAAAAAGGGGATAAGGGGATGACCGCCCAAAAGGGATTTAGGATTTTGTATAAAATGTTAAAAAGTAAATGAGAAGCTCATTCTTGTGTGTGACCAAAAGTAGCTCTCCTCTTCATCTTCTTACTTGCTTGCTTGCTTGAGCTTGTGCTTGAGAGAGGGAGTGTGAGAGTGTGAGGGAGTGAGTGTGCGAGGGTGAGGGACCGTGGTGGAGAAGCTCTCCATCTTTTCCTCTTTTCTTCTCTTCTCTTTTTTTCTCTTCTCTTCTCTTGCTCACGACAATGGAGCTTAGAGCATGGAGCTTGAGGATGGAGCTTGCTTGAAGCTTGCATTTGGATCATGGAGCTACCGGAGTGCTTGGAAGAGGAGGCAACTTGATCAGGCATGGAGATAAGCTCACTACACTCCTAAGGATGGATAGTGTGTCGGCTATGTGAGAGGTAGCCATTAGTCACTACAAGATATAGGCCTTATACCGACGTTAAAAGCGACAAAAATGTAAATAAAAAAATTTACCCCCAGTGTCGCAAGAAGCTTCGTTATTGGCGACGCCATAGAACGATCGGTATTAGCATCATTATCAGCATCGCTATTTGCGTCGGTGCACTAATACCGACACAAATAAAGACCCTAATAACGACGCTTTGAGACGCTAATAACGACACGTGCAGTAAATTTGTGATACTAATAGCGATGGTAACAGGGAAAAAATTGTCGCAGGGTAGTACTGTGTGCTTTATTTGGGCTATATAAAATAGTTTATGCATTGTGTATAATGCTCGTGTAAATAAAGACAAAGTGTACTTAAATCATAATACTAATACATGAAATAAATACATGATCGCATAATGAAAGCGACTGGTACAATCATGGCAAGATATCACTACTATATAGAAAATATCTACACAGATCATGTGACAAAAAAAGAAGGGTGTGTGAATCCAGGGATCCAAGGGCGAGCTATAGATCATCGCCATCCGAAAGCTCATCCCGCTGCAAAGGAGCATTGAACGGACTCTGTAAAAAAAGAAACAACTACACATTAGTTCACCATACAATAATGCATTCTAATTAAACATGGTAACTACGGACAAGAAAGATAAGTGACTTACAGGGCCGCCGTGTCCATACAATCGGTCGATCAATGCAGTGAGACCGTACCTCTTTGCATATCGAGTCTCAAGGCCGATCGGATCGCGATTTGTAATGGAGTGCTGCAAAGAAAACAAAATACTAACTGTTCGGAACATGATTGTCAGTACAAAGGATACTACAAAAAAATAAGCAACAAAAACAAAATAAAAGCTTACAAAGTCCTCCAAATATGTCCTGTGGCCGCCACTCCCAAGATGATGGACCATTCCAACCTCTAGTCATGCCCTCACCGCCTCGTGCTGTTGTCTCCAACGTCCTGGAATCTGTAGCCTCCTCCCTCAGTTTGCGCCAGTCATCCATATTTAGCCACTCGGGCTTTACAGTCCCACTCTCGAGTGCCTCGCGTGTGTTCGATGGTCTATGTGATATATATACACGAATGCACTCCATCATCCAGCCCGTAGAAAACCTATCTACTGCGGCTAGTACTGAAAACTCCTCATGCAAGGATGCTACTATGTAGTCCTTGCTCCCCTCCGGTATGTTTTTCCAATGATCCAAGACGTTGTGCCGAAAAACTTGTTGGCATAACTCTTTCATGTGAGCCATCACCCTCCTCCCCTCATCATTCATGATGATGACTCCTGACCTATCATCTACAAGGTAGGCATATCCCTCTGGGGTATGCCTAAGATGGTTCCTCTCCCATTTGTGACCATGCTCCTAGGCATATCCAAGAGACCCCTGTACATCTGGTGTACCAACCGGGATAGTATCTATCGGAGTAGCACCCATAGGGGTACCATCTGCAGACGACTGAGCAAAAGCTAGAGTGACTAGAGTAGACATCCCCATAGGTGTAACAAATCTCAGAGGTGATGCAACTCCAGCAAAACGACGAGATGGAGACACCGTATCCGTGCCTCCACAGCAACCACCTGAGCCACGCTCTCTAGAACCGGCACGAGAGCAAGGAGTAGCACTTGTATCCCGAGTTGACCATGGGATCACTGTATACGTATCTCTGTAGCATCCCCCTAATCCTGAAGCACTCCCTCCGTCTGGCCCAAGTCTGGAGCATCGACATCGTCTGCTCAAAACTAAAGCATCTAATCGCACCAAAGTAGATCTAATAGAGCAGCTTGACGATGTCCGAGACAGCTCCTTGTCCGCCATGTCTCTGAATCTCGTCATCTGATCTGGAGACATACGCATGAAGATATCCTGCAACTCCTCATCGCTCATCCCTCGACTCATCCTGATGATCTAAGTATCCACAAAGGTTATCTACATAGACAAAAAATGATGTTAGCATAATCAATTTAAATCATACAAAGCACAGTAATATAAATCTTTAAAAAATGATCTTACTTAAAATGCATATCTTATGTACCCTTATAAGCGATTAGTCAATGAATTGAGTAAGTGGATGCTCCAAGTATGAAGTATCCTACGATCCCATGTCAATCTCTTGACACAACTCGACATAAACTGGAAGGTCAATAGACATGTCACCACAAAAGGATGAGTCCACCTCATTCTCAAAAAATTCTTAGACTCCTATATTTCCATCATTGTTACCTGATGCTGGCTCCTCTACATGCTCCAAGCTTTCGGTGGCCTCCACCCCTTGCAATATCAACCCCTCTATTTGCATATTGTCCTCATCTATGCTACTAGGAACATCGCTTTGATCATATACTCTCTCACTTCGGGGAGTTGAATGTATAATATACCACCATCAAGGTTGTCGAGGGTTTGGATAGAAGATTACATGTTCACAAACACGTACAAGAGAGATTTAACTATTGTGATATGTACCATGTCGTAATACAATTAACAAACAAATGAGTTCATACACCTGTTCACAATGGGCCGGCAACACAAATGTGTTGCGCAAATCCGTCCTTTTTTTTTTAGAATCTATTTCGAGAAATCTAGATGGATCTCGTCGAACTATTGCTCCAGCTCCTTCAAGTACCACTTTGAACCACTGCACATCGAATAGTATCATGGAGAAGCTACGGTAATCCACTGTAACAATACTTTGCAAGTTTCCAAAAGACACAATCTCATCTATAACCATATTTGGATTCGTTGCTCGTCATCGGCTCTCTTATTCGAACCTTGCCATGATACCACAATCTGTTGTGGAGCGCATTTTGTCAATACGCTCCACGCGAAAATGTCGTCCGCACGACCACACTACACTATATATTTTGTATTGTACATTGAAACACTCAATTAGTTGTCACATATAAAATATAGATACGACAAACCCTAAACACGTCACCACCTTTGGACTACATCCCCTCGAGAATTTCCACTCAGTTGAGACCTCCTCCTCTTCGCAAGATGCTGCGATCAAAGCTTCATGCAACCATCGTGTTGACATAAACCTCTCCCTCCCTCTCCCTCTCTTTCTCTTTCTCCCTATTATGTTTAATGTTTTTTCCCTCTTTCTCTCGTTCCTTCTTTCCTTTTCTCTCTTCCTCTCCCTCTCTCATTTCCTCTCCCTCCCTCGCCCTCACCCTCTCTTTCTCTCTTTTCCTATTATGTTTAATGTTTTTTCTCTCTTCCTCTCCCTCTGTCATTTCCTTTTCTCTCTCCCTCTCCCTCTCCCTCTCTTTCTCCCTTTCCCTATTATGTTTAATGTTTTTCTTTCTCTCTCTCGTTCCTTCTTTCCTTTTCTCTCTTCCTCTCCCTCTCTCATTTCCTTTTCTCTCTTTCTCCCCCTCTCTCATTTCCTCTCAGTCCCTCTCCCTCTCTTTTTCTCTTTTCCTATTATGTTTAATGTTTCCCTCTCTTTTCTCTCCCTCCCTCTCCCTCTCCCTCTCCCTCTCTTTTTCTCTTTTTCTATTATGCTTAATGTTTCCCTTTCTTTCCTCTCCCTCCCTCTCCCTCTCCCTCTTTCTCTCCCTCTTTCATTTCCTCTCCCTCCCTCCCTCTCTCTTTCCCTCTCCCTCTCCCTCTCTTTCTCTCTTTCCCTATTATGTTTAATGTTTCCCTCTCTTTCCTCTCCCTCCCTCTCTTTCCCTCTCCCTCTCCCTCTCTTTCCCTATTATGTTTAATGTTTCCCTCTCTTTCCTCCCTCTCCCTTTCCCTCTCCCTCCCTCTCTCGTTTCCTCTCCCTCCCTCTCCCTCTCCCTCTCGCTCTCCCTCTCTTTCTCTCTCATTTCCTCTCCCTCTCTCAATATACATGAATTTTAATAAAAACAAGTAAAAAATAAATAGAAAACACAAAAACAAAGCAAGAATGAACAATGCACTCACCGTAAAGGCTCGAAGAAGGGTTCGATGGCTCCTCTTTGCCCTCCGTACACTTCCTCCTCTTCTTTGCGAATGGCGATGGCGGCAGTGAGAAGCTTTCATTCTCCTTCTTTCTCTCTTTCTCTCCCTCTCCCTCTCAAATGTAAGATATTCGCTCTCCCTTTCGCTCTCTCTTTCGTGTATGCACGCAAAATAACGCGCTCGAATTTTGGCCCACGTTTTTTTTGTCTGAGTATCGTCTCTATTTGCATCTCTATTAGCATTGCATTTGCGACGCAAATAGCAATGCCGCTATTTTGCATCGAAAAGCGCCGTCACTATACCTCCATATCCTTGTAGTGAGTGCTCGGCTTGGAACGCTTGAAACAATAAGCGGTCCATAGGTCTTAGCGGTTGATTGCCTCTACAACATCTCTAATACACCTCCTCATTCCATTGCTGCTCAATCTGGTAATCCTTATATATGAGCTACTCCTCCTTTAAATGCACATCGTCTATGCATTTTATTGGCAAAGTTTGCAATATCCCCTTCTTTAATTATCCACACATGAACCTACCATTCATACTTCTATTACATATAGAGAGCACATCAATAAGATACCATTGCAAATATACATCTATAGAATGATACCAAGTTATGTTTTTGCAGAGAAGTCTCCATGCTACTAACTTGCATGACTTTTAAGGCTTAATATCATCATTTGATTTGAAATTCTCTTAATCTCCTATGTGAACGAGAAAAATAAACCTTTGTCCAATTGAATGTTGTAGTAGTTTTCACATTAAAAATGTGTGTGTGTGTGTGTATGAAATTATGTGACTTTATCATCATCTCTCTAAGGGGATGTGACTTTTTTTTTCCAGACAGGGGTTGCCAACAACCCCTTCTCAGTAAGAGAGAGAGAGAGAGAGAGAGAGAGAGAGAGAGAGAGAGTATGTGTGTGTGTGTGTGTATGGGTGTGTGTGCACGTGCACGCTTTAATTCACAACTCCCTTCCATCATCTCTCTAGGGAAACGTGAAATTTTTTGTTGCTAGATAGGGGTTGCCGACAACCCCTTCTTAGAGAAAAAAATTCACGAGTTGCTTTTTTCTCTCTAAGGGGACTTATTGAAAAAAAAATTATTGGAAAGGGGTTGTTAACAACTCTATGTTTAGTGGATTTTTTTAGAGAGGACTTATGAAAAAAAATTCACCGAGAAGGGATTGCCGCAACCCCCTGTTCGTCGACGAAATTTTTTTTCACAAGTCCCCTCAAAGAATGATGGAGGAGACTTGTGAAAAAAAATTCATCTCGAGAAGGGGTTGCAAGGAACCCTCTTCTCAACGAGTTGTTAGCAACCCCCTTCTCGACAAAAAAAAAAAGAAGAAGTCAAAGTAAGTAACATAATCTCTCTCTCTCTCTCTCTCTCTCTCTCTCTCTCTCTCTCTCTCTCTCTCTCTCTCTCTCTCTCTCTCTCTCTCTCTCTCTCTCGTTTATCTCACTTTCTCCTCTCATTCGTCTCTATCTCTCTCTCCCTCTCTTTATATTTTTATTCAGTAATTAACCAAAAATAATTAATAATTAAGTTATTAGCTAAGTAATAAATTAAACAATGCATGTGTGTATGCATCTCTCTCTCTATGTGTACGTGTGTGTATGTGAATGTGTATATAGAAAACTAATAATTAACATAACATATAATTACTATTGTCTTTTGCATTGTGTATTTGGAAAAATAAAGGCCTTATCAAAAGATTTGGAAAAGTTTTATACTATTGAAATTATAATCAAAATGTGACTTTTTTGTCTACTTGTATTTATACCAAAAACTTTTAAATAGAGGAAGTTGATCTCAAGTTGGAGAGAGAGAGAGAGAGAGAGAGAGAGAGAGAGAGAGAGAGAATGTGTGTGTGTGTATTTTGATAAAGATCCATAGTTATTAGTGTAAGAGAAGCCCAAAGGTAGTATTGTAGTATTATAGAAGAGAGTTGCTATAATTGTTTTAAGCCAAAGAGAGAGAGAGAGAGAGAGAGAGAGAGAGAGAATGTGTGTGTGTGTATTTTGATAAAGATCCATAGTTATTAGTGTAAGAGAAGCCCAAAGGTAGTATTGTAGTATTATAGAAGAGAGTTGCTATAATTGTTTTAAGCCAAAGAGAGAGAGAGAGAGAGAGAGAGAGAGAGAGAGAGAGAGAGAAAGAGAGAGAGAGAGAGAGAGAGTGTGTGTGTGTGTGTGTGTATGTGTGAGCAAGTGAGTGAATGAGTCAGTGAGTAAGAGAGAGAGAGTGTGTGTGTGTTGGTAAAGATCCAAAGCTATTAATGTGTAAAAAAGGCCCAAATGTAATATTGTAAGAGAAAGTTAAAAGAAATTTTAAAGCCACACACATATACACATACACACAAAATATGTGTGTGTGTGTGTGTGTGTGTGTGTGTGTGTGGTGATAAATGTCCAAAGCTATTAATATAGAAGTCCAAAGGTAGTTTTATGGTGTTATAAGAGAGAGTTGCACAGAGAGAGAGAGAGAGAGAGAGAGATTTTGTGTGCATGTTTTGATAAAAAATCAAAGCTATTAATGTGTAAGAAAGGCTCAAAAATAATATTGTAACATTGAGAGAGAATGTGAGTGTGTAAATGTGTGTATAAATATCCAAGGCTATTAATGTAGGAGAGAGGCTAAGGTAATATTATAGAAGAGAGTACTAGAAATATTTACAATACTACTTTCGGGCCTCTCTAACATTAATTTGAAAAAGGTACCTCTCTATCCAAACTACTTTTCACTTTTTTTTTTCTCTCTTATCAATGATTTTTAAAAAGACACATCTTTCTTGTCTCTCATCAATAGTTATTTCTCTCTCTCTCTCTCTCTCTCTCTCTCTCTCTCTCTCACACATCCAAAAGTCATTTTTATCTCTTTCTCCTCCCTCTCTTCTCCATTGAGTCCTAATACCCTTCCAATCAAAGTTCCTTACATTCAAAGTATCTAGAATGTATTTTGATTTTAAAGACTAGGCAAACCATTGATGAATTACTTAGTCAAGGTGGATTAGAGTTTATATGAGCAATAACCTTTAAAGCTATGTCTTTAGTTTTGTAATATAAAATAGACAAACCTACCTTGATTTGTCTCTCTATGTGTATGTTCGTGTGCATGCATGCACGCATATGTGTGTCTCATTAAGAACTTGTTTCTATATCTCTCTCTTATTCACATACCTTGATTTGTCTCTCTATGTGTATGTGTGTGTGCATGTATGCACGTGTGTGTGTCTCATTAAGAACTTGTTTCTATATATCTCTCTTATTCAAAAAGTATTATCACCAAAAATATATCTTTCTCTCCCTCTCTCTCAATAATATACATGCATATATTTATGTATGTATATTGAAATTTCTAATACACACACACACATATGATTAGTTCAAAGAAGTATAACTATATTTTATAGCCTATGAGTATTAATATTACAATAGTATGATGTCAAGTTAGCAAAGACATGCACGATGAGTGATGCCAGGAGGCATATTCCACGGTGGATTCCGTGAGGTTTTACGGTGGATTCCGTAAACTTTGATGACCGAGGCTCATACACAAAGTGGATTCTTTGTGCGAGAAGTTGATGGGGACGCCTGTCCTTTTCGGGTGTTTCATTAATTTAGTGAGTACATGGGTGATTCCATAGCGGGTGATTCCGCAAAATGCATATTAAATTAATAAATGTTTATGCGTTTTGAGTGCGCACTCGTAATAAATTAAGGTTAGGATTTATTTCTAACCAGTTGATTTATTTATGTAGCTGAAGACTGCTAGGTATTCACTTTTGTCCATTTAATTGTATTATTTTACTAACGATTGTGAATGCTTCAGTTGATGTGTAGAGATAGCAGTAGTGGCAGAGGAAAGCATTGGAGGATAGCGAGTATTCGATCTATGGATTATATTTTGATAGGCGCCACGCTTATATTTTGTCATGACTATTTATTGAGGCATCGATTATTTATTATTATTTTGTATGCGCATGGGCGGTTATGTTATTTCTATTTGGACATTGTATTGGGCGTGCCAGACTCTTTGGGCACCGTCCATTAGCTTTATTCCAATTTTTGTAAAAGCAAACTCAAAAGCTAAAAGCTTGTTATATTTTTGTAAATTGGGCTATTATTGAGCATGAAGATGAAATATACATAAAATACATGCTTTGTGAAGCGCTCACACAAGGCATGGGAGGAGATTGCACCCAATTGGTCTCTTGCTCTTGTCGTTCATGCTTTTTACCTTGTAACTTGTGCAAAAAGTAGAGTTCATTGTTCTTGGGGACCTTCCGGCATTCACTATGCGAGCATACAGCAACCGATCTGCGCACCAGTGAGAGATCAAAATGATGGTCTCTCTTTCTCTCTCTCTCTCTCTCTCTCTCTCTCTCATTAACGATATTGATTAAGCATTAAATTTATACTTATTTTCACTAATCAATATCCCTTCTTGTCACCGTACTAAATAATCCACAAATGCGCAAGCTTTAATAACGAGTTTTTATTTTTTAACCAATGTTTAATGAGGTTGCTAAAGCCATGTATAAAGAAAAATGTTTAGTGAGTAAATTGAATGGATGCAAATATAGACACGTTTATACACCAATCCATGCTTACGGAAGAGAACTTACATCTCATATTTGAAAAGAGAAAAAAAAAATTCAACGTCGTCCATAGTGTGACTAGCAAAGCAAAGACTCTACTAATTCTTAGAGCAAGTGCATTTTATTTTGTTGAGAAAATACAGGCATGCCTCTCTTGGTTAGCTATGATCAAATTTATGATAATCTTTTACTATCATTGTCTATCAGTTTGTGAAACAATAGTACACTTGCCAAAGATCAATGTAATATAAATCTAGATCCGGATTGCTTGTAGAAATTATTTTGTATTGTAAATATGTGTGTGTGTGTGTGTGTGTGAACTATTTATAAGTAAAGAGCGAACTATTTGCTGCGACACATGTTATAATCCAATGTAATATAAGTTCTGTCAAGCAAGAGAGAGAGAGAGAGAGAGAGAGAGAGAGAGAGAGAGAGAGAGAGAGTGTGTGTGTGTGTGTGTATTGTGTGTGTGTGTGTGTGTGAGGGAGAGAGTGAGAGTGAAGGTGGTGGTGAAGGTAATGATGGAGGTGGTGGTGGTAGAGCTAGCGACGGCAGCAGTGGTGGTGGTGGTGGAAGTGGAAGTGGAGATGGGTACATCTAAGGCTAGAATAAGTGAACTATATGGAATAAGAATAGAGGGGTTGCCAAAAAAATTTGCCCTTCCCGCCAATTGTAGCACCTTTGTACTAGATAAGACAACTATTGGCTATTCATTGCTACTCCAAGTAACAATAGCATTGCCAAAGGAAAATATGAAACCACTAGTAGATCTTCTATTTGAAATGTTAGCAGCCTAATCTACATCTATAGAACCATGCAAGTCCAATGATATGCTTATGCTATAGAATAAAACATAATCCAATGTGGACTTGATATAGTGTACTGTGCCTCGCACTCCAAATGTGACTTTCATTTTTTGTAAAAAATCAGAAAACTCATTGGAGATATATTCTCCCCCTCCATTTGACCTTAGGAGGTTAATATACAACTCTATATCCTTCTCAATCAAAGCCTTAAAGCTTTTAAAGTGAGTGAATACCCCGCATTTCTCATGCATAAAATAAATCCATACTTTGGGGATTTGATAATCAATTATGAAGAAAACATAATAGTTGCAACCACCCAAAGTTGGAGTCTTTGTAGGACCCCACACCTCAAAATTTCATATGGAAACACATGCATTACTTGCTTTCCAAATTGACATGCTTCACATACTTTATGCATCCCATCAACTCTAAACTTAGGCAAACCATCCACAATCTATTTTGACTACATGGCTTTTAGCTGCCGCATATTCACATGATCGATTCTCTTATACCAAATTTCAATATCAACCACAACACCTAAACCTTGTGCAAACATGGCAACATCCATTTCATGCAAACTTACATCAAGAGTAAACAATCAGCCAACACATTTTTCTTTTGCAATTAACTTGAAATTATTTTAAAGATTTTCTACATAACAACCATTAGATGTGAACCGAACCTGCAATCCTTGTTTTATAATTTGACCAACAGAAACCAAATTTTTTGTTATATTTAGTACATGCAGCACATCAGCCAATTACTTTGTTTTACCATCTTGCATACTCAAAATAACATTTTCAACATGATTAATGGGGTGAGATGTATCATCCCCTATCTCCACATAGCTTGGAGACTGTGGACTGTCTATCTCTTTAAACCACTCTCTGTGAGAAATCATGTGGTTAGAGACACCTAAGTCTACATACCATACATTATTCTTTGGATGAACCATCAACAATCATAGTACTCATAAAGTGTTGCATAACAAACAACTATTCACTTCTATCATCATTATTTCTACTACTATGGATGCATAATTACATTATTGCTTTTTTCCATTTCTAATTTCATATATTCTTTTCAAAGCATTTTTTAAAAATGTGGACTTTTTGACCACAATGCTAGCGCTCCTTGCTGTCACCAAAATTCTATTGCCTATTAGAATCTACAACTTGATCTCTTTGACTCCCCCTTTCTCAAGACCGTTGTCCTCCTCTATTTTGCTATGTATCATAACTTTGACCACAATTACCAACTTGGTCTCTACTATGACCTCTATCTCTACTAGTAGAGTAAAATACCTATTTAGACTTATTTTTATTTTGAGAATATGAAAAATCCAAGTCAAGGTCCTTCTCCTCAATTATCAATATAGAAATCAAGTTTATAAAATCAAGGATATCATCCTTCATATTCATAGATAACTTGAAGCTCTTGTATTCATCTCCAAGTCCATGTAAGTATGTATGTACAACATCATCATCATCAACTACCACACTAATGGATCCAAGAACTTCCAAAATACTCTTGATCTTCAAGACATAATCATTAATTGAAATATTCCCTCTATTCACTTGGTTCCATCTCTGACTTGAGCTACAATTTTTTAGCCTTTGTGGTTACTTCAAACAGCCTTGCTCGGTCCTTCCATGCAATAGCAAGGGTATCAAACTCCTACAAATAGTCCATCATGTTATTCGTGACACTAATAATCAGCCAATACATGATTTTCCTATGTGTCTACTCCCAATCTTTCCTAGCCTTTACCTATTTTGTAGTAGCATTTTATGAAGGAACTTTGGATACTAGTGCCACGTCTCCTTCAATGTATTTCCAATTAACTTTACCCTTCAATAAATTTATCATCATGAACTTTCATGCATGATAATTAGTATTATCAAGCTTTTTGCTAACAATCTGGTTGAAGTTGTCAGACATTTTGACAAACTAGATAACCTTGCAAAAAACTAAAATATGTATACAAGCTGATATTAGGTGCACCATAACTAAATACGTAGTCTTTTTCATTGACTCCACAACAATAACAACAAATTCCAATCTATATACAAATGCCTACTATGTTTGTAACCTAGCAAATACCCGAAACCTTATAGATGTAAAATCTATAACCTATGCACTTGTAAATGACCAATACAACTGATTTGTAGTATACCCAAAAATTACTATTGGGACCACTTGCAAGTCTAGAATAGAGGGTAAAATGACCTATGATGCCAAAAAATACAACAATCGAATCGAAGACTATAGCATTGCTAGCCTCAGGAACCTTCTACAGCTATAACCCAAGGTAAATCAAGTAAGATGAAAGAGCTTCTTACTTGTTGCTGCTTGCTTGCTTTCATGCTCCAACAACTTTACCTTAGCCTTCAATCGAGCTTAACGTAGTTGTGGGATGGCTCTGATACCATGACAATAAACAAGAGGCAAGAGATATGAAGAAACCAAGAGCACACACACAATAGAAATGGAGACTTGAGCACACCGAGAGATAGGGCTCAATTTCTTATTCTTCTTTCTTTTTCTTCTACACAAAAGAACTAAGTTCACAACATGATAAAAGACTAATATAAAAGTACCACACCATATGTGCACGTAGTCACTAAGTGTGAACTTGCTAAGAAAAGAAGAGGTGGCACAATAAATATACCATAACTAAGGATGGACTATGTGGGTGTAGTGCAACTGTAGAATGATTGGTGTATCCTGAGGTCGGTCACCTAATATGCCAATGAATAATATCCTGCCACATCACCAAGGCGCAAAGTAGATGCCAGCTCATGTAGAGCTCGACATCTTGACATTGAGGTCATCCCCAAGTGTCAACATCCATATCTTCAAGCTTTATACATTTGCATTTCCACGGTCTAACTTGCTTCTTTTGCACCAAAACTTGTCATATTTGGGCCTCCCAATAGTTATTGTTATCTAACTTATCTATGTTAAAAACATCACTAACCCTAGAGGCACTAGAAGCATCTACCATTATGATTGCAAAATAGAGAAAGAATGGGCCACCATAATAATAATAAATTTGCCCCAAAACTAATTCAAAAATGAATGCAATAGGGGGAGAACAACCTAATATATTGTTATCCATAAAGTAATAGCACTAGATTGCCTGAAGGAGATATAAGTGTCTACTCTAAATGAAGTAGCTCAAAGTTGAATTTTAGCAATGTTGCCCATAAAGCTATAGTAAATAGTGTGACAGTTACCTAGGTAAATGTCCAAAATAGAGTGCTCCCACTACCAACAGGGAAGTTCGAATAGCAATAGGACTTAAATTCAGCTAGCAATATCTAAGAAAGAGCATGCAACTCTAAGTACCATATATTGTCAAAGAAACCAAAAGTGTTAGATAAATATGTATCCCACGTGCGAGGTAACCATGTATATTAGCTGATTGTGCATGAGAGAACTCCAAGCAACAATGAGATCTATCAAACTACTATCAACTCACTACTCTTGTGAACAATGAAGCTCAATATATAATGAAGCATGTATCCTTGATTGATAATCTTTCTAATGAGTTCAAGTATTGGAGAATCAAATATCAAATAGAGATCAATTCATAGTGATTATTGATTGTAAGGACAAAGCTCTACATAAGCCAATGAGCTTAAAAAGATCCCACGAGCTCCAAAAGACAAACTTTCACAATACAAAATTGAAAATACTCCCATTGGAAGCAAATTAGAGTGTTGAAGAGCAAAACAAGCTTAGTGCATATACATCATAATATCTGGAAGCCCAATAATGTTAAGTAATACATTCGAGAGCATATAAGCGACATAAATTTCCAAGCACATAAGTGGTAAAGCATTGACCAATGCTACCTTTGCTAAATATGAGTGTAAAGGGGTGTGAAATCAAAGCTAAAAGCTCAAGCAAGAGCATATCCAATATAACTAGAAGTGTTAAGCATGGATATGATCCAATAGCACTATAGAGCCTTCTCGAGCATTAATACATCATAGCATTAAACCTTCAATGCATGAGCATCAAAGAAGCATAAATCTTCATGATTTTGCTATCCCAAACTACGAACATGTCTATTCACAAAACAAAACCAAAGCTTAGTTCTCTCCTTGGTTGGTTGGGGGGGGGCGGGTGGTAAGGGCCAAAAAATGTGTCCCTTTTCATAAACATTCATCGACAGTTGTACTAACCTATAAAAAATAAGTATTGATTTCTTTGATAGTTGCATAGAAGGGGAGGATTGTATACTCGGAGACTGAAACGGACCCATACAAAACAACTATGGATTTCTTTGATAATTTCATAGGAGGGAGGGAAGACTTGTGTACTCTGAAACCGAAACCAAAGCTTCGTGGGAGCGTTGGGGTCGGCAAAAAATTGCGTCCAAGTGGCAACCGAGCTCTCCGTGTGAAAGGCGGGTCCTATGAAGAAATGTGAGAGTCAGAGTCCCTTCAAACGGAGGGCTTTTATCACGACTGTTCATGCGGTGCAGCAGAAGGCCAGAGGGATTTACACAGAGAGATAGACACAGCGACACAGAGAGAGAGAGAGAGAGAGAGAGAGAGAGTCAGTCCAGGAATTGTAGTCTCGCCTCGCGTGTCGTCATCGGGTCCTTCCTTCCCACGTCGATCCCCCCAGCTCCTACATCGGGCTGCCGCGATCCCTCCGCTCCCTTCCTCCCTTCGCCATCGCTCGCTGATTGCCATCTGCAATGGAGCGGCGGGTGATTGAGCTCGAGCAAGGCTGGGATGTGATGAAGAGCGGCATCGCAAAGTTGAAGAATCTCCTCGAAGGCGTCCCGGAGCAGCAGTTCAATCCCGATGAGTACATGAGGCTGTATACGTATCCTTACCGTTTCCATCTTTTTTCTGCGTTTCCATGTCAGAATGCGAGCCACTGTATGCCACGCTTGCAGTCTTTCAATGTCAATATCTGTTACTTAACTTATTTACCTTCAGAACTATCTACAACATGTGTACACAGAAACCCCCGCAGGATTACTCGCAGCAGCTGTATGACAGATATAGAGAATCCTTTGAAGAGTACATCCATTCCATGGTATGCAACTGCTTCTCCCATCGTTTGTTGTAGGCAAATTGCCGGTTGCAGCATGCTTAGGTTTTCTGTCATGTTTCACTTTGGCAGGTTCTGCCTGCCTTAAGAGACAAACATGATGAGTTTATGTTAAGAGAGCTCGTACGGCGCTGGGATAATCACAAGATTATGGTCCGATGGTTATCACGCTTCTTTAATTATTTGGATCGATATTTTATTGCAAGAAGGTCACTTCCAGCGCTTTCCGAAGTTGGCCTAATAAGTTTCCGAGACCTGGTAATGCCAACGTGTTGAGCGCACAAAAATCTGGGATCTAAAATATTACTTGTTTACAACCCATGTTTTATCATGCATACAATGGCTGATTGATGATTTACCCTTTGTATGCATCTTTCAGGTCTATGAGGAGCTGAAGTTTAATGTGAAGGATGCAGTTATTGCATTGGTATGGGTTGTCACCAGATAATGAAATAAATAGTAGTCTGTTCTCATCAACAGTAGATTTACAGTGGTAATGGTTCATGTTGTAGATTGACAGAGAACGGGAGAACGAGCAGATTGATCGAGCCTTGTTAAAAAATGTGCTAGGCATTTTTGTGGAGATTGGAATGGGAGGGATGGACACATATGAGAATGATTTTGAAGCGTTTTTACTTCAAGATACTGCTGCTTATTATTCACGAAAAGCTGCGTCTTGGATCGAAGAAGATTCATGTCCTGACTACATGCTTAAGGTGTACAATTGTTTTGTTGAAGCAAGCTACTTTGGTTCTTGTGCATGGAAACTTACACGGTGTCTGAATGATTGCCAGGCAGAGGACTGCTTGAAGAAGGAAAAAGAAAGGGTTGGACACTACCTCCATGCCAGCAGTGAATCAAAGCTTTTAGAGGTCAGCTGTGTCCTACATCTGCCTGGCATACTGTGTTGGGGTAGAGTTAAAATTATTTTGCAGAATGTTATTTAGTTAAACCACCTTGTCATTTATAGGAAAGCTATTCTTGCTGCATGTGGTCAAGCTTTAAGGTCCATAGAAATTGTGTAAACCCAATTGAATTTCATTATCCTTGAACACCGTTGACACATTGTAATGTTAGTCTCTTGTACTTTCTTACTTTTTGCCATTCACATGTCTAGAGACGCTGGAGTTGATCTGCCTTGCAAGTTGCGATGGACATTGAGATGGGTCTACTCTTCTTATATGTTTATCAGAAGCAGTGGAAACCCAAAAAAACGTCAACTTTCTGAAGAATTTGAAGATTAGCATCTTATGCCTAAAACTCTGAAATATTGCCTTGCTCTTCATTAAGCACAATTAACCTACCGGCTGTGTAACTGCAACTCTGTTATGTAGTTTGCTTTCTTGACAGAGCTTTTGATCAGAGTGCATCTATTATGAATCATGATAGGATTTGTCTGGAATCCTGGCCTCCATTCACTCTCTTGCTCCTAGCACTTCTGCTGCTAGGTGTTCTGCCTCCTTTATGTAGAAGACAAACCATAAAGAAATGCAAAAGCAAGGAAAGGAGAAAATTTATGCCATAAGAGAGTCTTACCAAAATCCACAATTTTCTAGAGAATAAGAGAACCCAAATCTGAAATAGAGGTAACTCGTATTTCATTAAAGGATTAATATCTGTGTATACAGGGGAGAATGGCTGAAAAGCAGTGTATTCATGCTCGACGGTCTAGAAGAGCATCATCTGATACTCCTATATATTAAATCAAAGAGCATGATCCAATTTATACTCCCATACATTGAATGATCAAAGTACGTGCTGTCCTGGTCAGGATAGACACACAATCAGCAGTGTTCAGTCAACAAATGATTGTTAGGTAGTTGTTAGGCAGTTGTGGAGGGTTGACGTAGACTCAAAGTGATGCCAATCAGAGGGGTGAATATTTGGCCAACAATGCAAGGGTAAATGAAAGCAAGAATTGATGGAAACAGAGGTGTGATGATGTGAAGGAAGAATGAATGCAAGAAAATGGGGGAGATGAAGAACAAGGTCCCCATGACTTGAGAGAGGATCAAAATAGGTTTGACATGGACACAATGGCACATGGCAAAACTGGTGCCTAAAGTCAATTACTTTTCTTATCCTCATCCTTGTTGCCTAACAGTGGTATTAGAGCAGTCTCAAACGCTGCCAGCTGTTACATTCGTGTTGCCTTGTTAACTTAGCCTTGTGTATTTGCCAGCCCGCTGCCGAAGGCCCGACTTGCTGCAGAACATGTCAAGGACTGTTGAATTTTAGAAGAAGAAAAAGAAGAAGTTGCAACTTGCAGAAGAATGTCCAGCTCCACCACTCAATATGTGTTTGCCAGTCACCTGCAATAGCCACACTTTAGCCTTGCTGACTTGTCTCCTGTCCCACGGCCTGTTTGCCACATTCATTTGCACATCCAGTTTGCTAGTTGTGCTTGACTCTTTGTGATGTGACCCATCAAATGTCCCTAGTGATACCTTCCTCTTGTGACCCATTGAATGTGCCGCTTGCCTAGCAATGTCCTCTATCTACTTCACGTACCAATTGCCTGCCATCAGACCTTTGCCGTATGTCATGTGTCACCTATTGCTCGTAGCTTGCATTGGCTTTCCATGTCACTATCATCTCCTAGCTGTCTCGACAAAGCTAAGTCTTGAGTTTTCTTTTGTTAAACCTGTCATAAAGATTTAATTTATTCTTTAAGAGGAGTTCACACACAATTTTGGGGTTTTTGACTTGTGTCAAAATCCATAAAAAATTCTCACAATTTTCCTAATAAAAATTGGGGCTTTTCACGTTGTTACTCTTTTGTATCCAGTTAAGGCATCCAAGACACATTTATAGCCACTCGACACTCGCCTTCAACAATGCTTGATGACATTGTCGCAAGCAACCAATATTGATTGTGATTTCCTCAGCTTCGAAATCAGGGTGGATTCTTATCTTGCTAAAATTTGTTAAAAAAAAAAAAGATATATGGTTGGGATTAGACACTGGCCATGCTCACACGTGTGCTAAGACCTTGTTTTCCCCTTGTTTAGATTCACAAAGGAGTCATGTTTTAAGGGGGGATTGTAACCACTTTACGCATAACCTTTGGGTTGATCCCAAAAGCTATATCCTCGTATTTGGCCTTTGCCTATGTGCTTTGTGCCCCTTGAGCCATATCGGCTATTGATCAGCCCTTGAGCTATGCATACGTACCTCTAAACTATGTCTTATTTTGATATTTCTCGTTTTATATCTATAGATCAGAGTACTTTAGGGCCATGTTGAAGAACGTTGGAGAGTAAGGGCCTAACTATACCCCCCTAATCTGAGACTTTACACACTACCTTCATTTAGAAGGAGAAGTATATTGTGGAGCAAGCTGCATCAAATATAAAGAGAGATTGGGAGAAGAATGTTGTCACACTCATCGTTGATGGGTGGAGTGACAAGGAAGAGGTCAATCGATGATGTATTTCATGTCATCTCAAGATGCTTCAGGGCTTGGAAAGTCTGCAAATAAGCTTGTAGCAGAGTGAATCTTTGCCATTGAGAGTATCGGGCTACATCTTGTGGTTGGTTTTGTGGATGATTGTGAGTCCACAAATCTAGTCATAGGTGCCATTGTTCAAGGAGTGTATAAGCACATTATATCTTCTTATTACATGGCACATTGCTTGAACAACCTTTTGAAAGATATTGGTGAGTTGGATTGGGTTGAGCCAGTGATACATGATGCAAATCAAACGGTCATTTTTATTTTGAATCACCAATTTCTTTGTTATGAGTTTACAAAAAGATCAAGAAAGATGTTGTTAAAGTATTCAAAAATACGCTTTATCTATAACTTTTTGATGTTGAGACGCCTTAGAGATTGCATAGGTGCAGTGAGATCGTTGTTTGTTAGTGATGAGTTTAGTGCTTCTCCATTAGCAGCCACTTCCATAGGTACATTATGCAAGGAAAAGGCAAGCCGCAAAGAGCATGGCTTTTGGGAGGATGTAAAAAGAATTAATGCAATGGTATATCCTATTGCACACTTGTTGCAACTTGTTGATGGTATATAGCATTGGCAAAGTGTATAAGGCAATGGATTGGATGATCAAGAAGTTAAAAGATGTAGTTGATGATGAGAAATATGAGGAGATACACGATCTATGTATTGGGAGGTGAAATGCCTATAGTTCACCTTTGTATTCATTTGCCTTTGTTGTGGACCTTGAGTTTTAGGGTAAGGATCAAGAAAATGATGTTGATGTGAATCTACATTGGAGGCTTATTCTAGAGTACATGGTGTCCGATGTAGATACCATGCACAAGATTAGAGATCAACTCGCTATGTATAGGAAAAGACGAGGCTCTTATAGTTGTGATGATGCTTAGTTGGACTGTTGCAGGATTGGGGCACCTTTATGGTGGGAGGACTTTGGACTTTGGATTAGATGGGCCTAAGTTGTAGAAGTTGGCTATCTGCATCCTGAGTTGGGCAATAAACTTCTCTTGTTGGAGCAATTATGGAGCATCTACAGTCATATTGCCTCAAAGAAGAGGAATCACCTTGGAGTGGAAAAGGCGAATGATTTGGTCTTTGTCAGTGCTAGCTTGAGGATGCTTTATAAAAGTGTTTCGTCATAGCTTGATCCATTTACCTAGTGGAAGATGGAGTGGGAGGAGGAGCATGCTTGTCTTATGGAGACTCTTCTTGGTACCCATGATCATGAGACTAGCACTTCGAGAGCTACAAATTTTCATTTTCCTGTGGATGACAATGATGCCCTCTAGATTTGGGCTTGATTCTTGCTAAAGTTTTCTTTTTTATGTCGCTTTATGGTTGGTTACAGCCTCATAGTTAGTTGCCTATGTGATGTCATGATCTATTGAAAGTAGTTAATTGTTACTTTCATTGTTTAGTCTTTTTGACATTTGTTTTTAGTTTGGACTCGAGTTTTCATGTCACATGAATCATGATAGTGGATAGATCCTCCTTTGTAATACATCGATTTTAAAGTTTATCTATGCGGTTTCTCATTTGTCATTTGTCATTTGCTCGTCTCGTGTTCATTATGTGACATGCTAGTAAATAAAATTAAAATTGATGTTTTTAAAGCTTTAAGTGTGCTTCTTTGTGTATTTCATTATAATAAAGTCCAATGTGATGAACTAAAAACTATTTTATATGTAAAAATCCATTTTATAAATGTGCCAACAACCCTCTTCCTCCCCTCCCTCCCCTCCCTCCCCTCTCCCCAACCCTCGAAAAATAAAAAAGTCTCCATTCCTTGGTTTTGGTTGTTCCCCATCCCCATTCTTGTCCCTTGTCCCATGTTACTATGACGAGAACCCTCTCTTGACCGGTCACATAGATCCGAGCAGCCATCTTCTTCCCCTTCTCCATGTCTCCCATAGGGTCCATCCTTCCAACCCTTAGATGCCTATGACGGCATTGACAGTACAGGTGTCTATTCTTTTTTCTCTTCCCAAAGAAGACTGTTTGGATGGATCAAATTAATCATTTTGGTCCTGTAAGGTGGAATTCTTGACACCTTCTATCTTTGGGAGTTTATTACCCACCTTATTCCTTGTTCTGTGGAGGATCCCAGAATGGGATTGATGATGGATCGCATGGCCCTATGGGATCGGCTCAATTCTAAAGCTCAATCTTTCCTCTTTATGAGCTTACATGATTCTGTCTTAGTGCATGTGTGCAGGTTGCGGTAGGTAGGGGATGTGTGGATGAAGCTTGCTCCTTTGTACCATTAGAAGACATTTATCCACTAGATTACTCTTGAGAAGAAGTTACAGATACTCACTGTTGATGACTCTTCTTCCACGAAGGATCACATCAGTAGGTTGAAGGATATGAGAGATGAGCTTTTTTCCCTCGACAAGATCATCTCTTCGGAGGATATGGCCATGATTCTTTTGACTTAGTTGCTCTCCCCTAAATACGATGTCTTCTACACAAGCCTTCTTACATCGAGGACTTGAGACTCTTCTATAGGAGGAGCTTGCCTTGCTCGTCTTGGGGAGCATGGTGAGAGTGTAAAAGAGGTGACCCATGGATCCATCTCCATGAAAGCTTTTATTGTAGGTATGGGAGGTGGGAAGCAGAAGAAGCAAACAAAGGACAAGCCCAAGTCCAAGGAGGAGACACAGAAGCATTCTTTAGGCTTTGACATAGATTCAGAGAGACCTTGATGCCTACATGGTGGGAAGGGGAGGCATTGTGAGGAGGAAGTGTTGGAAAAAGTACCCTTACCTTCGTCCAAGAGCGAAGGGTGGAGCTATGTCATTCGAGCCTTCCTCTACCTCTACACCAACTATTACCCATAAGTCTGTGCTCCTTCATATCCATGTAATGGAGGAGCCTTCTTCAGTGGTTGACTAGTCTTCGGAGAGGGGGGGGACATTGGTACTGAGTCATATGACTTCCATGAGTTGATATGCTATAGGATCTTCATGTTAGTAGTCATGTTTATCATGCCTTGTTATCTCCTGCCTGTGAGCTAGACGAGGACTTTTGGAGCTTTGACAAGGCTGTCATGTGTTTTGATGGGGGGGGCTACTCATTCTAGAGTGGCTATTTGGGTGCGTTTCTTTTGTTTAGCAAGTTCTAGTATGTTTCCCATGGGCGGTTTCTGCATTTTGTGGGTTGTTCACACTTGTTGGACATTGTCCTTGCCAATCGGATTTTTAGGTGGCCATTTGGCATTTTCTAGGCATTTATTGTGCCACGACCAGCATTATGGCATTTCCAGAGTTCAATAGGACAATTTAGGGGTTTTGTGGCTATTTATAGCCATTCCCCACTTGGCAGTCATTCAGATCATCATCTTCCCTCTTCCTTGGCAGGTGCACACTCAGACTCCATTATCTTCCTCCTTCTCCGATGTTGCTGTCATCATCAGCGTGATTTGGTGCCCTCACTGATGCTGAGAGCTGTGTATAGGGATTGATCAGTCCATCATCATTGTATCAACATTCTTCTTTAGTTAGCATTGTCGTGACGCTGCGCGTCCACCACTATGAACGTGAGGGCAGAGTTTTTCGCCAGGAATTTGAACTCATTAGTTAGTGTCATTAGGAATTTGTTTTCTGTTGTGTGTCTCTTTTCATTTGCTGTTAAGTTTGAACTGTTAGTTTGAATATTTGATTGTGTGGTTCCATCCTAAATTTTTTGTATTTGCTGAGTAGTACTCAGGCACAAATAACCCATGTGTATGTCTGTGTGTGTGGTAGCTCATATGAATGCTTGCTTGTGTGTCTACATTGTTTATGTATCCAAAAACTTCTAAAATGATGCAAAGGTTTTTAATTATAGTGCTGTAGGAATATGACACCTTCATCCTTTGCACAGGCTGAAGAAGAGCAAGTAGATTGTGTCTGTTTGTGGCAAGGCAATTGCTAATTGACATCACCACATGTCAACCTATGTGTGAGGAACCAACACGACTTCCATGTGGTGGCATGAAGAAGATATGAGGAAGGCGAAGCATGATATCTAACCTAGAAAGCTTCCCTTGTAGCCTTTCGTTGCAACCATTGCATCGGCTTCTATGATTAGGCCCATCTTTTCTCTATATCATCAACACGACTTCCACGTGGTGGCATGAAGAAGATACGAGGAAGGCGAAGCATGATATCTAACCTAGAAAGCTTCCCTTGTAGCCTTTCGTTGCAACCATTGCATCGGCTTCTATGATTAGGCCCATCTTTTCTCTATATCATCAACACTACTACAACAATTTGATCATGTGGATCCAGCATGGAAGCATCACATGATGCACGTAGCAAAAGCCAAGCTCAAAGGATCATCAGCATAGCAACATGCATTATCTCAAGTGTACCCTATGTCATGGTGAATGATAGGACATTACGAGGAACCACTATGTTGACATGGTGAATGATAGGACATTACGAGAAACCACTATGGTTAAATGAGATGATCATGCTCACTGAATTCCCAAAACTCTTCTAACCTATTGTCAACTAAATCTTCTTCCTCAACTATGATATTTCTTATGCTGCTGAATTCATATATGAAGAGTTGGAGTGACTAATGCTAATCTTAGAGAGGTCTTTCCAGTTAGGACAGATTGCTTCGGATTGGAGCTCGTATATTGCCATTGAGATAGTCTCTTTTATCATTAAAGAATTTGGACTTTTATGCATTGTTGAAAACTGCAATACACGAGACCTTTGTCATTAAATCTGTTGTCTTGTATCGATCTTGATCTTGCTCCCATCTCGTATAGTGTCCCGGCAACGAGCGACTTTCGCAAACTCCCGTGCAACATCTGGATTCCGTGCGACAACGTAGAATTCTCCATCATCTTCTATTTGCTCGCTCTCTCTCTCTTTCTCTCTCTCTCTCTCTGCTTTTCTCTTTGTGTTCGTGTTTCTCTTCTGTTGTGCACTCTCACGTAGATCATCACCTAAGTGAGGACATAGTTTGGAGATTTCTTGTAGAAGAGCAGGTTTTCATTGTGGAGGAGCAGCCTAGATTTTCAAAACGCAGATTTTCAGCTTGCATTTATTGCGTTTATAGCTCGAATAGGTGGTCCAGTGACCGTTTGAAACCCTAGGCAGCTAGGCGACAGTCTCCAAGGACGAGGCAGCCGCTTTTTGGCATTAACCAGCATCAACTTTTGCATTTTGTTCAAAACATAAATTTGCATTTTTGCAAGTGTTCATTTCCTGGTGCATGTGTCAATATATTTTTGTAGACGATAACTCTTTGTTGTGGGCGATAGTTTTTTTGTGCAAGTGACAGCCTCTTGGTGGTAGGTGGCAATTGTTTCTCTGGCCAACACAGCTTTCTCGGAGATTGTAGGTTCAAAGATGTCGTATCATCAGTTCTTTGCTGACTTAGAGGAGGATGTCTATATTTCTTCCTCTAAGAGACGAAGAGTTTTTTATGCTAGTTCATGTAACAAATGGAGGTCTCCTAGCCCGTTTGTACAGGATCCATGTCCTCCCTGTTCTCTCCATGTTTCACAGAAGGCCCGGTTTGTTGGCTTTCATATGCCATTCATGGCATCCTTGATACAAGTGCCCATACTCCCTTCTTTGCCCAAAGAAGACCGGCTTGATGGTTCCAACTACTCGCTTTGGTCGTGTAAAGGGGAGTGTATCCTTGATACCTTCAATCTTTGGGAGTTTGTTACCCACTCTTTTTTCTGTCCAGTGGAGGATCCCACCATTGGATCATTGATGGATCGTGTGGCCTTATGGGATTGGCTCAATTCTAGAGCTCAATCTTTCCTCTTTACGAGCTTATAGGATTTTGTCCTAGTACATGTGTGCAGTTTGAGGAAAGTAGCGGAAGTGTGGACAAAGCTTGCTTCTTTGTATCATTAGAAGACATTTTTCCACTAGATTACTCTCGAGAAGAAATTATAGATGTTCGTTGTTGATGATTCTTCTTTCACTAGCCTTCTTACATAGAGGACCTGTGAAAAGCTTCTATGGGAGGAGTTTGTTCCGCTTGTTTTGGAGCACGTTGAGCGTGCCAAAGAGGTAGCCAATGGATCTACCTTCATCAAAGCTTTTGTTAAAGGTTTGGGAGGGGAGAAAAAGAAGAAGAAAGGGAAGTCAAAAGCTAAATGAAAAGAGAGTTCTTTAGGCTTTGGCTCTGATTCGGAGAAGCCTAAATGCCCATACTGAGGGAAGGGGACACATTCAGAGGAGAATTGTTGGAAGAAGTACCCTCATCTTCATCCGAGAGCGAAGGATGGAGCTAAAACATCTGAGCCTTCTACCTCTACTCCAGCATTTACCCATGAGTCAGTATTCCTTCATATTGTTGACTTGGAGGAGCGTTCTTTAGTGGTTGCCTCATCTTCTTAGAGGCCTTGGCTGGTTGATAGTAGTGCTTCTAGTCATATGACTCCACAAGGTGATTTGTTGCGGGATCTATGCCCTTCTAAGGGTTCTGTCACTGTTGGTGACATTGTTTCGGTGCATATTTGTGTTGCTTTGCCTTTATTTTCCAATTGTGCATTGAGCTCCCTTTCATAGGTTCCAGACTTGGGCTTTCCACTCCTCTCAATTTATGGCCTTACTAGGCTTGGTACTTGGGTTGTCTTCACCGAGCATGTTGTTTGTATCGAGGATTCTTCTATATAGGGGCTCTTATTGCGACAGGTTGGCAGGAGAGTGAGCTTTATAGGCTCCATTTCCCTTCCCTTATGTAGAGTCCTCTGAGGCAGTTGTCTATTGCTACACCATTCTCGCTTGTGTACCATCTTTTCCTCAGGTTCCTTTCCATCCCCCATCCTCTCCTCCAGTGGTTTTCTCGTATCCCTCCATTCCTTTTTGAGGGGGATGATCTCAATGATGTGGTTGTGGATTTCTTGGCCCCTAGTATTTTAGAGGGGGTTTGCTAGGATCGTGAGTAGTTTCTTCATTGACAGTCTTCATCGACAGACTTCATCAACATTGGCATTCCTCTTGCCACCCCAGGATTCGTTTATTCTTTGGCCTTTAGTCACATCCAAGATCTAAGAGGGGGTGTTAGCAGTCATGTTTGCTATGCCTTGTAATCTTCTGCCTATGAGTCTTAGTTTGAGTAAGATGAGGACTTTTGGAGCTCTAACAGGCCTATCATGTGTTTTGATGGGGGAGGCTACTCATTCTAGAGTGGCTATCTAGGAGCATTTCTTTTGTTTGTCGGGTTGAGTGTGTTTTCCATGGGAGTTTTTACATTTCCTAGGCTATCCACACCTGTCGGACATTGTCCTTGCCAATTGGATTTTTTGGTGGCCATCTAGCATTTTCTAGGCATTTACTATGCCATGACGAGCATTAAATGCTGGTCGGCCAACATTAATGGCATTTCCAAATTCCAATAGGCCAATTTAGGGGTTTTGTGGCTATTTATAACCATTCCTCACTCAGCAGTCATTTAGATCATCATCATCCTTTTTCCTTGGCAGGTGCACACTCTGACTCTATCGTTTTCCTCTGTATCTAGTGTTGCCGTCATCATTAGGGTGATTTGGTGCCCTCACTGGCACTGTGGGCTACGTGCAGGGATTGATCAATCCAACATCATCGTATCAACGCTCTTCTCTAGTCAGTGTAGTATTCTTCCCTCATCTTGTGGGTTCTCTCTTTGCTTCTCTCTGTGTTCGTGTTTCTCGTCCGTTGCGTACTCTCACACTTCATCCATTTGAGGGTTTAGTCACTTCCACAAGATCTTTCCCATCCCCCACCCTCTCCTTTGGTGGTTCTCTCCTACCCTACATCCCTTTCAAAGGGGGACGATCTTGGTGATGCGGCTGTGGATTTCTTGGACCCTAGTGTTTTAGAGGGGGATTGTGAGGATCGTGAAGAGCTTCTTCATGAGTGGTCTACATCGATGGACTTCATTGGCATTGGTACTCTTCTTGTCACCCTTGGATCCACCTCCTCTTTGGCCTTAAGCCACATCCAAGATTTGAGAGGGGATGTTACCAGTCATGTTTGTCATGCATTGTCATCTCTTGCTTGTGAGCCTTGGTTTAAGTTAGACGGGGACATTAGGAGCTCTAACATGTCTGTCATGTGCTTTGATAGAGGAGGCAGCTCATTCTAGAGTTTGCATTTCTTCCTTTAGTCGGCTTATGAGTGTTTTTCAATCAATTTCCAGCATGTGGTGCCCTGTTAGACAATATCCAGCCTTGCTACGAGTGTGTGCCTGCATCAGCTGCCACACCAGCATTTGTCCCATTTTTTTAATGAGCTTGACTGCATTAAATGCGGTTGGCCAGGCTGGCACAGGTTGGGGCCAGCAGCTGGTCGGCCAGTTTAGGCTGATTTCAGCTCATTATAGCTGGTCTGCCAGTTTAGGCTGACCATTGCCTGGTTGGAGCAGTAGTCGCTTGATTAGGAATGGTCAAAACAGTCCTGAAATCAACAAAGAAAACATAGCAAGAGCATAGAACCTGAAATTTGATACCATATAGAAGTGGAGCAGCAATGGAAGCGTAAATATATGCTGCAATAAATTGCTGAAACACGACAAAAGAGAAAGGGAAAGAAAGAACATTGAAGAACACAATACAGATGAGAACTTAGATGCATGCTTGGGAAATGGAATCCATATATCCAACACGAGATAGTCGCACATCCAACACGAGATAGTCGCATATACAACATTGAGTCATTGGTTGTGTGGGCACCGGCACTTGCTCCTCTCTCCATAGAGTCTCGACATGTGCGATGGCAGATGAGTGATTGAGTGAGGAGGAGCCTAAATATGTAGGACAAAAATATGTCCTCAATACGATCATGTTGGTCAGCATTTAATGTTGGTTGGCCAACAATAAATGCTAAATATGACCAAAATGAATACCATAAAAAATGCCTAAAATATCCTAAATAATGTGCCTAGCCCTCTACATGCATAGACTCACACATGAAGTGACATATTTGCCAATAGGCCTAACCTTGGTGTTTGATACATAATCCCACAATTGCTTTGCAACAAGTACGCATCTCATCATATATGCCCACATTAGGTAGTTGGTTCCATCCAATGCATTACCATCCCAAAGCATGTTTAATCAATCATTTTGAGTTGCCATTTTTTGCTGTATATTATAGATAATTCCAATCAACTTTGTTGTCCAAAGTACTTTCTAGGTGCAACAGCCTGGCACAAAGGAAAAGCAAAGAGGAGCTAGAAAACTTACAATTTCCAGCTTGAATGATGATGTTGAAGCTAGATGTTGAAGAGGGTGTTGAGAATTCGGTGGGAATTTGGTTCCAATGTTCCCAAATATAAATGAATTTTTGTATATCAAATTGTTATCAAGACATATTGGCTCAAGATTCAAATTAATTTGATGCTCATTCACTTGAAAAGGCGATTTATATTATTTGGGTGTTTCAAAATATGGTTAAATGTTCATCTTTCTATTCATAGGTGGCCAATGGCTAGAATGCGCTAGAATTATACTTTAGTCGACATTGATAAGATGCCCAAGAGAAATTACGAGTTAAGTTTGGCGGTCAGATTGACTAGAAAGCCCAGATGATTAAGACTTTTTCACTCTGATAGTCACATTGATTAGAAACCCATATAATGAGTGGTTTTATAAAGTGAAACTAGCTTATAATCAAAGAAATAAACCATGAATTGGTGAATCCATACAATTAAGCTCTCTAGAGCCTAAATCTAGCGACTCTTAAAATTTAGGAGATTATTATTTTTGGAAGTTACTTAAATGGAAATTTTGTTTACGTCCAAGGCTTTAGAATTTTGCAAGGAGCAATTTTGTTTGTAGTAGCTGTCTCACATGCTTAACTATTTGAGAGATTTTTAGAGTAGAAGATTTAAAAGCCTCTTCTTCTCAGAAAGTGACATGTGGCATCTAGAATAGGACACGTGTCATTTTGAAGAGGCAAGTGTCCCTACACTTATCATTTTTAGCATTTCTGACATGATATTGGATTTTAGGATCTATGCACTTGTTGTACTTTTCTATTAATTTGAGGTCTTCAACCACCCTCTATGTTCTACTCTGGTGGTTCTATGTTGTATGGATTGTGATGAGTCATTATCATTGCATCATTGTATTGTATCAGATTACCTATGATCTGAGAGACAGTAGTAGCATTTCAGACAACTCATGTGTGAGTCTGGGCATGGCTAGGTTATTTAGGCATTTTATTATGGTTATTATGATGCTTATTTGGGGCATTTTATGCTGGCTGACCTTCCCTATTTTGGCACTATTTTCTTCTTTATATACCCAACTCCCTCCTTATTCAGACACATCATCACCTACAAGCTTTGTGGAGAGAGGGGGCTGGTGCTAGTGCTTGGGAGCCGGAGACTCACTATTGTACGCGTCATTCTCGTGTTTGGTATATGGATTTCATTTCTTGAGCACATCTTTGAGTTATCTTCTTTTGCACTGTTCTTCTATTTTCTCTCTCTTTTGTCTTGTGTTCAGCAGTTAGTTTCAGCACTTGTCTATGTTTCCATTGCTGCACCACTTCTGACTGTCCCATACCACCAGCCCACACAATCCGAGTTTGTGGATGCATACTTTGTTTAGTCATTTTCTAGTATACTCTACCTATTACCTACCTCTTGTAGCCTTTATGGCAATGGAGCTTATAGTCTAAATCACTTGCAGTTGCTGGTATAGACTTTTGAGTCTTGAGTTTTTTAATCTCGGATCATTGATATGCGAATCCTCTATTTTGGGAAAAGAAAGGTAGACTCTTGAGTCTTGAGCCAATCTGCGTGCAATAGTCAACTAGATTTGTGTTTAAACTTTAGATGGTTGAAGTTTATATTGAGCTTGTTGATGTAAGCTCTTAGTGTGGTATAGATGACTAGCTTTAACCTTGACTATTGGGTAAAAACTAGGGCAATGTATGATTCAGCCCTGATATTCAAACCATACTCCGTTCATACTTTCATACTTGTATGTGTATGACGAATGACTGCTGTATAAAAAAACTATTCGCAAGTTTATCTCCTACCGTTGTCTATTTCAAGCAAAGCTGCAGCAGCTCTATTTTCATCAGGCAAGGCTGTCTCATGCTTTGTTTTCTCTAGATGACATTGATCCATAATTCTTTCCCATGTATTGTTTGCAAGGCAAGGCTGATTTGCTCCAGCTACAGCCATTGTAGGCTGCTGGCTTGTGAGTGACAGATGTCTTTTAGAAGTCTCACACACATCGATCTGTGCTTCACGTATGGAAGGGGATAAATGCACAACAGTATGACTGTTGCTATACCCTAAAAATTATGCAAATTCTGGAATAAATATGACATCCATGCAATGCTTTACTATGTTCTCTTTTTTTGTTTCATAGTATCAATTAGAAAAGAAGCTGGCCAGTCTGTTGATACTTTTGGAGTGTTAGGGAAGCTGTTTTTGTGGGAGACACTGTGGGATAGTTTCCTTGTGAAAGTGGATTTTAGTTCAAATTTTAAGTATGATTGTCTTTTTCTCGTCTGGAGGGGGTCTGTGATTCTACAATGAGCATTCTGAAACTAAGGAATGGACTATTTGTTTGCAGAAAGTTCAGCAAGAACTTTTATCTCAGTATGAGCCACAACTGTTGGAAAAGGAGCATTCTGGCTGTCATGCTCTGTTAAGGGATGATAAGGTAAGCATTGAGTTTGTGTTTTATTGTTTCAATATGGAGTAGCAATCTACCTCTCCTTATCTTGGACCGCTCATGAGTTGGGATAAAGTTTTTGTCCCTCACTTGCAGGTGGAGGATTTGTCAAGGATGTACAGGCTGTTCTGTAAAATAACAAAGGGCCTTGATCAGATTGCGAATATTTTTAAAAAAGTAAGTGGTTCCTTTGACTTTTATATGAAGGCAATCTTCTTAATTGATGAAGTGGGCCTGAACATAACAGAGCTGCGGTGTTTAGCTCGCTTTTAGGAATCAGCCGAGGAGTATACTTTGACGTTTTACATAGCTAACATCCATTTTTCTTTTCAGCTAATTAATTGGTGAACCTTTTGATTTATTATACATCTATACCTTGTTTTTCTTTCTCTTGAGATGCGAATGCGTAACAGTAGCTTGCCACTGGACAAAGTGCATCTGACTGTCTTCATAGAATTCTGCTAATAAAAACCCTGAAAAACAAAGACATTTTAAGGGAGAAACTGCCTTATCTAGCCTGGCTGTTTTACAAGGTGCAAATGATGTAGTATGTGTATCAGCTGCACATTGCGGGCATGTGCACTTTTTAAATATTTGGAAGTGTGCAATGGGCTCATTGTCATTATTATTTATTTACCAAAACCAAATAGCAAGACATGTAATTGAGGAGCCTGGTTTTTCCATTGTCACAATGAGAAGTCAAGTACATGCAAGAGAACTCAGAAGCAAAAAAAAACTGTAAGAATGAAAAAACTAGGATATGCTTCTATAATTATAGTTATGGTAATATATTCCTTTTTACAGCATGTGACAGATGAGGGGATGGCACTGGTAAAGCAAGCAGAGGATGCAGCCAGTAACAAAAAGGCAAGTCAAATAATTGAGAGTCTCTACATGATTTTTTTTGAGAAGCTGATTATCTGCAGATACTATGCTGCATGAATTTTGGGTTATCCTTGGGTGTAGTTTCCTTCATTAAGTTAGTACCGTCTTCTTTTTGCAGGTAGAAAAGAGAGATACTGTAGGGGGGACAGAGCAGGTTTGTATCTTTCCTTGGCTTGTCAATCGGACTATACCTTTTTGATTTTTGTGTGGCTTTTAATTGCAAGAAGTCAAATATATGCATTGTATATTGTGAAACTATTGCCCTTGTTTCATTTTGGTGAGTTCCTCGCCAGCATTTTATCTCACTACTTATGGCAATGTAGATATATTCACTTGCTTTCACATTTGCACATAGTTATCGCCGACTAGAACGAGAAATTAACTTTATGATTTATTAAACTTCACCAATGTTTTAATTAAATGAACTTTAATTTTGGTAAACCGAGCTCTTGGTATAGTGACCATTGCTTTGGCAATGAAGGATTTGATAGTGGGAATGCATTGAACAAGTGTAAAGACTATGTGGTATAGGAGAGAGGAAAAAGTAACAAGATGCATTGTGAAACTTTGATTAAATTTGAAAGTTTGCACCTTAGAATTAAGTTATATTGAAAGTTTAGCCCAATAAGCAACTCACTTAAGGCACTTAAGTTATAAAGTAGGCCTTGAGCTTAAGTTTAGTTAAGTGAGCAGCAATTGATCAAGTAATTATTAGCCCTTAATAAAAAAAGAGATTTGATTAAGGAGCAGTTGGTTATTCATTTAGAAACTTTGATTTTCATTATTTGGGGTCCTCTTCTTTCTCATTTGAGTAGTCTAAGTTTGGAGATAGCTATACTTCTCTTCATTGTAGAAATGATAGGTTTTAGTATAGAATGTAAGTTGACAATATGAATGGAGTGTGCATAGGAATTAATCTTCTCCTCTTGGCATGTGGAGTCCACTGGGCATCTTTGTAACTCCATTTATAGCAAGGTATGTTACTGTTTTTGATCTAAAGTTCAAAAAAGTAGGTATTATAGTACTACAGACTAAGATACTCTCTTCTCTTAGGAGATCTCAAGTCTGATGTACTTTCTTGACAACTTTGCTATGAAGAAAGTGATGTTTCCATAGTTTCATCACGAGAAATTCCTCTCTTCATAAGATAAACAATATGGGATTACATGTGAAATATGTAGGACAATTGTCTAGGCAAATGCTCCACAAAATTGGATTTAAATGTTGGCTATCATTTTTAGGGTTTGGTAGGTTGAAGTGCTCTACAGCTTGTAGGAGGCTAACATTCAAGGTGACAAGGCCATTGTGCCTTCAATGTGAGCTTGTGGTTATCTGAGGAGCAAATACATACATTTTGGCTTGCTATAATTCAATAACAATAGGGTTTATACTCGCTTAGAATAGTATCCAACAAGGGGTAAACAACAAAAGATATCACACAGTAGTGGTAATAGGAGTGAGGAACATGAATCTTCTTTTGAAAATCACTCAATATATGGTTTTGAGTTACCGAATGATGAAAATGCTTCAAGATAGCGAGCAAATGAATGTGACTGGTGAGCATGCAGCTCCACTAGTATAAGGTGACAGGGAAGTAAATGTAGTGTTTAGGGCACAATTGGCAAGTGTTGTTAGGAACTTGCCGTATTTGATTCTGCAACTTAAATTTACTGAATTTTATATAGTTAGTTCTTGATGTTATAAGGAAAAAGATTGCTTCGCTTCTAAATATTCAAATGAGGCTCATCGGCAATGTTTTCGGTAAAAAGTGTTGCATACACTAGCACATGTAATACCGAATCTGTAGGAACTCCAGTATGTTTGCCTATTAGGGAATCATGTGCAGCATATTTCTTATGGACAACAAAAAATTTCTTGATTATCTAAGTATCTAGGTTATTTTGGGGATGGATCAGTGTTTCAAGCTATGGCCAGTATCCACCAATGTTGGCATGTAAAATGTAGCTAGCTTTCAACCATATATGCTAAGTGTTTAGGGAGATTGTCATGGAATATTTTAGTCCGAAATGCATACTTATATGTATAACAAAATTGACATGTAGCTAAGAATCCAAATTGGAATGCTTGGTTAGTTGGGTGTATGATAACTTGATACCATTGGATAAAGTTAAAGACTACAAAGAGGCTAGGACGATAGTTAAATTTGAAGCTTTTAATGGTGTGTAAGATAGATTGAAGGTTTTGACCTTTCCTTTTAACAATTTGATGCAATCTTCTATAGGGTTATTTTTTTCGAGCATTTAAAAGTGCGCAATACAACTACTTTTCTTAAGCGATATGCACTTCAGTGGTGGATAACCCTTCTCATGCAAGGCAAGTCACGAGCAACTTGGTTGCATTTTGAAGAGGTTTTTTGATCCCAATGGCTCGCAAGTACTTTTGAAGTGGATGTGACAACTTGCCACAAAGCGGATGCGATTCATTGTGTTGATTTGGAAGAGTATACAAACAAATTTTGGGCAGCTTTGTTGTTAGTTAGCTCTTTTCATGAGGTTACGATGGCTGAGCAAATATAGACTAGTTGTGGTCTATCTAAAGAAATCCATGACTATTGCATTAATACAAAGGTGACTAGTTGTTAAGCTAAACAAAATGCATTACATATTACATCTTAATTAGCTCATTAAAACAACTCCAAAACTAAAAATTACCAAAGTTTCTATCCCATAAGAAAATACCCAAACTTTGGGGGGATCTATATCTATAAATAGGATGTTGCGAAATTGCTTGTCTCATTTCTTGTTTTGTGGGTTGCATCAGTTGTTGTCATCTCCATTCAACCTGTTGCCCTGGTCATCTCTAGCTGTCGCCTTTCACCATGGCGACTCCTATAGGCTGCATTTTCCCAACTTGTTGATGCCATCATAATCTATAGCAGGTCGTTTTTGTGTTTTTAGCACTTTTCTTCATTAGTCTATGCTCCAATGAGTTGTCACTGTACTTGAGATCTGTCTTTGATGGACGATATACATCGACATCTTGCTTTGCTTTGCTCCCAAGAGAACCATTGGCATGTTGCATAACTCTTTCCTTGAGCATTCTATGTATTTTCAATCATTCATTTGTTCCTTATTCAACTATCTTTATTTTGTGTTTTTGTGATAGTGTTTGAGTTCATTGTGTTTTAGTCATGGTTGTATACTCTGTGTTTTCTTTTGCAAATGCTAGCATATCACCACATGGTATTTGAGCAAGTGCACTTCTAAAGAGTTACCTAAGGCTATCGTGGCTTGCTTGGTTTGTTATTGATTATATGGTACGTTACGTGCTGATTCATGATGGCTTAGACCACTTCATCTTGAGATCCGTTGGTGCTTTCTCAAACTACTTCGTCTATGGAGGCTTTGTTGAGGCATCACATTGTTGATTTGGAGAACACTCCATCTATGATCATTTAAGAGGTGCAACTCTTCTTTATCTCATATCTTGAGTAGATAGTCTTTTTTGGCTACACACTTAGTCACTTACTTTTCTATATCTTTCCATTGTATCTAATTCTCACTTAGCTTTGATTTTTTCACTTAGAACAGTCTCGAAAGTATCTCATCATGAAACATTTGGTGTGGAGGTTTTTAAAAAAAATCCTTTTATGTTGGGTTTTATATTTCAGTTAAGGAATGCCATTGCAAGTATTTACCAATCCTAACTAGGCTGAAGGTTTGTTTTTTGGGCTCTTGCCTTGGTGAGTATTGCCTTTGTGAGCATGGAGATGAAGATAGAATCTTCTCTCTTGAGATCGGGACTTGGGCATCCCTTTTCCTTATCTTGGCATTGTCTTTCTTTCCTTATGAGGTGCTTTTTCTCATCATCATTTACTACACTATTAGCTTCTTCTTTTTTCATATTAGCTAGACCTCTACTTTGGTGGTTGCGCCTTTGACACTTGATTAGCATTGGAGCTATTTCTTGAGATCAAGTATGGGCTTGTCCTGATTGCCTTGGTGGCTGACTCTTGCCTTGCTCTTCCAATTGGGGAGTGTTAGGTCTTCCTTCTCCATCCACTATGCCCATTTGTATGTTTTGATTCCCTTGGTGGTGGATTCTTGCCTCACTCTTTCAATTTGGGAGTATCAGGTCTTCCTTTTTCATCCACTAGCTCCATTGGCATGGTGGATTGCTATCTAGGCGATTCTCAAATGGCATTGGAGGCATCTCTCGAGATTGAGATTTGAGCTTGTCTACGCCACTTGGTCAACACAAGAGCACGCATGTTCCACGTACTAGATGAGTGATTCTTCTTAGGCTAAGGATGTTGGGTCTATCTTCGTCATCAGAATACATCATTTTATCTCGATTCTTGGCACCATACACTGATATGAGATCCTCCTTCAGCATTGCCATAAATGGCTGTGAGGGGGTCTCTACCCCTCATTGCTATTTACAGTTTTCGGTATTGTCTTTGACGTCAGCCTCCCTTCCTTGTTGTACCTATCCTTTGCATTGCATAATTATCATCATCTTTGTAAAAGGCCACTTGGGAAAGTGAACAATTTCCCCATGAGGGAAATGGAGTCTAACTAGCCTACATTCCTAAGGATGACCTAGGACTCCTAAGAACCTAGCCCAATGGGGGTGATAACTGAACCAATCAAATTGGCCATAAGGTACTGATTGAGGGGGAGATCAAGAATCCATTGCACCAGCAGCAAGCCACCGATCAACATGGATATCAAGAGATGGGGAACTGCCTACCTCCTTGGAGAAGAATTCCTCTCAATCATCATGGAGTGGCACTAGTGTTGCCGAAAGGGGCTGAGGTGGTATTGGGTCTGACCATTCCTTTATTTTCCCCCATGGGCACAGTTACCCCATTCGAAAAAAGGTTCAAAGTGGTTTAACATCGCCTTTGCAGGTTTTGGGAGGCTACTAGGCAGCTGATAAAGCAACCTTTGTCTGATGCGGGCTTTTGAAGATTGGTTTCATAGATTGCCATAATTCAGAGCATGAGGTTTCTTGCAGGCTCTAGCAATGACATGGTAGTTTTGATTGTGACAAAGTGGAGGAGAGCTGCGGGTTTTCAGCCTAATGTTGCAAGTTCATTTGCGTTTCTTCAGTAACCTCCCTCCCTCCCAGAGAAATATTACTTTTTGCTCATCCTTGGAGGCTTTTCTGAGTTTCCTTCTCCAGCTTCTAGTGTTCCTACATCAAGGGAACCTATTTGGTTGCTCAAGGAGTATATCCTAGTCAGAGGGACACACATCTAGGCATACACTGGTGTCATTTGGAAAGAGTAGGTCACCATTTGGAGACTACAAGAGCTTCATTAGGGACTGCAGACGTTCAGGATGTATGATTAACCCCCTTTTTTTGTTTTGAGAAATGAAGTTGTGGTTTCAGTCTTCCCATCTTCTTCCAGTTTTGCAACACTTCAGAAGGAGAAATCTAGTCCTATTTGACCTTTGTAGGCTCTAGTCTTAGTTGGCTGTTTGTAGGCTGGTTACTACCTATACATCTATATTTTTCATTTGTTGTATGATTAACCCCTTTTTTTTGTTTTGAGAAATGAAGTTGTGGTTTCAGACTTCCCATCTTCTTCCAGTTTTTGCAATACTTTAGAAGGAGAAATCTAGTCCTAGTTTACCTTTGTAGGCTCTAGTCTTAGTTGGCTGTTTGTAGGCTGGCTACTACCTATATGTCTACGTTTTTCATTTGTTGTTGTTGTATATGCTAATGTTGCTATTAGTCTTTCCTTGCATTTCAACTATCGGGGAAACTTTCCGGGTCTTTCTGGCTACTTTTCTTGTGCAATTGCAGAGTGGATATCTATGTTGTGCTTGAATGGGGTGCTAACATTTTTGACAGGCATTTGGGTGCCTACAATGATGCACATATCTTTCGGGGGTCTATTTTTGTTATTTTGCCTCCCTTCTCTTGGGCAATTTTTCCTCATCTCTTACTATAAACGTTTATTACTATTCTAGGCAGATGGTAGTTTCTAACTGACAATTTTCTTCATAGATATTATTTATTCTTAAGAGGGGGATTAGAGGCTTGATGGATGGGCATGAATGGAGCGAACTGGAGAGGCTGGTAGCAGCGAGACAAAGCTAGATGCAGTTGGTAAGGGCCAAATAAAGCTATAAAAAGCTGGATGGAGTGGCTAGCTATGGGTGATGGGCAGTTGATAGCTGGCGCTGGTCTGTTGCCTTATATTTGTTTTTGGGCTATTCTCTTTCGTTTGCGTCCATAGACTCGCCACTTAAGCTTTTTGATGCAGGAGGTGTTGAATAGGGACTTGCACTCCTGAAAACTTTAAAGTGCCTAGATTGCACATATATGTGGCCCCTCGCAAGCATCTTCTCTCTGTTGCCTTATATTTGTTTTTGGGATATTCTCTTTCATTTGTGTCCATAGACTTGCCACTTAAGCTTTTTGACGCAGGAGGTGTTGAATACGGACTTGCACTCCAGAAAACTTTTAAGTGCCTAGATGGCACATGCATGTGGCCCCTCGCAAGCATCTTCTCTCTGATGAGGTGTCTACTTGCATTGGTCATGCATGCACTCTACAAAAGCGCGGGCAGTTAACAGCAAAGATGGCTTCCAAAACACAAAGGCATAAATGTAGTCTGTGACTGTTGTTAAGAATGAAGAAATTGTACCTTTTTAAATGCTTTATTTGTCCTGAATGTTGACACAAATCCGTGTTGACACATATTTTTTAGTGATTGCACTGTGTCTGTGGTGTTGTTGCTGTTACCTGTGCTCATCAGACTCACTTTCCAACCATAGGGCCTAACAGGCTTCCTCGAGCCTAGGAGCCAATAGTAAACGGCTGAGCTTGTATCACAAGAGTTGACATCCCATATGTAATGTGTCTGCTTCTCAAATTGCGGGACACGTCTTAGCAGCCCATCGAGAGGTATATCTAGAAGACGTCGCCCAGCACTCCTAAGGAATGACATGGGTTTTGCAAACTAGGGTCTCTCAAGTGTGCCCCGCAACGGAACTTATCCGGCCGTTCCCACTAGGATCAACCTGAAGATCGGGGTCCTGGCCAACATTGTCTAAGGACATCGTCCGACCTTTCCTAACATTCCTCGTTAACATTTCCTTTGAGGAAAGCTCTCGGCTAACCGAGACCACCCTTCCGTAGGATAGATTCAATTGGTCACATCCACCACGCTTCCCTCGAGGGTTGTCTTAGTTATCTAATTACCTACCACATTATGTTTGACATATAAAGGCAGCTTCCTTAATTAGCCCGTTAATCACAGGTTCCTTTACGTAATTTAGGTCACAGACGCGAAGACAAGATAAAACACTTCCTTAACTTATCTTCAGATTAATGTGTGTCTCTTGCCCATATAGGAGAATTAAGTGCTCTTTTTTGCCTCCTCAGAAAAATCCTTCCGTCTTCCGGCAATAAAACCTGAAGGTTTATCCTTTCAAGATTCCGCCTTGTAACTAGTATCAAGGCCTTGAGATCCCATCTCGAGTCACGTAGAACACTTGTATAAGGCTCGGAGACATTGGGATTTATGGCCAGAGCCCCCACTAGCACCCAAGCGTCCTCCTATGCCAAGTGATTTCCACGGAGAGACCTTTCGCGGCAGGTTCGGTCCACATTCCCGGCGCGGATTCATAACCCCCTTGGTTAGGGTTTGGCGGCTCGCGGGAGGTAGCTAGCGCCATCCTTCCTTAATTATTCCTTTAGGAAATCAACCATAGCTGAAGCAACCAGCATAATAACAATCGCTAGGGAAAACATCCCTTTCGTTTCCATGGCAATTAGTCATCTCAGACCCGGCCATTAACAAACAGTTGAATGCACAACCTTTTGCTTCAAGGCATCGCAATCCCATTGCATGCACAATCAGAATTTTAACTGGATGTATCAAAACACTTGCTTAAGGGATTTACAACCTTTTCAAACAACCAAGCATAACTTGGGTCAACGATCCATTTAGGTTTCGGTCACCAGCTTTAATTAAGCTAGGAGCGTATCCATTTGCGACAGTCCACAGCATGATCGATAAAAAAATTCGCAGGCAATTATACTTATCCCTAATGCACCGGATCTCATGAAGGTCTAGGTTTCTATCCATCGGAAACTATCATTTCATGTGTTTCTTTAAATCATGTTTGCACTGAACTGGGTTAAAAGCTATTATTTTATGTGAAATAATGCGAAGATCTTATCATTTTATGTGCGTAAAAGCTATCATTTCATGCATATAATCTTATGCGAATTCTATACTCTACCGTTTCACGCATGCAACTTAGTGCTTAGAGTAAACAAAAACCCTAAGACTCGTTCTTGTTCCATGCACGTCACCAACCCTTTCATCTCTTCCACGAGAAATAATACCTAATTAATTTTAAAACTTAGAACATGGGTATTGTATTGGTCGCTCTGCTCGCCACTCCAACATTATTGATAGCTTGGGCGCCTACGCTTCCCGCGACTTTCTTCTTGGGAGCCATTCGCCTCGCAGAGATTGGGCAGTGTGGACCTTAACGGTTTTCGGGTCGACAGGTTCGGGTAGGAAAGATCGTTGGATGGGGCCCTTCGCCAAGAGGGTGGTTTGGGTGTGGCTCCTTGTAGCTACTCACCAACTCTCACTCCCTCTCCTTCTTTCTCTCTCCCTCTCCCTTCCTCTTCTTTTCTCCTATCTCCCTACTCTTTCTCTCTCTCCTCCACTTCTTCTTCTTTTCTCTTATTCTCCTACTCTCTCTCTCTCTCTCTCTCTCTCTCTCTCTCTCTCTTCTTCTCCTCTTACTACCTCTTCTTCTTCTTCTTCTTCTTCTTCTCCTTCCCTTCCTCTCTTCTCTCTCTCCTTCTCTTCTTCCTTCCCTCTTCTCCCCCTTCTCTCTCCCACTTCTCTCTCTTCTTCTTCTCCCTTCCTCTTCTTCTTCTCCTCTCCCTTCCTCTCTTCTCTCTCTCCTTCTCTTCTTCCTTCCCTCTTCTCTCCCTTCCCTCTTCTCCTCCTTCTCTCTCCCTCTCCTCCTTCTACCTCTTCTTCTCCTTTCCACTCTCTCCTCTTCTCTTCTTTTTTCCCTCTTCTCTCTCTTCCCTCTTCTCCTCCTTCTGTCCTCCTCCTCTCTCCCTCCTCTCTCTTCTTCTCCCTTACTCTTCTTCCTTTCCCTTCCTCTTCTTCTTCTCCTCTCTCTCCCTCTTCCTTGTTCTCCCTCTCTTATTCTCTTCCACTCCCTCCTCTTCTTTACCTCTTCCTTCTTCTCCTTCTCCTCTCTTCTCTCCCTCTTCTCTTCCCTCTTCCACCCCTTCTTAACATGATCACAGGGGGCGTTGCTTGTCGCTGAAGGGGGGGACCTGTGGACGTTGGGGGGCCGCTGGACAGGATGACGGGCAGGGGGTGGCGCTTGCAGCAAGCGGGGGGACCTCTGGACGAGGAGGAGGAGGGGTGGTCTTTAAAAGGGGGGGGGGCGTAGCTGTCTGCCGCCACCTGGGTGGCATACCCCCCCTTTCCCCCTTCACTCCCTCTCTCTCTCTCCCCGACGTACTGTCGGGGGGGGGGGGGGAGGGAAAAGAAATTATCAAAAAGGGGGGGGGGGGAGTAATGTTACACCATATGACCAACCCACATCAATATGGATGTGTAGGTAAACTCGCCTATGTTGGAGTCTAAGAGTGCATCGCATGATAAAGTGTACAAATGAGCCCTGGGTTCTATTTACAGAGCCTAGCCGCTCTAACCCTAAAGTGCCCTAAGTGTATTCACATTGCAAGGTTAGTTCTAAAGTGCGATCTGCTTGAATGTACTAAATCTTAGGACGCGTTTACACCCAGCGATCCCTAGTTGCCAATGCTATGGGCACCCATTCATAATGTAGAAGAATGTAACTCTTCCCCCATTATAAATGAGTGCTATCCTCAACAATATTGTAAGAGCCGAAGTAAACAATAAGGTGACTCTTAAGCGAGTTGAAACCAGCATTCCTTCTTGGAGAGGGTGGTAAAACCTGATCAAGCACTTAATTACAGCAAATAACAATTGAACCTAAATTGAAATGCTCACTTTACCATAACAATATTGGACACTGGACACCCTGTTGGCCCCAAAATTGGTTCTGCTTGTGGTATTTCTTTCATTTGCCCCTTTTGGTATTTCTTTAAATTGTATTGCTATTGGATGGAATACAATTGAGATTTCACAATCTCCTCCACTGATCCAAAAGCCCCTTGCTATCACAACCGATCAAGCAAGCAACTTGGACCAATTACCTCTTGATCTTCGCCCAAGACTTGTACAAATGAGACCATAAACGGGCCAAATGTTGCTCCAAATCAAATGGGATGGGTTGGCATCTGAAATCCTTGACAATTCCTTAAATTTCAGTTGTTGATTTCAGTATGCGATGCCTTTAATTGATGGCATGAACCCCAATGTGACTATTAAACCCTAATTTTTCAAAGAATTAGGGTTTATAGCAGAAATTTCACTGTTGTCTACCAAATCTGATTGAGGACACCTTCAATTGGCTGAGAAATGCCGAGATACTTAAGAGGATAGGGTGGAGAAGGTGAGAGAACACTGAGATGAGAGAAAAATCAGAGTTTCTTGCAAGAAATGCTCCCAATATGCCCGCTACCTGCTTCAACTAGCAACTAATGCAGTTGCCTGATCTCCAATGGCATGTGGCTGTTGTCGTTTGGAGGAAATGGATGAATTCTGCCCCTAAATCAGAACAACAGCACCTTCTCTCTCCCCCCCACACATAGGCTGAATGTACTCAATGAGTCTCTCTTGCCCCAAACAGCCTTCTCTGCCATCACATGAGCATTCTTGCCAAGTGGCAGCGTTCTAATTTCATTTTTTGGTAATTTTCAACCAATTAATTACTTTTAGGAATTAATTAGTTCTGAAAATTAATTTAAGTCCTTTTGGCTATGCCTAAAATTAAATATGTCCATTCACAATTTGATTGGTTAGACCATTTGCAACCCTAAGTGGTCCCCAACCTTAATTGATTCTTAGATTGACATTAATCAATTAATTAATTAATGCCTAGTCCATAGTGTCACCACTAAGACTTGTTGGCTAGTTAATTGTCCTAGAGCCAAAACTGACACCAATTAACATTAAAAACCCAGTTGGAATAACTTGTCACAACTTTCGCCTTTGACATCCATTGCTTTCTCGGAGCCATTGACTTGTTACCATGAAATATTGCCATGTGCATCACATGTGCCTTTTAACCTTGCACGTTTGATTATTAAATTAATCAAATGTTACTAGCAAGAGTAAAGTACCTCATAAATTTCATGTCTGTGTGACACAAGCATATTGGTTGCAAGTAACCCTTATTATCAGACAATTCGTGCACTTGACCAATAGCTTGGAATAAATGATCCAACATTGGTTGATCCTATTGATCAAGAATTGATACAGGTTTGGTTGGAATATATTGTTAGTAGTCATGTGTGTCTTGTGTGGTTATCTCCCGCCAGTAAGCCTCAATCTGAGTGAGGTGAGGACATTAGGAGCTTTGACATTGTATCATTTTATGCGTTTTAGACACTTTAGATGGATGGCATGTTGGTGCATTTTTTTCGTGTATTTTTGGCTATTTTTAGGGGTTTGACCACGTTTAGGGTTTTTCCTCTTTTTTGGCTATATATAGGTAGTTTGCCCTTTCACTTTCATTATCCATTATCCATTATCCATCATTGATCCTTTGTGATCAACCAACCCTCCTCATTCTCTCACCCCCTTGCTACCATTTTGTGCCCACATTGATGCGTAGAGTTGTGTGTTGGGGCTGATTGTTGTGGCCCTGTACCTTCAGCCATTGCAGCCATATTGTTTCTTCTCTCTTTTGTATTCTCTTCGTCTCCTTTCTTTCTTCTCGTTCACTTTCCTCTTTCCGTTGCGCTCTCTCACATGGTATTAGAGCCATGCGTGGGAGCCAGAGATCTTGAAGAGGATCATGCTGTTCGTGACAAAACTTGCGAGATGCCTTCTACATGTGCTGCAAATCTTGCGTTTGGAGTCAAACAAGGCAGGGTAGCTTGTTTTCAAGCCTTTATAGTTGGGTTTATCAGGGTAGATTTTTTTTTTCGGCCTCAAGCAGCTTTTGGTAGGTTGGACGGCTTGAATTTGCACCTGGGCGGCTTCTACCAAGCTAAGGGACTTGTTTTTTACCCATTCACGTATGCATTTTTAAAGGCAAATCCCATGTCTACTGCATTTTTGGGTTTGTTGAAATAGGCCCCTCATCATTGGTGTTTTTTGTAGATAGTCCCTAGCACACTTGCTGTAGGGACATGCCCTATATTGTTTGTGTTTTTTGCTAGAAGCCCCCCTTGAATTTGTGTTTTGTTGCTGGGCAACCTCCTTTTTGCTAGCCTAAGACTGGGTGGCAACTCTTCTTAGTTCGATGACACCGTTCTTTGTTGGATGGCTGTTTATAGGTGGACAACATCCTTTCTTTGTTGCGTCTCAAACTAGTTGGTCTTTTTTGACCAGAGTGATTTCTTTTTGGTGCTGGGTGGTCTCCATTGCAGGCCCACATTAGAGCAGTTTTGCATTTATTGCAGGGACTCGCTTTTCAGCCACTCCTTGTCCTTGACCAGATTGTGTTTACAGGTTGAAGACTTGTTTTCCTCTGCATTTATTTATTTCTTTCTCTATCCAACATTGTGTGTTCCCTTCACATTAGATGCTCGTCTATCTTGCCTGAGTCAGTTTTCTTTTGTATCAAGGGCTCGACAGATCTCGATTATCTCAAGGACATCTCTTATTGGTTGCTTTTATTCCAGTGGTAGCATCTTTGTTTTTTGCAGGTATTTCTTAAAGAACATCTATGGCCGATGTGCTATGGGGATCGTGTGGTTTGGGATCATCTGATTGACCACCACCTTATTACTCTTTTTTGTTATATTCTTTTGAGGCTTTGGGATTTTGTTACAGTCCCTATACCCTGGCCTACTATGGATCCTCATGATGTTGTGAACACGGATTCGGCAGCTTTATGGGATCGGTTGAATGCCAGAGCCCGCTCTTCTCTCCGTTTGAGTTGTACAGGTTTTGTGCTCGTGCATGTTAGACATATCCGCACCGTTGTAGAGATTTGGAGGAGATTGGCATCTCTCTTTTGGATCCAAACATTAGGGCATTGCTTATCTCGTGATTTGAAGCTACGACAATTTTCTAATGTCAATTCCTTGGTGTAGACATTTCTTCGGAGGACCTAGTTGTGACATTTCTCTCACATCCCCTGTCACTGACATATGATGTACTTTTCACCAGTCTTCACTGACATATGATGTACTTTTCACTAGTCTTCTCCCTTTTTGTAGGTGGGAGACTCTCACTTAGGAGGAGCTAGTTCCATTAGTGCTTGAGCAAGATGCCCGTCACAGTCAAACAGATTCTTGTGGAGCCTGTGCACATGGCCGTGCTTATGTGACTTTATCTACAGGTATATGACAAGCCAAGCATAAGAAAGGGAAGAGAAAGAAGTTGGAGTCATCTTTCGCCTCTAATACACTTTTGTGGGGAAGTGTAGAGGATATCCCACATGTTCTCACTGGGGGAAGACCTTGCACCCTGAGAAGTGCTAGAGGATATACCCTCATCTTTGTCTGGGAGCGAATGGTGGATCTACATCGGAGCCTTTATCTACCTCTTCTTTGTCACCTGCTATTACCACTGAATCATGTTTCTACACATTTTTTGAGTGGAGGAGTCTTTTTTGATTGTCTTGTTTTTTGAGCAGCCTTGGCTCTTTGACAGTGGTGCAGTGTGTCCTATGACTTCTGAGGTGATTTGTTATAGGATCTCTGTCCATTTGAGGGTGTTGTCACTATTGGTGACATTTCTTCAGTGTCTATTAGTGGTGTTGGCACCTTGCCTCTATTGTTAGACCATCCATCGAGCTCCATTTTTGAGACCCTACTCCTGACTTGGGCTTTCCTCTCCTTTTAGTTTATGGTCTTCCTAGTTTCGGGACCGTGTCAGCTATACCGAGCTGGCCATATTTATTGAGGATTTTTCTATAGGAGCCAGTGATAGGTTGGCCGGAGAGGGGGATTATCTGTGCTCCATTTCCCTTCCTTTGTGTAGGGCCCTTCGAGGTATCTTTCTATAGTCACATCCGTTCCGAATTATGCACTATCTATTCCATAGGTTCCATTCCACCCCCTACCATTTCCTTTGGTTGTTCCATCGTACCTCCCATCTCTTTCACAGGGGGACGATATTGGTGATGCAACTATGGATTTCCGGGCCTTTTGTGTTTCAAAGGGGGCTTCCCGGGATTATGAGGAGTTGCTTCAGGTTTCCAGTATACTTTGGGTCTTTCTTTTATGCAACTACTCCTTTTCTTTGTCATTAAGTCACCATTCCTTGCCACTTGGTCATTGGCCTCTGTTGTTTCTATATAGCTTATAGCGTCTTCATTAGTTCCTTGCTATTGTCTGATAGTTAGGTTGGAGGCTTGGCTCACCCATTCCCGACTGGAGTTTTTTGTAGTGATCCGTTTGAGGCCTCTCTATTTCCATTGCCCTTTGGTGGCCTTCCATTTGATTGGATGTTTATATGGATAGGGGTCTTGCTCCTTGGTTGGCTTTCTTTATCGACATACTACATTGGTATTGGCAATCTTCCTACCACCCTCAGATCGGCATCTCCCTTGGCCTTGTGTCACATCCAGGATCTCAGAGGGGGTGTTAGCAGTCATGTGTGTCTTTTGTGGTCATCTCTTGCCTATGAGCCTCAATCTGAGCTAGATGAGGACATTAGGAGCTTTGATATTGTATTTGTCTGTCATTTTGTGTGTTAGACACTTTAGATGGAGGACACATTAGTGCGTTTCTTTTTGTGTACTTTTGGCTATTTTTAGGGGTTTGACCACATTTAGGGTTTTCCCTGTTTTCCACCTTTATGTAGGCAGCCTGCCCTCCCACTTTCATTATCCATTATCCATTATGCATTATCTATTATCCATTATTCATTATCTATCATTGATCCTTTGTGATCAGCCAGCCCTTCTCATTCTCTCATGCCCCTGATCTTGTTTGATGCCCACACTAACATGTAGAGTTGCGTGTTGGGGCTGATTGTTGCAGCCTTGTACCTTCAGCCATTGTAGTCACATTGTCCCTTCTTTGTCCTGCGTTCTCTTTGTCTCCTCTCTGTGCTCACTTTCCTCTTTCCATTGTGCACTCTCACATATACAAGCTATTTCCTCCAAGTATGGGACTTAGTCAATTGGGACAACCAATTCAACCTATTCCAAGTGTTTTGTTAAACTGTTCACATTGGATACGGATGAAAGTGGATGCCAACTAGATCCAAATGGGAGATCATGTAGATCTCCAACTTGCACACGTAAATAGCATGAGCAAACATAGAAAGAGATGTATGGGATGGACATTATACTTACCACCTAGCCATAGAGCTAGACAGTGTCACCCTTGAGCCTTGGGGTGAGTAGCAAATGGGACAAGTCTCAATCGCAAGAGTTGGCGCCCATACCACCAACCCACAACAATAAGGAGTGGCCAAGCCTCCACTGTGAGAATTGGCGCCACATACCACCAACCCACACTAATAAGCGTGTGCCGGTAGAGCCCCCTTAGGATTGCAAGTCCAAGACTGCATTGCACGAAAAGTGCACAAATGAGCCTTGGATGCATTTAGGGGTCCTAACCTCACAAGTGCCTTGAACATTTTCACACCACAAGACCTCTAGCTAACCCTAAAATACCTTGAATGTGTTCACACTATAGGACGCTTTAGCTGCCCTAACTTTTAGGATGTGTTCGCACCAGGTCAATGTTGTGAGCACCCATCCATAATGTCCAATGATGTAAGAGTTGTTTTCTTTATCTTGTAGTGAGACACTCATATTTTTATGTGTTTGTGCAATTGAACATTTGAGCCTATTGGAAAGCTGATCACATGTTTTGTTGCAGGTGTTTGTACGTAACATCATTGAGCTGCATGACAAGTATTTGCAGTATGTAAGCGAATGTTTTGTACACCATTCTCTTTTCCACAAGGTACCGAGTCGACGTAAATACAATTATAAGGTTTCGAGCTGTCTACCTTTTCTGGGGTATTTACCTTCAGCTGCTTGCAGGCTTTGAAGGAAGCATTTGAAGTTTTCTGTAACAAGGGTGTTGCTGGTAGCACAAGTGCGGAGCTATTGGCAACTTTTTGTGACAATCTGTTAAAGAAAGGTGGAAGTGAAAAGCTCAGTGATGAGGCTATCGAGGATACACTCGAAAAAGTATGCCATAACCGTTGTTTTTTTGTTAAGAAAAGGTCTGACATGTCAGTCGATTGTTTAAGATACTGAGAATCTGCTCCATAAATTTTCTTTGTAGGTGGTTAAACTTCTTGCCTACATCAGTGACAAGGACCTGTTTGCAGAGTTCTACAGGTGTTCTATCTCTCATAAGGTCATTATTACTAGTTTGGTTGGCGATATATTTTGTACTTACACTGTTTATGTGACAGGAAGAAGCTTGCTCGGAGGCTTTTGTTTGATAAAAGTGCAAATGATGACCATGAACGGAGTATCCTGACCAAATTAAAACAGCAGTGTGGAGGCCAGTTCACGTCCAAAATGGAAGGCATGGTTAGTAGTCATAACAGAGGAACTTAGGGCTTGCACAGGCCTTTTATGATGCCAGATGTTACAGAAATGCTTGGCTTTTGCAGGTGACTGACTTGACCTTGGCAAGAGAGAATCAGAGTTCATTTGAAGAGTACCTATCTGAGAATCCTCAGTCACACCCCGGGATTGATTTAACTGTTACTGTTCTGACAACTGGATTTTGGCCTAGCTATAAATCTTCAGATTTGGCACTACCAGCAGAGATGGTAAATATTTTCCTTATTAAGCACTCAATGGGGTATGTGCTTCTTAAAATCACCTATTGCAAATTTATCTGAACAAAAAGTGTTTGTACAGGTCAAATGTGTAGAAACGTTCAAAGAATTTTACCAGACAAAAACTAAGCATCGAAAATTGACGTGGATATACTCACTCGGGACATGCAACATCATTGGGAAGTTTGAATCCAAGCCCATAGAGTTGATTGTCACCACTTATCAGGTAGTGTTAGAGTGCATGTGAAGAACTTATTGAACCCTAATAGTTGTTGAGAGTTAATGCACCTGTTGTTCAAGGGATTTCATGTCTTCAGCTCTACTGCAGGCTGCAGTATTGCTTTTGTTTAATGCAGCAGATAGGCTCAGCTATTCAGAGATCAAGGGAGAGCTAAATCTGACAGATGAGGATGTTGCAAGATTGCTTCATTCTTTGTCTTGTGCCAAGTACAGAATTCTGAACAAGGATCCAAACACGAAGTCAGTTGGAACTTCTGATTTTTTTGACTTCAATTCCAAGTTTACTGACAGAATGAGACGCATCAAGGTACTAAAGCAGATCATAACCAACTCCCCTCCCCCTAAACAACAAGAAGAAAAGAAAAAAAGAAAAGAGGAAAAAAGCTGTAGTTATAATGAATATAACAAGGATCTAACAAAGGGAGCCTTTGGTTATAGAGTATTAATGTGCTTTCATGTAGAGTGCTCATGTGCAATGAGATGCTATTCCTACAATACTGATCATGTAATTTTATGTAAAGATACCACTTCCTCCCATGGATGAAAAGAAGAAAGTTGTGGAGGATGTAGACAAAGACAGGCGGTATGCTATTGATGCATCAATTGTCCGGATCATGAAGAGCCGCAAAGTTCTACCACATCAGCAGTTGGTGTTGGAATGCGTGGAACAATTAGGTCGCATGTTCAAGGTAGTCTTTTATGTTCTTTGCTCCGTTATTATAGTTTCTTTCTTCATATGAAAACCTGACAGAAGGTCTTGTATCAGCCCGATTTCAAGGTTATAAAGAAAAGGATAGAAGACCTTATTGCACGAGAATACTTGGAACGTGATAAAGAGAACCCAAACATGTACAGATACTTGGCATGATGTAAATGCAGGAGTCCAAAGGATTCACATTTTCCTCACTTGTTGGGTGTTGCAATTGGATGAATGGGAAGTTATGGATAGAAGATTTATGCATGGGCTATCCTCATACTTGAATAAGAGAGTGGGGTTTTTATGGGCTTTTGCTCGACAATGGCTTTCTTTGAAGTTCAGGGTGTCCATCCATCTTATAAGAACTTGTATTTGGAGGAGCCTTCTTTTGGCCTTCAGTGCAGGTTCTGATCGTTAGACTGATGTTTTGCAACTGCTAGTTGGTCTGTGGGATGAGGAGAGGTCAACTTGCTGAGGAGATGTGCAGTACAGCTACGGTGCCATCTTAAGTCACACTGAATTTTGGTACATTGTATTATTAGACATCTGTCCAGTTTTGTACCATGATAATATTCTACTGAGTTGTTTCTTATTGAGCTTGGAATTCTGGCACTTGAAGAAGATTTTGGACATCAGGTGTCACGTGCAATGATTAAAGTAGTCTGTGGGCATTTAGTTTGTGTTCACTGTCCACACAACATTGAAGCTAAAGCTTCAACTTGCAGTTGAAAGGCAGGTCCTGGGGTGGCATAAAGGTATATTTCCTTTATGGGGTCCAGGACTCTGAATGCACATTGCAGTGTAAAATGAAATAATTAATGCAACAGGTAGAAGTACATGATAATATTTTGGCTGGGCAATGGCTTTTATCAGTAGTAAATTAGTCATTAAATAATTCATCATCATATAGATGAACAAAAATTTCACGTGATATGATACTTATGAGTAAATATGGCTCTTACTTGACAATGTTGGGTTTCATGATAAATATAAATATCTCTAAGTTGCATGTAGGGCTTCCATTGAACATGTTTGTGATCCTGTTGAGTATATCTGAGCATCGAGAATTGTTGCCTATTGTGTGGACTTGCGTGTCTTGCAGATGTGCAGATACGTTCTCTTAGTCAGTATCGATATCCTATGTGAAGCTGGCAATTTATGTAGTGGCTTTGGTACGCCTCACTAATCTCATTATCAGGAGCATTGTTGACAGGTATATGTTGGGCTCTAAGCCAGCTGTCTTGAATCATGTGACATCCTACAAGTTTCTGTGAGCTGGTTACCGGTCTTGCACGTGTGCGCGAACATGTCCAAGTTTATATCAATGCAGCATGTAAAGTGAATTGGGGCTTTTTAAGAGCTGTGCATTTCTGGCCTTGTATGCCTCAAAATTTTTGCAAGCTAGTTATGTTACGATACTCATGTCTTGCATCACGCCTTATATTTTCCAATTAAAGGTGCATTTAAAGGCCATTTTTCAATGTGGTAATATGTACTTACAAAAAAGAGTATTCCATACATCAGCAGTGTGTATACATAGATCAGACAAAGCTGGCAAGTTTAACAAGAACTCCACCAATACCTTCCTGCTTGAAGCTAGGACGCGAAAAACATTTATTTGCTTCTATATGTGCCCCAGTTAACAGAAAACTAATGGCATTTGTAAATTGTGCAGTCCAACAGTGGTTGCCATTTAGACACTTGATAATTCAAAGGCATATGATCTTTGTAAATATGACACCACAAAGCACTTTAAATGGAATTCAAAAATGTCGAACTTTTGTGGTATAGGTCACGAGGTGATTATTTTTGATACCCCTTTGCTTGCATGTGCTTGATCAAAGTGTCTAGTTTACTGTCTAAGTTGTACTTTCACCAAGCTTGGAGGTGGTCTTCAAACTGTGATGATTGTATTTTGTGGGATATAGATAAAAGTGGATAGTTGAACTTTATTGTATGCATAAATATGCAAATTTTGGCAGTTTTGAATTTGTGATGCTCAATCTCTCTTGGGATGACGCAAGACGTCCACCCCAATCTAGGACTATCCAACTTAAGGGAGGATGTAATGTTAGTATGGTTGGGTCCAAGTAGAGCTCATGGATTATTTAGACCTAATCGCACGAGAGCTTTCACCCAGCCAATAACCACTATCCTTGGCTTGGTTTCCATTAGAGACTTTCTTTGGGAAATCATCTTTGATGATTGATTAGGTGCTTAAAATTAGTAAAAGGATTAGATTTCTAGCGTACTGTGTTGTGTCAAATGCCCTAGAGATGATGGTAAAATGTACTTGGTCTAGATGCAATTGATGTTTCCATTATTTTGCCTAGTGTTTACATTGAAGGTGCCAATAATGATATCTTTCAAATTATCTTTGTTCAATCGGAACTTGATTTCAAATCACATTCTTGAAGTAGTCTTGCCCAATGTCTTTTCCTCGTGTTCAACTCTAGTTGTGTACAAAACCATTTAAAGGTCTAATGGTTCGTGATGAGTTGAAACTTTGACCTAGAAGATGGGTACAATAGCATCGATAAAAAATGCAAGTAATTCTAGATCATGTGTAGGGTTCAACATGTAGGACTTCATATTTCTAGATGTATTAAGGCTCCCTGGTCTTCTTGTTTGTACTTATGCCAGACGGGGTTGGACACACATGCACCATCAATTGTGCACCTTGGCATACTCCTGTCCTATTTCCTTTGTCAATTTTTAAACCGGGTGTACGTTATGGGATTCTTTGCGAGATTCATCGAGTGATCTATGTTATGGGGTAGGGGGGTGTCATTATTACCAGAGCACAACTTTGATTGCTAAAATCATTTAGTTATCTAGAGAGAAATGTTGAAGTTAGGTAATTCAATGATAGGATCCATAGTGATGGTCATGCCTCTTGAGAAAATTAGTGGTTAGGATTGTTGATTTATTATATACATCAATAAATACTCAATTTTGTCAATGGTTCCAAACAATCCTTTGAAATCTCTATTGATTATTGTTTAGGTGGTTTTGCTTGAAGTATATCTTGGCAAAGTAAGGAGTGACTTTATATGGCCATTTTTGCTTGTAAAGCCAAGTAAATGGAAGCTTTTATAGCTACAGTTGAGCGTGTCTAAACCAATTGATTTATTCTCAACTTGGGTGTTTATCTCCTTCCACTATCTATATTGATAGTGCTTTGGCATTTGCAAAGGATCCAATCTTCCACACTGGCATAAACCATAGGTAGGTATGTTATATATATGAGGGATCCATTCAATAGGGTCATGTTTTGTGAGAAGTTTGAAGCTCTCCCAAAACTTTCAACACTCAAAAGGAAATTGTGCTACCTTTCTTTTTGACTTGTATACATAGGTATCTTCCATGGTATGCATCCAATTAATGTTTTATTTTGTCTTCAAATGAGGCGAGATGTAGAGCCATAAGAGCATAATCACCAACAAATAAAGCATACGATTAAGTCATAACATTTGCCTTGTTTCAACAAAGTGGAAACCATCTATCTATTCTTGAGAGTTTTCAATTGCAAAACTGAATTGGAAAATTGTTTTGAGTATTGGTCGCTCTCTAATTTAGCGCCTCAACAAAATCTATTCCATGAACCAACAAATAATGGGAAATGTTTGTTATTTGTTAGGCAATTGCTAAGTTGACATTGTGTATGGTTGCATGTGAGATTGTGTAGGTGGTAAAGAACCATAATTAAGGGTATGAAAATGCTCTCAGTTGATCTTTTTAGCACCAAACAAAAGGAGTCAAAGCTATTTCAAGTAGGTAAATTTTGCTATCATTTGTATGAGACAAAGGAACGAGTAATATTTTCAATAAAGAAACGAATAATGTTTTCAAAAAGGGCACACTATTGAGAGAGAGAGAGAGAGAGAGAGAGAGAGAGAGAGAGAGAGAGAGAGAGAGAGAGAGAGAGAGAGAGAGAGAGAGAGAGAGAGAGAGAGAGAGAGAGAGAGAGAGAGAGAGAGAGCACCCTTTTCCTTTAATTTTCTAAAATAAAAGCAAGATATCAATACCTTTCAAGGCTAAGTTGACCACTTAACTAAAGTTAACAATGGGTACTTTTTTTGGGACTTGCACCACCTTGTCACAGCACCATTGTATAAGCATGTGTCCTAAAGAGCAATGTTAACAAAGGAATGGTCAATATTTTCAGAGACAATCCATACTAACAATTGATTTCCTTTGTAGTTGGATTATATAAGTAACCATTTATTTTATTTTTGTAGTTGGATTATATAAGTAACCATTTATTTGATTTTCATTATGTGGTACACATAATAACTTCCAATAGAAAGCTAAAAGCAAAATTCTATGTTTTCACCATCACATTGTGCCGTCTTTGTAAGAGTCCTATTTTTCCTCTCAATAATTTTTGGTATGGCCTCTTTCACCCATAGATGCATGAAGTTCTTTGGACACGCATTAGCAATCAATGGTTTGTGTTGAGAGTACAACTTGAATCCTTCTCAACCATGGACAAAACTTACTTAAATACTTACACATAGTAAATTCCCATGTAAGCTATTATATTTATAATGCATGATACAAAGTACAAACATCCACCAACCAAAAAATCCTCGTAGGACCACTAACACCACTATCTATAGGCTAGAATTTCTAATTTGTTAAACATGGACCACCTTTAGGGATCATAATATGACCAATAATATGTTCCTCACATACATGTTCTCTTGGAGCCTATAAATGTGAAAAATTTGACACCATGCATTGCCACTAGATGCAACAAGGTATCATAATTTTGTGTCTAAAAGGTGCATGTGCACAAATTAGTACCATTGTAAATTTAGGAGCAAGAAAACATATAATCATGTGCAACCCTTTATGAGACATCCATCCTCTATTAGCACCATTGTAGATTTAGGCCCATGCCATACAGGAGATGCAACAATAATGTTGCTACCATTCCAATCATGAAGCATCAATTTATTATTTACAAAATCTAGAGTTAAATAACTTTTTTCACATTAAACTTGAAAACCATTTATCACAAGGATAGCAAAGGTAGAAAATATTGGATGAAAGTCTCGTGAAGTGCTCATAACATTGAGAACAAGTGCCCAAAGAACCATTTGAGGAAGCAAACTTGTCTCAAGAATAACTCAAAAACCTAGGGGCTTTAAACAATAAGAGGATAAGTAAGTTTTTTTTTCCAAAGCTCAAAATCCTTACTAGATTAAGGCCAAATTACAAAAAAGAGATCCATATTTAGTATGTCAAATGATTTGGCTGAGGAGATATGACAATCAATCATAGTAAGATAAATTGATGACACAATTTACTTGCATGAAGATTTAAGGTTGTGAGAATAGGAGTGGTTGATGAGGCCATGCCTGAGATACTAGAGGCAATGCAAACAACATGCAAGAAACACAAGCATATCTATGCAAGGCACCCTCAAATAACAAAAGTATGTGTTGAAGAACTTGTTTGAAGAGTTGGCTCAAATACTCAAATTAAATTCTTCTTTCCACACAAAGATGCACACTTCAACCCACTTAAGAGATTAGCCAACTTAAGGGGAAGATAAAATCTTAGCACCCATTCTTAAAATTTTATAAATTTATTATTGCTGAAATTTCTAATTCTAGGCATGATACAAACACAATTAAATTCTATAAATTATATGCATATTAGTTTGATGATTTTCACTCACTTATGTTTGGTTCATATATGTAAGTGTTTGCATAAGCATGGCTATGCATGCAATCACACAATTTATAAATTGCAACGTTATCCTTTCCCATCATAATGTGGTTGCAATTTAGCATTATTAACATTAATAAACATAGACATGATAAAAACATAATATGCACCTACAAAAGTTGAATCGAGGTCCTTCTCAAGCATGGCTTCTTCCAATGAGATTATCGATGTAATACCACTTTAGTTGATGAGGCTATGACCACTTAAGCTACACCTCTCCCTTTCTTCTCCTCCTTCCATTTGGCCCTATGCAATCATACTTAGCGTTGCACTCCTACATAGCTTTGACATTTATACATTTCCTTTTTTAGAGACACATACTTGTTTGATCAATTTCTCAAGAGGTGTCTAGCATCTCAAGAGTGTAGGAGGACATTTAAAACCACAAGATGTAATGGATACTAGCAGTCAAAACTTTGCCATACAACTCCGTGGAATATGCCAATCGGTAAAAGGGGGCTTGAGGTCCAATTTAGGTGCAAGAAAATAAGGCAATCTCTATGAGTGTATGGTGGAGCAATCCATCTTAGATTCAAAGGTAGTTGTGAAGAAAGAGAAGCCAAATTATAATGCAAAATGGGAGAGTTGTACACATGCACACCATGATTTTATATGATTTTGGAGGCAACAAACATATGTGGAGACAAAAGGACATGCACCACAATAGTAAGATGCATGTAGATATGATGTGGTTCCTTAAAGATGATATTTGGCAATGTTGTACATATGCAAAGCATGGGTGCTCATGCATAAGGAGTGTTCAAACACCCCAATGTAGTCTCTTTGATATAGTGAGCACATGCATGCTGATGAAGCTTTGCTAGATACTATGGGTGCCTATGTGAGGAGGCTTCTCCCAATATACAATCACTTTTAGGTACATTTAAAAGATTGTGAAAGCATAGAGAAAGAGTAGATGATGAGATCGAATGTCAAGACCTTTAGGGTAGAGCTAGTGATACCAATTATTGTATTAGCAAATGCATTGCTAATAATATGTGCTATATATGGTGCACTCCAAGAGTAGAATAAGTTATTTTTGAGCTTCCAATATGGGATAGTCTTTGGACTACTACTAATTGCTGGAAATGTTAAGCACAAAAACAATGGTAATGCTTTGAAATGCCTTGCTAGACACATGCAAGAGGAGAGACTCTCCCGAAATGTAGTCTTCTTTGTTTGCATTTTGAAAGCTTGTGGTTTCATAAAAACAATTGAGAAGGAAAAATAGATACATGCCAAGGTCTAAAGGTTAGAGTTTAACAAACTTCTAGCACTAACTATAGTTTATTGCACTACCTTGATTGTTGGGCCTCTAGTTATTCTAAGAATGGATATGGTGCTAAATCTTTGAAATGATTTGGATACAAGCAAGATGAGGGCCTTATTATGAATGCAATCAACTTTTCTTCCATTTTAAAAGCTTGCACTAGAATAGAACAAATAGAGAATAGTAAGGATATACATACCAAGGTCCATAGATTGGGATTAACAAGATTGTTGCAGAGGGGGGGGGGGGGGGGATGGTGTATGTGTGTGTATGCACACGTGTATCTCAAGGGGTGCACCGTATAGAACATGTAATGTCCTACGTCAGTTCAAAAGAAAGGGTACTTTTATTATGCTAACTTACATATTTTCAAAAACAAAAGGGGTTTATAGATGTACTTCATGTAAATTTACATTACATGTCTTTTTGTTCAAGAATTTTTAGAGGTATACTTGGGGGGGTGGGAAGGGGAAGGGGATGGGTGAGTAAAGGTGGGAGGAGGGGAGTGAGTACTTGGATTTGGTTCTCTCTCTCTCTCTCTCCTTTAGCTATAACATACCATTCCTAGGTAGTTTCCATGCTTTGTGTCCCCCCAAGTGATTGTGTAGTTTTATAGAAGAGGTGTAGGGAGGGGTTTGATAAATAAACACACCAATGTTTGTGCATGCTTGGATAATAGCTCACCAAAATCTACACATATACTTATTTAAGTATATGCATGTAACATACTCCACTTGAAAGGGTCTTATAGTGCTTGAAATTGACATGATTTGCAAACCAAAGGTACATGGGATCTAACTATCCTAAATATTCATTATGATGTATCAACATGGATGCCAATAATAATATGAATCAAATCACAAGCATAGTGTTGTTTTGTATTGGTGGTATACATCATCACATGTTTGGGTTAAATAAAGCATTGAAAGAATAAGGACATTGCCACCATCACCACTAATAATGCCAACATGGAGGAGGATCATTAACATAAGATTTCCCTAACAAGTTCTAGCTTGTAAAGACATTGTCAACTTGTCTAAAGGTATGTCCCCTGACATCCATGGTAACTTTTTGCTTGTGGTTGCAAAGGGAAAACTTGTAGGATGTAGGGACACCTCACAACTATGAGGAACTCTCCTAATATAATAGCCTTTTTGTTCATGGATTTTATTGGAAGACTCATAGCTTGAAGGGGAAATCTTGTAATAAAGATCTACCCCTTTTCCAAGTGCCTCATACTCACATAGAGTTCCTCTTATAGAACTTAATTCACAAATATTTTTCTCTATGAGCATTCACATTATATTTAGGTGGCTTTTTGAAGCTTTCTTGTTGCATAAGATGACTTCTCCACATATTTACCCCACTTTACTCAACCTTAAGTCAAATTCATTGAGGAGATCCCTTGAAGTGAAGTCAAAATTAAACAATTGTGCCTTTAAGTAAACAAACATGCTTCTAGTGGTAGAATATCTGAGGCATGAGGGATTTGCAATGGGTGACTTACAAAATCACATAAGTGTAGGGGGTTTTCCCAAAAATGACATAAGTGTATACATTGTATGTAGATCTCCATTAATTTTCCTTCTCTAGATTAAAAATAAGGGAGGGGGAAGGATATAAGTTGGGGGTGTGTGCGTTTTGGGATGTAAGATTGAGGGTTGGGGCAAAAGAAAAAAAGCTCTGCGTGTGCATGTGTTATGAAAAGTGTTGATAAAAAGATGATGACATCAAAATTTTGCTTGTACATGTTGGATAAGGAAGTAGTATGTGAGTGATAACCTCATCTTTCTGAACATAAGAAGATTTCTCCCAATTTTGGGACAATGGGGACCAAAATGTACTTTAAGCTAGTTCCATATGTAATAATATTGACAACCACTTTAATATCAAAGTGAATAACTCCATATCACTTGCATAACTTCTATATTTAGTATTTTCATTGAGCATACTTATTTACCCTATGGTTCCAATTGCCCCAAATTTCTCCAACCATCCATCCATCCATCCAAGGATGTTTCCTTCTTTGCTTATGCCACAATGTCTTGTGAGGGAGGGTGTAACTATATATAGAATGTGTACCATGTGGGTTCAAAAAAAGAGAGCATAAGAAAGATAGTCCTAAAAACATGCATACACATAAGAAAATATTTTAAATGTATAATTTTATTCACAAAAAGGGTTTTCACAAAAGAGAATGGTTAGTTAATAAAACTGAACATGATTGTCTTACCAAAAAGGGGATTGGACAAGCTGTCCAATTGCATATGGACTTAGGGGATTCACCGTGGAAAACTTAGAGAGACATGTTGGGCGGAAATTAGATTCTATGACCTTTTTGAGATAAAAATGGGGTTAAAAAAGGGTTAGGGCCTTGACATCTACTAAGAGCCAAATTGACCTATGAAAGGCTAAGATGATGAGCATAACCAATTCATTGTATATTGTTTCATGACTAAGAAAGAGTAATAGAATAAAGAAAAATGTACTACCATGAATAGATAGAAGAGATCATGAATCTCCTACCATCCTACAAGGTGATGAAGCATATAACTCCGGACTGACATGGATTTTTCATGCTGAAATATTCTGAAATGATGTACTTTTACTAGTACTTGGCGGGCAGCAGCTTTGGTTACACTTTTCTCGCCATTTTCTCTCGATTTTGGTGATTTTTTGGTCATTTTTTACAGTAAACAACAAGCAATTTTGAATTGTCTGCAATCTTCTAGCCTGCATTATGGTGAGTTCATCCATTGATCATGCTATTTTCAACATCACTAAGCTTGATGGTATGAATTACTCTTATTGGAAGAGCTAGATTTGGTAGGTGTTGGTGCAGAACTCGCAGATCAAACCTTTGAGGTTGAGCGGGCATCTGCCTGCAACTATGCTAGATGAGCAATGGCTTGAGCTTGATGAGTTATGCAAGTCCACTATTGTATTATCTCTCACAGAACAGGTTCATTACAATGTATTTAAGGAAGAACAGAGTGCATGGCAGTTGTGGGATAAAATTGAGAATCTCTATGACAAGAAAAGTCCAGTGAGTCATATGTATTAGCTGAAGCAGCTTATGGATCTGCGCATGAAGGAGAATGTGACTATGTCTGCTCACTTGAGCCAGTTCCATGCTATACTCAAGAACTTGACTTCACAGGACATCACTTTTGCAGAGGATGTCACTCCTCTTTTCTTGCTTGGTACTCTTAATAAGTCATGGGATGTATTCCGCGCTGCATTATGTGCCTCTACTGCTACCTTGAAATTATTTGATGTTGAGAGTGCTCTTTTGTAGGAAGAGGTTAATCGTAAGAATTTGGATGCCTCTCGTGTGTCGCATGCTATGAAGTTAGAGGCAGGAATGATGGGTATGGAAATCATGGTAGTGGCAGTGGCCATGGACGGGATTCGTAGAAATCTCGGTCCAAGTCTCGTGGGAAGTCACATAGCAAATCCCGTGGCAAGAATGCAGATGTTACTTGTCACCATTGTGGAAAAAAGGGCCATATTAGGCCACAATGCCATGAATTGCACAATGAAAGGCGCAAAGATAAGGGGAAAGACAAAGTGCAAGATAAGTCTTCTGATCGCAGCATAGTGCCTGCAAAGTCCAGTGTTAAAATTGAAGAGATCAATGTTATGCAGCCTGAGGATGTTGATGATGATGATTATATTTTTGCAGCTTCTTCTAGTGCTTTGTAGATGACAGAGATACACTCTATGTATGCACAGTGTTGGCTCTTGGACTCAGGTGCATCCTTTCATGTGACACCTTGCCGAGAGTGGTTTCATTCATATCGTACTGTTTCGGGTTCTGTGCGCTTGGGTGATGACAGCTCTCTTGACATTGTGGGCATTGGTGATGTTAGGATGCAGTTTTCTTCTGGCAGTAGTTTTGTTATGCATGATGTACGTCATGTACTTGCCTTGACACGTCAGCTGGACAGCTTGATGACGCAAGTTATCATGTATCTTTTGGAGACTCTGTATGGAAGATCACTCGTGGCAGACTTGTGATTGCGAGAGGTGCCAAGACTGGCAGCCTCTATCCCTTGATTGTATCCGCTTCTTCCCTTGATCATGTTTTGTCTGTGGGTTCTATCCCACATGTATCTCTTTGGCATGCCCGTTTGGGCCATATGTCCTTGAATGGAATGAAAATGCTTTCTAGTTTGCAGTACTTACTGCCCCTTGATTATACATGTTTTGATTCATGTGAGCATTGTCTTTATGGCAGGCAGACTAGGTCTACGCATAAGAAGTTTGGTAGGCCACGCATGAGTGAGCCCTTGGCATTGGTACATTCGGATGTATGTGGGCCCATGCCTTGTCAATCTATGGGTTGTGCAAAGTATTTTGTTACGTTCATAGATGATTTTTCAAGGAAATTTTGGGCTTATCCAATTAAGCTGAAATCCGATGTCTTGGCTGTGTTTTAGAGATGGCTTGCATTGGTTGAGAACTAGTCTAGGTATAGGCTAAAATGCCTAAGAACAGATAATGGGGGTGAGTATGTCTCACGTGCTTTTGAGCAGTTATGTGATGAGAGGGGTATTAAGCATCAGTTGACCGCCCCCTACCCCCCCCCCCCCCCCCCCCCCCCTTAAGAATGGCTTGGCTGAGTGGATGAATAGAACCATCCAGGAGCGTGTACGCAGTATGCTTAGCCATGCAGGCCTACCACAGAGATTTTGGGCTGAGGCAGTTAGTACAGTTGTGCATGTTCTAAACAGATCACCTTCTAGTGGTTTGGATTTCCACGTTGCAGAGGAGATATGGACTGGAAAACCTCCCTCTTATGCGCATCTCCGTGTCTTTGGATGTGAGGCATTTTGCTATGTGCCCATGGACAAGAGAAGTAAGCTGGATCCTAATAGTGTCAAATGCATTTTCCTTGGTTATGGGGATGCAGGCAAGATGGGTTACCGTCTTTGGGATTCACAGGTGTGAAAATTCATCCGCAATCATGATGTAGTCTTCCATGAAGACAAGATGTATAGGTAGCCTGAGAGAGTTGTTGAGATCCGCAGGGTCATATTTCAGGAGGAGTCGAGAGCTCCCACACAGCCAGTTGGACAGCCTACAATTGCAGCAAATGCTCATGGTCAGGGTGTTGGACAAGCAGCTAGACAGGACGCAGAGCCTGCCGTGAGATGGTCTACTAGAGACAGACGTCCACTTGATAGATTTCAGCCCTCGATGCATTATGTCTTGGTTATAGATTCAAGAGAGCCTTTCACTTATGATGAGGCTATGCCTAGGGGTGACAGTCACTCCAAGGAGAGGGCTATGCAGTCTGAGATAGAATCCTTGCATAAGAGTGACACTTGGGATTTGGTTTCCTTACCTACGGGCAAGAAGGCTTTGCCATGTAAGTGGGTGTACAAGCTGAAAAGTACCCCTGGACACCCCAAGCCAGCATACAAGGCTAGATTGGTAGCAAAGGGTTTTAAGCAGGAGCATGGTGTGGACTTTGATGAGGTCTTTTCTCCTATGGTTAAGATGACCACCCTCTTGCGCTTAGTCTTGGCTTTGGTTGCTCAGCTTGACTTGGATTTATACCAGATGGATGTCAAGATGACTTTTTTACATGGAGACTTGGATGATGAGATTTATATGGAGTAGTCTAAGGGCTTTGCAGAACTTGGTAGGGAGCACCTAGTGTGCAAATTGAAAAAAAGTCTTTATGACTTGAAACAGGCACCTAGGGAGTGGTATCATAAGTTTGATGCCTTTATGTAGTCACAGGGCTACAATAGGAGTGCTATGGTTCCATGTCTTTATACGAAGAAAGCCCGTGATAGTTCTTTATTGATTTTGATACTCTATGTGGATGATATGCTGATAGCAGGGAAAGCTCATGATGAGCTAGATGCTCTTAAGGCTCACCTCAAAAAAGATCTTTGAGATGAAAGATCTGGGACAAGCCTCTCACACACTTGGTATGCGCATTAGACGTGATAGGCATCGGGACTTCTCTACTTGTCATAGAGGGAGTACATTCATAAAGTCCTTGAGCGCTTCCGCATGCAAGACGTAAAGCCTATTGGCTGTCCATTGCCTTCTTATGTGAAGGTATCACAGGCTGATTGTCCGTAGACAGATGAGCAGAGGGCTGAGATGGCCAAGGTTCCCTATGCATCTGCAGTGGGCAGTCCTATGTATTCCATGATCGCCACTCGTCTAGATATTGCCTTTGCAGTTGGTGTTGTGGTGTGCTATATGGCTACACCTAGCAAGAAGCATTGGGATGCCGTGAAGGGTATCATGAGGCACCTGAAGGGCACTACAGATGTGTGCATATGCTATGGCAGCCAGGATACAAGAGTTGTGGGGTACACTGACTCTGATTATGCAGGACATGTAGATAGTAGGAAGTCCACTTCTGTCTATGTATTCACCTATGCTGGAGGTGCTGTTTCTTGGATGTCCAGGGTGCAGAAATGCACGTCCCTTTCTACTACAGAGGCCGAGTATGTTGCAGCCACTGAGGCTTGAAAGGAGGCCATTTGGTTGGGTCGATTGGTTGCTGACCTTGGTATTGATGCTATCCCTACACTGCATTCGGATTCTATGAGTGCTATTCAGTTAGCCAAGAATTCGGTCTTCCATGCGAAGATGAAACACATTGAGGTGAGGTATTACTTTATACGTGAGGTCATTGAGGACAAGTCTGTTGATCTTGTCAAGATCTCGACTGACCAGAATCCTGCAGATCTGCTCACGAAAAGTCTCTCAACAGAGTGCTTTGCCTTCCTCAGGAGGTTGATGGGCGTGGGATGAGATGTCATCTTTCCTCATCATGTTGTACATGTGCACATGTTGTACTATCTTTTTCTTTTTCTTTTCACTCCTCACTAGGGTAGATTCACCTTTAAGTGAGAGGTTGCTGGGGGTAAAGGTGCCTCCGCCTAGCCACCCGTGTATTACTACACTGACAGTCACCACCACTACACACTGCAGGTGGTTGGCGCCCGTCACCGTCACTTTATTCTTTATTCTTTTAGTGACAATTTGAATAAAGGAAGACCCGATCACACATTGTGACAGTTGGAGTTCCCATTTCTTGTCTCTCTTTCTTGCTTTTGCTCCCCCCCCCCCCCATGGCTCTCGAGTGCAAGCTTCGATCCTTCTCACCTTTCAAGGGGGAGAGTAAGGTGTGGTGGTTTAGTGGCAATGCTAGTGGTGGTAATGTTATTGAGGGGAGTGAGATGTCAGTGTGGTTGGTCCCCAACATGTAAGGATGAGAGAGAGAGAGAGAGAGAGAGAGAGAGAGAGAGAGAGAGAGAGAGAGAGAGAGAGAGAGAGAGAGAGAGAGAGAGAGAGAGAGAGAGAATTGGTTGCGGTTCTAATGAGGAGGGGGAGAGTAAGCTGTCTTAGTAGTGGTGGCAGTGCTTGTGGTGGTGGTGGTGGTGGAGGTAGTGGCAATGGAGGAGCAACATTGGTGCTTGATATATGCCCAAAAGAAAACAACCCATGGAGGACCCAATTTCAACTATTAGGAGTAATCAAAACCCCCTCCAAAAGCAACAATGGTAGGAAATTGATTGGATACAATTGGCTTCATCAAAGTCTACACTCGACATTGTAGATATTTAAGCACATGTGAAAGCTGGAAAGCTTGATTTTGCACAGTGTATATCGAGTTGCACTGCTAGCGTGTAAGTGTTGTACATTTGTAAAGTGTTGGATTAGCAAGAAACACACTAAGGGGGACTAAGCTAAAAAAAACCCATTAGTAGGAGTACAACCCCGAGAATTTGATGAGTGACTCAAGAAACCAGAAACAAAGACATAGAGAAGACGAAACCATCAAACTGCTAGGAGAAGGAAAGACTGGATAAATCCTAGTTGACCTCATAGAAGCAGTAGTGGGTCAAGAGGCAACCACTATGGCATGCACCAACTCGAACGAGAATAGTCTCGATCTTAACATGGTAGAGTACCTAGATGATATCCAACAACTTGTTACATAGTATGACTAGGCAGACAGGGATAACACACCATGGAAGACCAATAGGCAATATCATGGCCAACCTTGAGGATGAGAGGAGATTGGCAAGGATAGCATTGCACTGCATTGCAAGTTATAGCCATGAGAAAAGGCTTAGAGGTTGCGTCAGGTGAGAGAGCTCAACGAGGTTCACAGGATCTTAGCCATCTCAGGTAGGGACAAAATGGGAGGCAATGCCAATAGAGAGAGAATCCTACAAGCCAACCTTACAGTGAGTGAGCTACTCATGAAAAGATTGCTAGACAATACCAACATTGAGCAAAGTGGGGTAGCCTTGGCATTATCATTGCTAGCCCCCAAACATTAGGAGCTAAACAAAAATGCCCATAGTTGGAAAGCAACTTGATAAATACAATGCAAGCAATGACCCCTGCAACTCTGTCAAGCAATTTGAGCAAATGCGTGTGGCTAACAACCTCACAAACCCTGCTTAATGAGCACAAGCATTTGGCCTTTGCTTGGGAAACAGACAGACTTGGTTTACCAATCTAGACAACGTCAAACGCAATAACTTCACTCAGTTGAAGAATCTCTTCATCAAGAGATTCTCGGAGGCATGACACTCCAATAACCTCATTGTTAAACTGATGAATGTCAAAGAGCCATGATACTCTAATACCTGTAACTGAGTGACCCAATGAGAGAGCGGTCCCTACCATATTCATTAACAGAGGTTGCAAAGAACTCTATTAGGCCCTAGTGAGCAACTCAAACATGCAAAGGGATGTGCTTGCAAGAGTCTTTGAGGAGGCTATACAAGTGGATGACTTGCTTAGAGAGAGAAGCTCTTGGGCTACATAACAATGCACAAGGGAGCAACGCATTTAGGAACATCGAGAGAACTCAGCAACTAGCAAGCGAGTAACCCCCAATGAACAAGAAAAAGGAAAGCATGTTAACTAGACCCACGACCTAAAATTAGAGCTGGCCAGACTACAAGAGTCAATACAAAGGCCAATATGACCTTATGTGCAGTGTGTGCACTATGGAGGAAACCACCTATCATCTGAATGTCCCAATCCTAGATCAAGGCCTTGTGCCAATTGTGGAAGATTCGGGCATGACACTATGCACTGCAAGTTGCCAAGACAGTTGCCTTACCAATAACCTTACACTCAACCATACTTCGGAAGGGGAGCCCCTTTGGCCCTACTAGCACCTAATGATTCAAAGCCAGCCATTCCAAGGATAGACATCAACCCAATGGGAATCCCTAGACCACTAGGACCTATCATAACCCATCCACCAAGCGATGCTTCGATGCACTTTGGGGAGGAACCACTGGAGGAAGATTCTTACATGAACCCTTATGTCTCTTATGACAAAGAGGGTAATCATATATTGATGGACTATAGACCTGTGCCTGTCATGGCTTTAGGCAAAGGAAGAGGTAGAGACCTAGGAGGAGCTCAGAACTAGGAGCCCATAGCATGCCAGACCATCTAGGGCATATCTCATCTTGCTACCCTAAAAAGGAGTAAGCAAATAGAGAGAAGTTGACTTGAGGTGTCTCGAATGCGGAGTCACACACCTGTCGATTGTCATAGGTGAAAACCAATAGGAAAAAATGAACTCACAAATGGGCCCTTAAAAATAATATAGTTTAAGATGTGGGCCTTTTGGATTGTCCAATAGGAAGGCTAGATATTGACATCCATGGAGGGTAAATCTTCTCTCTTCAATTCTTGGGTTTTTATTAAAAAAAGGGGTAGTGGGGGATTTAAAAAAAGGGAGAATGAATAGTACACAAAATTTGACTATCTCTCATCTCATATTTTCCCCCTTTTTTGGAGAAGTTTCAAATTTAGTTTTTTTTCCCTCTCACAAAATTAGTTTGACCCAAAAGTTGAGCAACACCACTTTCCCTCTCTAATCTATACCGGTGAATTTTCATCTCCATTGAAGCTCCTAGGTGAGAGCAATCAGGGTTTTGAGCATTCTGCTTACCTCTGCACTTTCTTCTCCATGTAGCTCTAGATTTTGGGCAAAACATATGTGCCCATCTCTCTTTGCATTGTCTATTGTTTGCTATTTTTTCAATAGGGTTTGATTTTATTTCTTACTGTTATTGTTGTTTTACTGCAGAGGTTATTTTGAGCAGGCGGCACACACACACACACACACACACACACACACACACACACACACACACACACACACACACATTTTTCCCCCCTCTCTATATATGTTGTTTCTCTTTTATGTTGTGTTTTCAATAAAATTTAATGTTGTTTCTAAATGTTGTTTTCTTGCAAAGTTTATTTGGAGCAAGAGGCAAAGGTGTTAATCTCTCTCTCTCTCTCTCTCTATGTGTTTTTTTTACTTCTATCTTTTCAATACAGCATGATGCTAGTTCTAACCCTTATTGTTGTTTTATTGCAAAGATAATTTTGGGTGACATTGTATAAGTGTTAATCTCTCTCTCCCTCTCTCTTTCTCTCTCTATATTTCCTCTTTTCTACTGTTTTTTCAGTATACCTTCATGTAAATACTAACTCTTTCTATTGTCTTTTGCAGAGATCAATTTGGGCAACATTGGATAGGTGCTTATTTCTTTCTCTCTTCCGTATACTCACACACACCCTCTTTCTTCCTCTCTACATTTTCCCTTTTCTACTATCTTTACAATAGGCTAGTTCTAACTTAAGGATCAATTGTTGTCGCAACACAAGGTAGAGCATAGATTCTGTAACTCGATTTACAAGTAAATCTGCCATATTCTATGGTGCCAATTTTTTTTCATTTGATTAGTGACTTTTATGTTTGATGGGATTGATGTTTTCTTTTATCCATCATTTGCAATGGGTTTTGATTAACAACGATTCAATCTTATCTTCAATAGATTAGCTTATAAGTAAATTGGACCTATTTTGTGTTGCTTCTACTCATGCAGTTATTTTTGTTGAAAGGGATTCATGCATGTATTTTTTTGTACATGGAAGTATTGTACAAGGTTTAGGTGAAGCAAATAATTCTCGATTGACTATTTTGCTATGGTGAGTGATTCCTTTGTGTTGGATGATATGGATCTGTTGGAAGTCGATGGTTCAAAAATCCTCTGCTTTATTGGTCCTGTGTGTCCATTTGGATTTCCATACCAATTGGCAATGATCCATGAAACTCTTGTATCATATCATCCATATAATGCACAATGTATTGAGTCACAGAATATCTTAGGTGTTAATCCAATGTGCCTATTAAGATTTACATACCATGTGGCTACTATCCTTGTAACAACTACTCTGTAATACCCACGTTTCATACAATATATAACTTCTATTCATTATAATAAAATGTATTTTGGCAAAATTCTCTTAGTATTCTTGTGCTATTCTTTCCATTATATTTCATGTAAATGGTATGATTAAAGTGATGCCTTGAAATTGAATCTATACTTTGTGTCGATGTACATATCCACATGCATTTTGATATCAATGTTTATGTATGTTTACAAAAGTGTAAAAATCTCTTAATGCCATGTTGATTTATATGGCATATTGGTGATTACTAGATAGACTTAAAATGCTTATTGTTTAGGGGTTAATACATACTTCTTTACATGTAATGCCTAGGTTATAATGCCTGAGAGAAGGACAAGCATTCTCTCAATAGAAGTACATAAATAGAAAATATGAAGAAGGGAATTGGATCACTGATATGTATCATTGCTCATCTTGGGTACATATGCATCCAAGTATGACAAGGGAGCTTTCAGGGTGAAAGCATTTGCAATTGTAGATGTATCAAAAGTTTAGCTCTCAAACAAAGGAATCTTTATTCTCACCTTGTAAACAGAGGCGTTGATACAACATGTATTCATGCAAAAACAAATACATATTGCACCCACATTATGCCCTTTCAACAAAACATTGTAAACAGTAAGTATTTGCAACTCATTGAGAATGAGGAATTTCATGATATCTATATAACTACTTGTCTTGTAAGTATACCCTTCGGATTGTTGTGAATGGAAAAATGTTGAGAGTTTCACAGGTTCTTTTAAGTGTTACCACCTCGAAATTGGTAGATTGCTCTTTGTTTTAGGGGCATACAGCTAAGTAACTTGCAGAGGACCTTGTTTTTTTCTATGACTCCAAGTACATATTGCCCAAGGGGGGTCGAGAATGTGGAACTCTTTATTCTATGTACATACCAAATCTCAATAGCATAGAATAGCCATTGTGTAGTAGTGACATTTTACACATGTATAGCACAAAAATTTTAGCAAACATATGGAATTCTATGAAGCCAGGCACTAGCTCAAAGAATGTACATTTGAGGTGGTTCATACTGCAATTTTTGCACTTATGTTCAAGGAAGGTAAGGGTTTTTGACACTCTTAGGATCCAGCTTATTGCATTTTTCCTTGGGCACATGGTAGAATGCCTCACAGCCAAAGACACGCAAATGATCATAAGAGGGGGGTTTGCCTGCCCATACATCCTCTACAACCTGAAAGCCTATGCCACTGCTAGGCAACATGTTAATGAGATGCACTGCAGTAGTAACTGCCTCGGCCCAAAAGTGATGCGGTAAGCCATCCTGGCTAAGCATGCTATGGACCCTTTCCTAAATGGTCCTATTCATGCATTCAGCCATATCATTCTGGGGTGGGATGTAAGGGGTGGTCAACTGACGCTTAATACCTTGCTTATCACAAAACTACTCAAAAGCATGTGATACATACTCATCCCCATTATCTGACCTTAGGCATTTGAGCCTTTTCCCAAACTGGTTCTCTGCCAATGCAAGCCAACATTGAAATGTGTCTAAGACATCGGATTTTCTCTTTATGGAATAGGCCTAAACCTTACATGAGTAATCATCTATGAAAGTAACAAAGTACTTTGCCCCACCAAGTGACTAACAGGGCATGGGTCCACATACATTTGAGTGCACAAGAGCCAAGGGCTCACCCATACGTTTCTCACCAAGACTATTTATGCATATTTTTTGTCTACTTGCCATACAAACAATGATCACAAGAATCAAAATGCAAAGAGTCAAAAGACGGAAGATACTGCAAAGCAGGGAGCATTTTCATTCCTTTAAGAGACATATGCCTCAAATGAGCATGCCAAAGGGATACATGGGGAATAGAACCCATAGAAAAAACATGATCCAATGTAGCTCCTGATACAAGGGATAGAGGCTGCCAGACTTGGCACCTCTTGCAAGTACAAGTCTGCCACCACGAATAATCTTCCATGCAGAGTCTCCAAAAGATACAAAATACTCTACATCATCAAGCTGTCCAACTAACATAAGGTTGCAAGAAGTCAATGCAAGTACATGGCATACATCATGCAAAACAAAAGAGTTTCCAAAAGGAAACCATAGCCTAACATCTCCAATGCCCACAATGTCAAGAGACCTATCATCACCAAGTCACAAAGAACCAGACATGGTACGATAGGTATGAAACCAATCTCGACACGGTGTCACATGAAAGGATGCACCCGAATCCAAGAGCCAGCACTGCAATACATAGAATGTATCTCAGAAGTCTGTAAGGCATAGCATGAAGAAGCTGCAAGTATGTAATCATCATCTAAATCAATGGCCTGCGTGACATTAACCTCTTCTATCTTCACACTAGACTTTGCAGGTACTATGCTGCGCTCAGAAGACTTTTCTTACCCTTTTTTTTCCCTTTCCTTGAGCTTATCATCGCGCATTTTATGGCACTATGGCCTCATATGTCCTTCTTTTCCACAATAATGACACGTAAGATCAAACTTCCATCCACAGGACTTACTGCAACCATGTGACTTGGACCTTGACTTCTGAGAGTCCCTGCCCTTATGATCATTATCATGCCTGCCATTTCTACCACCTCTAACGGTCAATGCATGTGAAGAGTAGGAAACATCATTGTTTCTTCTGTTGATTTCCTTAGTCAATAAAGAACTCTCAACATCTTTGTTTTTCAGCCCATCAAGCGTGTTCGTGCATATGGCAGTACAGAATACATCTCATGATTCAGGATGGGTGCCAAACAAAAATAACGGGTGCAAGTTATCGTTGAACTCAATACCCTGTGACAACATATTCTTCATGATAGCATGAAACTGACTGAAATGAGATGATAGGGATGACCCCTCCTTCATGCGAAGGTCCATTAACTACTTCAGCCAATACATCTATGACACAGGACTGTGCTGCACATAGAGCTCTTGAATCTTCTCCCATAAATCTCATGCACTCTAATTTTCATCTTCAACAACATTATGATGGACCTCTTCTGAGAGTGACAAAATAATGGTAGACTTGCATAGCTCATCAACTTCTATCCAAACATCATCATCCATAACCTTAGGTTTGACACCTTTGAAATACAAGGGTTGAATCTACAACTTCTCCACCAAAACCTGCCATATTTGGGACTTCGAATACCCATAGTTGGTACCATCCAACTTGGCAATGTTAAAGAGAGCTGTGACTTTCAGATGACTATCCATACTATCCCTAATCAATGCAAAAAGGAAAAATTATAGGTTGCTGTAATTAGTCAGCTCATAAGCATCCATAGACCGCCTACTCAATGTCCATCAAGCATCCAAAGACACTCCCACTGGCACAAAGGCCGTAAATATCAAGCAACAAAGCTCAAACAAAGCATGTACAAGCACCAGTGACAAGTGTCCAAGATCAAGCATCAATGAGACATCCCGGACATGGAGGCGGTGTGACATCCATATGTAGCATCCATAGACATCAAGTATATCCCAAAATAAAATCTGGAAAGCCAATAAATCTCCAAAATATTCTCCATACAATCGAATGTCAAGCCCAAGTAAAGCTCCAATAGCATCCAAGCTCAAACGATGTAACTGACATAGGTAGGTGACATGAGCATAAGTGCATGTCCAAAGCGGTCAAGCATAGCCTGATAAGTGTCAAGACCCATCCAAGATAAATATCCAAATGCTATGGAAAGAGGAGATCAATCTCAACCAATGATTAAGAAGCAGTGTCGAACTCTTTTCCAATCCCCGATGGTCAATACATCAATGTACATCTCCAAGACATGACCCAAATAGCATAGGCATAAGCATACATGACTAGAATAGCTTCAGCCCAACTATTTATAGCAGACATTCACTACTCTATACTGAGTATTTCAAGCCTCAAACCAATACCAAAATGATGGCAATCCATTAACATAGCATCTCCATACATGTAGACATCATTTGGGCATCAATATGCATCAAGTGATCAATCCCAGTAAGCATAGACTTCAAGAGATAAGTGCTGCCCTATTTTGGGCAGATCTGGGATTGTTAAAAATAGTCAATGGCTGAGCTAAATCAGCTCCAAATTCATCTCACATAAGAGGCATAACATCCACAAAAGTGATCCGGTATCAATAGACATCAGTAGAAGCATCACATAAGCCATAGGCATACAAATACATGCTGTCTCAGACCTAAAATCTATTGCAAAATATTTTGTCATCAGAATTTGGAAAATTTGACATCACCATTGCATCTGAAGCGTGCCAAAACCCCAATTTAGACTCTACCTTCCTGAATCGGGTTCTGAATGCCCGAGATATGACAAAAAGAGTGATTTTTGAGCCATTTTTGCAAACATGCGCAAATAAAATATGAGCATGATGTTGTACTTGAGGGGCCAAATCATGGTGGGTAGGGGATAAGCAAGAGCCCAATGAAGGCCTACAATAGGTCTACACAAGCCTAGGACAAGTCCAAGAAAGAGGTGAAGAGAACAAGCTTCAATGATGGAAGCTATGGTTGCCTCTTCATGAAACCCTATCGTTCATGTCAAAGAATGGCTGAGAACTGAGTGAGAAGCAAGCTCTCATATCTTGTGTAGATGCCAGGGAAGGCTAGGAAGCGCTCGCAAAAGACTTGCTCTGATACCAGTTGAAAGGTGAGAAGGATCGAAGCTTGCACGGGAGAGCTATGGCGGGAGAGTAAGAGAAAGAAAGAGAGAGACCAGAAATGGGAACTCCAACAACCATAATATCTGGCCATGCCTTCCTTTATTCAAACTATCACTAAAAGAATAAAGAATAAGTGACTACGATGGGTGCCCACCACTTGCAGCATGCATGGCGGGTACTGTCAGTGTAGTAATACACGGGTGGCTAGGCAGAGGCACCTTTACCCCCAACATAGATTGCATTTCCCCAAGAATGGATATGGTTGTCCCCCAAATGGGCTAAGTTTTGTATTGGTTGGTTGCAACCAGGGTTGGCCCATGGCGGTCTAGTGTTCATGCATTAATATATTTGAGTCAGCTCCCTTATTGATTAGCGCATCAAGGGTGCATGCCTTTTGGGTGGTTACGGTTATTTGCAAGTAGTCTGGTGCTACTACTTCCTCTTCTGCCCCCTTGAGTTTAGTGATGGTTGCAATGTTCATCGTCAATGGTTCTATCATCAAAGGTTCATGAAGCGTATGTGATGGAGGGTAATACTTTTTGATGTGACTTTCTTTGAAAAAACCTATGCCCTCTTCTTTTAGGGTTTCAAGTTCTACATTCCCTGTTCTACTGATATTACAAACCTTGAAATGTTCCAATCCCTTGAATTTCATTTTCTACTTGTGTCCCTTGACAGAGCACAATAAGGCTAGGTCTGTTGTTTGAAGTCTCTTTGTTTGACGTGTTTGTCAAAACATCGTACCTTTTCATAGAGGGGTTGCAATGAGACAAGGCTCAAATAGGCATTCTAGATCTACCAAAAACTAATTTATCCATGCTTCTTGGCCCTCCCATCTCTCTTGGGCTACTATTCTCAAGCTTGGAACAAAGAACTCTACTAGTAGAAAAGCTTCAGTTATGTAGGTCAATTTGAATGGAGTATGTCATCCTATGGATGTTTTATAGGCCATCCTATATGCCCATAAAGCTACCATGAGCTAGTCTCACTATGCAAAACAGAGACTACTTTTGTTAGAACACTCGCCAAGATCTTGTTCATGGATTTGGCTTGACCATTTGCTTGAGGATAATATGGTGAGGACTTTCTGTAGATTATTAAGAAGGTGGATAACAAGTAAGCGATCAATTCATTGATGAAGTGTGTGCCTTGGTCACTAACCAACTCTATGGAGCAATCAAACCATGAGATTACTTGCTCCCAAAGGAACTTGGCCATAGTCCCTGCATCATTTTGGCGAGTTGCTTGACCACTTGGTGAGGTAGTATGTGGCAACAATGATGTACTTGGCTTGAGAGTATTGTGTTGCAGGGCTGATTGGACCAATGAAGTCAATTCTCCACTTCTCGAATGGTTGGCATGTGATCATCAAAGTCAAATCCATTTTGTCCTTACGAGTAGGGATTTTGGTCCATTGGCATTAATCACAGTGCTTCACAAACTTAGCTACATCATGGAATAGCATTGGTCACCACAATTAAGACTAGAGCATCTTGGGTGCTATGGTGCTCCCCTAAAATGCCCTCCAACAATCTTGCCATGTGCTTCCTTGAGCACATCATACATTTTGTGTTCGCAAATACATCTCCTTAAGATTCCATCCCGTCCTAACCGATACAATTGTCTTGCAATCAACTGATAGGGTTGGACCTTCTTCAAGATTAGTCTTTTTAACGTAGTTTTTTCTATGGGTCATTCTGGTAATCCGTCCTCAAGGATGTGGACTATGTCATCCACCCAATATGATGTGAGGTCTACTCTAAAAAAATCTCGTTCGCTTGGGCATTCTAAAAAGATGCACATCTGGTAGGTCATCACTAATTCTCTATCTTGAGGCTTCTCATGTGGTGGGTATGCAGGGCATATGATTTTCCATATAATGCTATTTACCCTTGCGTATGACCATAGAGAAGTCAAATTCCAAAAGAAGAAGTAACCATTGAGCAATGCATCTTGTTGTGTAGGGTTTGTTTACAACATAAGGCAATGCTTGATGATCTACAAAGAAGGTAAAGGGTGTCCTAGAAGATAGTGTCTAAACTTATTTACGATGAACACCATTTTCCCTTTCTGTTGTAGAGTAGTTCATTTCTGTCTCAATGAGTTGTTTGCTAGCAAAGCTCGGTGGTGAATAGTCTAGGTTATGTTCGCCAGGTTGGCACAACATAGAGGCACAACACTGCCCCTATGGCAAATTTTGATCCATCAATGTGCATGTAAAAGGTAATGGACAAACATGGGGCTCTTAAGATAAGAGCTGAAGTTAGAGCCTATTGAAGCCTTTCATAGGCTTGTTGACATTCTTTGGTCCACTAGAATACTATTAATAGCTTGTACAAAGGTCTACCAATCAATATACAGTTTAGTACAAACCAGGGATAGTATCTTGTGTGGCCTAAGAAACATTGAACTCCCTTGAAGTTGGTTGGAGGGGGACGGTCTCGGTCTCTAATCACCTTGACTTTAGAGAAGTTTGTGACTATCCCATTTCTTGACAAACATGCCCTAAAATACAACTGTGCTTCACCCAAAACTGGCACTTTAAGGGATTCAATGAGACACTATATTGTTGACACTTTTCAAAAACTATTCATAGCTTTTCCAAGTGCTCTTCCCAGTTGGTGTGGATGCATAGATCATCGACGAAGACTTTCAACCATTTTCTGAGCATGTCCTTGAAGATGGTACACATGAGGTACTAGAAGGTGGTAGGAGCATGGATCAGTCCAAATGGCATGACCATGTAGACAAACACTCCCCATTCAAAGGCAAAAGCCATCTTGTGCCTATCTTCTAGATACTTGGTTATAGCCCAATAAGCCATCCAGAAAATTGTAAGCTTTCTTTCCTACCACTCTCTCTAGCATGTGCTCCATGTATGATAATGGGTAGTTGTCTCTCTTTGTAGATGCATTGACCTTCTTATAGTTTACACACACTTGAATCTTCCCATTCTTTTTCATGACTATGACTATGGGTGATACCCAATCTATGTGCTCTATCTCATAAATGAATCATGTTCTCAATATCTTATCAATCTGTTCCTTTACTATGAGTGCATGCTTAGGATTCATTGTGTATGGTCATTGCTTGACTGGTACTACTTTGGGAGTCATGGTAATATTGTGAGTCACCATGCTTGGATCTATTCCATTCAACTCATTTAAGGACCATGCAAACACATCAACAAATTGAGATAATTCTCCTCCTCCTCGGTTAGGTCATCTGCTATGTACATGGGTCGAGGCTTGTCCTCCTCTCTCACCAAGTTGACCTCCTTAACCTTGGTTGGTCCTTCGATGGGTTCACTTGCTTGCCCTTTCCATTTGGCTCCTATTAACACCACTATTTGATCACTCTTTTTGTACTTCATGAAGCAATTGGGCAGGTCTTGGGCTTTCGAAGACTTTGACTATTTCTTTTTCTCCTCCTTTAGCCTCCTACGCCGTAGGTGTGGACTGAAAGGTTCCCCTTGGTGCATTTAGTCCCAGGTGGTCGAGGTATTTTGGGGTCACTATCAGAGCTCACCTCTAACTCAAAGTTGTACTTATCATCCTCACTAGAATAAGTTGTCTCCCTTGGTGGTCACAACTGTGAAGTTGTCTCCACTCCAAATAATGGTATGGTGCAAGGCCGAACTAATCTGGCTCGCTCATAATCTACCATCTCTAAACATTCTAGCCAAGTTCGATTGCAATCTACCTTGGCAAATCCTTTGCTCACATGGCACATATTGACCTCTCGAGGTTTAGTGTCTACTTTCATTTGCTCAATTACTCTTCTATCCATGTCATTTCTATGGTCTCTACTTCCTCTTCGCTCTCTTCATTGATGGAGCAGTAGTTTTCATACGCACTATCAAAAGCCTCATACTAAGACTATGTGTCACTTGTAGGGTTTGTATCTCGAACTCTATCAATCTCACTTGTCATGAGAGTCTAGTTATATGATAGATCTAAGTTGTGCACCTTAGTCCATTTCCACTCCATGCTTTCCATAAGATCCTTGAGACACTTTAAATTGGTAGTTGGGTTGCTAACTAGCTCACTTGACAGGTACTCGAGGGTTTTGTTGAGTTCCAATTTGTTTGCTAGGATGCAATAGGTGATTGGCATTGGTTAACTGATGGGATGCTCTCAGCCATCATGCACAAGGGCACTATGGTTAGCTTAGAAGCAACAATTTGCTTGTCTTTATCCTCATTCTCCAAGAATGGGAGATCAATGGTTTTTAACATGTGCATCTAGTTACACTCATCCTCAGGGCAAGGAATGTACCTCCTTAGAGTTCAAGAACCACCTCTAGACCTTGAGTCACCCTTCAGTAAGGTAGAGATGGCATCTAAGTCCATTGGTGAGGCTTTCCAAGTGTCCATCTCTACTTGGACTACTTCTGATCTTTTTCCCAAGAATATCAGACCATTGTCCTAGTCCTCTATCACTTTGGCATTCCTCATTCAAGGTCTGCCTAGCAGAATATCATAATCCACTCCCTTCATGACTATAAAATTCATAGAGAATTGAATTTCCGCTATCTTTAGATTTCAATCCTTCAAGACTCAAAAAGGTCTAACCTTCATCCCATTTGCTAGAGTGACATTAAACGTGCAATTTTCATCGGTGGGTTTCCCCAAGCTTGCAAGATTGCATGACTAAGTACACTAACCCTTGCTTCTGTGTCTACTATCCCCTTTTGTGTAGTATCTCTTAAGGCAATGATAGGTAAGACTATGTGCATCTCAGTGCCCTCCCAAAAGGCATTCACTTGTGGGGTCTTAGATATTGGATTCAGTGTTAGACTTGGTGTGTGTGTCATGGTGTCGTGAACTGGGAAGTCTTGTGGTTTATGTTCATTATTGTGTTTTATCCATCGCTTCAATTCTTGCCAAAATGCAAAGTTTTTTCTAAGCAATTCTCCCAATGACAATGTCATAGGAGTTGCTATTAGTGTGGTTAGCAATTTTCCATCCATCTTTTCCTTCTCAACTTTATAGGCTCCCTGCCAATGTCCTTGAGCCATTTGCCTAGTCATGGCACCCTCATTCTGCCCATGTAGCTATTCATGTGGTGGTCTTGCCTCTCCTACTCTCAAATATGTGGGAAAACTGATGGGCTTACGGTTGAGAGTTCATTTCTCTCGTCCTCAATGATAGGTTCAAATTCTTGCAAGTGCCCTTGTGCTTCCTTTATCCATTCTTTGACCTTATCCATAGCCATGCTAATTGGGGTTAGCGTACTCTCCAACCCTAGTGCTTCCCTTTTCTCTCATCTTACGAGCAAATGTTTTTGCTTCAGCATCAATGACATATTTTCATTTTATTAACATGGTCTCACTCTTTGTCTTGAGCATTATTTTGCCTCGGTCTTTTTTTTTCTCCGTCATTGACTCTTCTTTCCTATAGAGGATGCATCCAAGTTGCTATGTCTAGGTAATGAGATACTAGCCTTCTATATTAGAGCTCGTGTCATGACATTTATGGGAATAGGTGTGGCATCATTGTCAGTTGACTCAACACAAAAGAGTCAGAGTAGCACAACTGGTATGATTACCGAGCTAGTGGAGGCATTAGGAAAAAAATGAACTCACAAATGGGCCTTTTAGCCCCCCCTCTCCTCCTTAAAACAAGGAAAAGAGGAGAGAAGAATAGATAAATAATCCTCTTCTCTCTCCACTTTTGCAATCTCATTTTTCATTTTTTATATTATCTACAAAGATATACTTAGATTCCTTCTCTCTCCTCATTTAAGAAGTCTTTTTCAACCAACTTTTATATTCAAAAAGGAGTTAGTTACGGGAGTGTCGTACTTCGTTTTCAATGCAAAATGATTAGTAGATACGAGATAATTGATTCTTTAATCAAGAACAAGGAAAATAAAATTTTAAAAGTTCCTTTAAAGATATTTTGTTGATTTTTTATATTCCATCTTTTGGTTTTTTTAAAAACCAACTGGTCAAATTTTGTGTTTTTTGGAAATGTCTTTGGAGGTAAAATAGAAATTTCTAAAATACAAAAAGTCTTGAACATCCCTACTCTCTAAGCTATTTTCCCCCATATCTCTACTCTCTCATGACTAACCTCTTCTCTGTGTTTATGCAACCTTCATTAACAAAGTGAATTATTTACATCCTCCTTTCCCTCGGCACCTTTGTGTGCCTCTCTGTGCATCTCCACTCTACCTTGTGTGACAACCAAGTAGGCTCCCCATTTCTATTAATAAGTAAAATGAATACAAGAAAGGAGCTGGATATTGAGGTAGAGATTGAATACACCCCATTATTGAAAAGAACCCAACGTACCAGTGTCAACCCTCAAGCTCTAGAGAGTTACAGGCAAATGGAATTGAAACATGTGGACTTGTGGGTTGATGAGGGAAATCTGTCCAATTGATCCCTTAAACAATAGACCTCCAACTTTCTCAAGAATCATAAATTTACTGAAGTATGTGTGCAAGGGTGAAAATGGGTTTCACGGTTACACTAGGTGGCTCAATGATCAAGCATTCAAAGTATTTATAACTTACTAAGCAACCGTAAAAATTTGTCATGCTATGATCATTGCACATCAACATCATATACAACAGCTCATAGGACAAGCGGTACAGCTGAATGACACTATAATTCAACAAAACAATCAAATTATTACAATGCAAGACACTATCCATGACATTGATATTTCATATGAGGAGGCAAAGGCACAATTGGACGACTTGAGAAAGATCAACATTAAGCTAATACAGGAGTGCAAATGAAAGGAGAAGCCAATCAATGAGTTAATTGTGAATAGCGGCCACAGTGGAAGCGACGTATAAAAGCATGCAAGGTAGCTCCAAATGAGAACCTAGGTGAACATGAGTTTGGATCATGTATTAGTAGATTGATGAAGGCAAGTACATTGGAAAACGCTTTGAGCAATCCTAAGTTTAAGGCTGTGAAGGAAAAGGTGATTGAGTGCACATTAAAATATGTGTCAAATGATTTCTCAGATATGGATGCACAATCCATTTGTGATAGGGCTGGTATTAGTGCAATGACTTACTCAAAGATATTCAAAGATGTGAAGGTTGGGTTTGGTCATGTGTTGAAGAGAAATAGAATCGTCTCTCTTCCTCGACCTTCAAAGTTAATAAAGGCCCGATGGCGACTTAATGCAAAGGTTTTGGAGTTGATACGAGATCCCATGCATATTCAATGCATGGAAACACTAAATGTTGGGACCAAAAATGCATATGAGGTAAAGTTCACCGAACTCAACAATTACTATTTAGATTTGTACAAGGTGCAGTCAGCAATGCTAATGTACTACAATGTGTTGTTGAGGAATGTAATGGTAAATTGTAGTTTTTTATAAAATTGGATGAAAGTGAGGTCGTCAAAGGAGTAAATCTTGAAAGAGAGTGTAACTTTGATGAATAGAGCTTTACAATTCGACAAGAACAAACCAGGGAACTTTAGTGTTCAATCTGAGCACCATGTGTGGTGGCTTGCTACATTTGAAGTTCCTAAGGAAACGTTTGAGGTGCTGCAATTGTTCTTTATGCACATAAGCATTCCAAACATCATCGAACGTCAAGAACATGGTGAGATGCTCTCAGTTGAGGGTATGGTCATGGCATCTTGCAGGAGACTTGAAAACTTTAAAATGCATGTGTGGAATCCCCAATGGTGCAAATACAAAGAATCCATGCCTATATTACTTGATAGAGAGGATGGAAAGAAAGGACAAAAAGAAGAATTGGTAAAGGGTAACAAGTGTTGCACCGATGTGCAATAGAGAAGAGCTCACTTGGAAGTCCATCTTCAACATTCCATTAGTTCGTATTCACATTTGTTCATTGCATGCTTTTGTTAGAATCATAGAGAAACTTGTATATAAATACATTTGCTTTTCTTATAGGATGCAAGTAGAAAAAGAAGCCATTGCAACGTGTAGGAATGTGGAGCGAGTGCTATCAAAAATTAAGCTACACAAGCATCAAGTGATGATTGAAAAAGATGAGAAGAGATTAAGAAAATCTGGTAACTTGCCAAAAAAGCCTTGCTTTGGAGGAGCAAAGGCTAGGAAGTTTCTTGGTGCGTACTAAGTCAATATTTTTAACTTGTATAAATTGTATAAACTATTGAGCACAGTTTTACTATGTGTGATATCTATCTTTGTAGCATATCCTTGAGACACATGGACCATACTTTGCAAAAAAGGGAAGCATCGGAGTTTGGTCCACATAAGGGATGGAAAATTCACATTGGATAGCACGTGATGCATATCAAAGAAAAATCGACCATGGTAGAGGAGTGAATGGTAGCAATCCAATGATCCAATTTCTATCTTGGTGGTATAGGATTATAGTAGCGGATCAAACTAAACTCTCGCAAAAGAGAGCAAATGAAAGTGTTGATGAATCGGCTGCAAATATGATGGAATCACGTCGTGTCACTAAAAGAGTGTGTTTTGAAGCCTCAAGTGCCAAAGAAAACCATGTGAAGTGGCTAGAAACAAGGCTTTGAGAAGGAAGTAAATGAGTTCGAGAAAAGCTAAAATAGTAAGATGAACAATGTGTTCAGTGTGAACACAATTCATTGTTTAAGAGAGAAAAAGAGAGTGTGCATCGATGTGAATGAGTCATACAGTTTAGGGTTATATAAAAGAGGGTTTTACTTTCTATTTTATTCATTGAGTTCTCACGTCTCTTGTGCAAGAAGGATGGCTAGGCCTAAGGTAGTTGCAAATAAGCTTCCGCTCAGAGCCCCATATCGTGTTCATCCCCTTGGAGCATCCACAAGCTCAAATGCATCCCCTTCTCAACCTAACCTAGCTTCCTCAAGCTGCCTCACAAGTGTCCTGCTCCTTAGCATCACCACAAGAAACACAAGTGGAAGCCATGTACAATGGTCTTGAGAGAATTCTGGAGGTATCTGCACTCTTTTGATCTCATCATTTGAAGGAGAGCTTTTGAAGACTTATTCACAAGATTGTGCAAGACCTCTACCGCATAGAAAGCAGGAGGTGGTTTTTGGCACAAGGTCATGATAGACCTGATTGCTTCACAAAAGAATGTTTTCATGCTCTACAATGTGCTGCAGAGGCCTTTTTGGTTGACTTCATAGCGTTGGGCAATACATATGAAGTGCATCACTGTAACTTCTAAGGACTTCCAACTTGTAAGAAATCTTCAAGCAGTGAAAGATGCATTCATTCCAATGGAATGAACATAGTTTGTGATGTTATCTTTTTTGGCATAGTGTTCTCCTCATACATTGGGCACATGACTATGTCCTAGTGCAAAACTATTGTATGTGCCCTTAAAATATGAATTAAATTTTTACACTTGTCCTTCGCTCTCAACTTTGACAGTGCATCTTCGCTGTATTTTTAACTCTTCCTTACAGTGTTTACTAGCACTGTCAATTTCAATAGGAAAAACATGAAAAATTTTACAATTTCTTGTTATAGACTTTACTCTCGGTGCCTCTATATAGTCTATGTGGTGCGAAGTTTCTAAGGGCCAGTAGTGGCAATGTTGATTTCTTGATTATTGATCCATCCATAATTTTGGTGTGGGATAATTTTTAAAATACCAAATTGTATTAGAATGTGACAAAACTTCACACGCACACTAGTTAGGTGGCTAAGAGCCCAAATTTTTTTAAAGGAAAAAACATGCATGCAGACCCCTAGTCCGAAGTCTAGCGTTTGGAGCCACTTTCCAGATGCCAAACTTCAGACCAGGAGAATGCCTCATGCCAAGCCCACCACCTAGAGCACAAGGTGGAGCCTCCTTTAGTGTAGCAGGAGGTGCTCCCCATAGAGCACAATGACCACCGCAAAAGAAGAGGAGATGGAAATTGGGCAATGTCGCTCTTTGGGAGATAAGGAGAATCTAATGTGGCTATGAGCTTCTCATCCCGAAAACATCTTTTCATAAGGTTGTTCGAGAAGTTATGCAAGACTTGGAGCTAAAAGGGCTAGGAAGATTTTGAACATGAGTGTGAGATGGCCCACCCGGCCAGAAAAGTGGATTGCTGCAACTATGGAGGTCCTACAAACGATTACAGAGGGGTTTCTCATCGACTTGTTCGATGATACACAGCTAGCATCCATCCATGCAAAGCATGTCACAATCACAGATAAAGACATGAACTTTATCATTTGGCTTTGAGATAGCAAGGGGACTCCTCCACAAGTTATGAGATTAATGATGCAAGGTTTTGTAATGAGTGTTATGATACCATAGCATATTGGAAGGCCAACACATTTTGTATACTTTGCCACATTTGTATATTTTATATATATATATATATATATATATATATTTGAGTAAAGTTGTTTTGTTTTGTTTCTTGAAACACGACACTCTTAATTTTTGTTTAACTTACGCACGCATCGAAAATAGTAATACTTACGGATACAAGTCATGTTATCGCCTATGCACAATCGCAAGTGCAGTACTATGCATTGATATAATTAAATTGGATTATGTAAACGTATGCGAATGCATCATTCACATACCACACATTATCATCACGCTTACACGAACCACATATTTATTCAATAAATATTTATTTATAGGGACAAAGTAAAATATATTATATTCATCAGGAAAAATATGTGCAATGGCTGGTAGTGACGGTAGATACAAAAAGGCGATAGCCAACAAGAACTCCCATTCGTTCCTTGGCTTTTTCATCGATGGAGAGGAGGGGCCAGCTTCTGATGAAAATAGAAGTTCCTTCTTTGCTTCAAAAATGACACGCTCCCCTTTCAGCCCATTCTCCAGGAGAAGCAGATCTGGCACTTTAGTAAGGTCACCTAATGTAGCAAGCACACACATTGCTCCAGCACGCATTTGGTCAAACAAGTAAAGAAGCTTTGACCGCTTGACTAGCACCACCTTCTCCAAGCTAGATGTCATATGTATCATCAAAAAGGTCCAAACTTGGTCAAAGCCCAAATTTTCATGATTTTGTCATACCCTCATGTGGTGAGCACTTCTTATGGAAGACCACCAAGTCTGGAACAAGGTTGCCAATGTACTCCTTCATAGCCGAATCCTTCCGTCAATCAACATGCCGAGCTCCTCCTTGCCTTGATGCAAACTCATCTATATATAGTATGTCTTTATGAATGACAAAGTCAAATCAAAAAATATAATTAGCAACTAACTTGGAGTTATCAGAAAGCGACAAAACTTACCATACGGTGCATTGGTTCCCCGAAGTCCACCGATGAAGTCTTGGTAAAAAATAATGACTACAATTGCCTTATCCGAAGTCTGGTGAGACTAGGGCAACTTTCCTCACTAGTGGACTTCAGGGAATCTGATGCACCCTGCGTTCAAGTTTCGTTACAGAAAAATATATGGTAGTTAGAAATCTCACCTTCTCCAGATCATCTTGTATCTTCATTTCCTCATGTGTCAAGCGAATATCCTCTTTGGGCAAAGGGATCTACAAACTCCTTGGTAGGAAGCTGGGGCCTTGGTCTGAACAGATCATGCTGTAGTGCTTCAAATTCAACATCCAGCACAAGGTAATCTTCTTCAATTGAGGTAATCTGCTCCTGTGTTGCTATGATGGCACTCATTGTTTCTAAGCTTGTGCCGTCATATCTTTCAATCTTTGCCATCATTGGATGCACATCCATGTAATCATAATCGATCAGTTCTTCCATCGAATCCCTGACTAGGACAGAAAATAATTCTTATTCCTTCATTTCCAAGTATTGCAACACATCCGATAGAAGCAAGTACTGCACACCATCTACTTCAATGGGTGTCAAGGAGGCAAGGTTGGGTTTGCCGACTTGTGGCTATTCTAAAGAAGATTGCACCATGAGAGCCAACCCTTGCTCTACCCACCTGATGTTCCTCCTCAACATTTATGAGCTCTTCAATTGGTTCTTCTCCCATGTTATGTGATAGCAACAACCTGTGGAGTTGTATCTTCATCGCTCTCCTCCTCTGGGGGTATATCCGAATGTAAGGAGGTAAATTGCCAATGCGCAATCACACTCCAGAGATCCAAAGGTGTTGCAACTACTTGGTGCATTGCCCATGAGAATAGTGCATACTCTGTGCGAAGGATCCACGTGGGCCAGAAACCTATTCACCACTTTTTGGTGATTCTTCCATGCTTGAAATACCTTGAGCTATTCCAGAGGCACCCAGATCCCTCGTTAGAGTATGTGCAGGTAGCAATGGTGCTCACAAAGTCTTCCAAAACGTAAAGGGGGAGATCCAGTGATGAGAGCATGCTTTCAAGGTTGAAATTCTTAGAGAAAACCTAAAATATATCATTAACCTATCTGGCAAAGATAGTCTCATGGACCCACTCGTCAAAGTGTGTGCGAGCATCCATCGTAGGAGCAAGTAGGAGGGATGTGGTGGATGTAAAGCAATGAAGAGAGAAAGTGTGAAATAAAACAAGGACTAAACTAGGTCTACCTTAAAAACCTTAAGTTTTAAACCATTAAGGGCTATTCGCATACGATATTTAGTTATGGCTTTAATTAACATCTTTGTAAAGTTCACATGCATATGTAAATATGTTGATGTAAAAAGTGTATAAGCAAGTGTATAATTTTATATAAATACCATAAATTTAAATATTACAAGTTTGCAAGTGACAATATTCCATTGGTAAAAAAACCCAAAATTTTACAAGTGTTGGATATTACAACTTGTGGTGTTGGGATTTTTAGTGAGACTCTACAATTTCTAAAATATATGGAGCCACACACTTTCAACTATAATAGTATCCTCAGCTCGGATTTGAATTTTTCTACCATCAGTTTAAAATAGAAGCTAGCATGTGGATTCTGTATTAACATTGTAATTTCCTGGCACATTATACTCAAGGGCCAATCATCCTCCATTTGCAACACTTAGGGCTTGTGGCCCTCACAAATGACAGTAACATCCATAGCTGCACTTTCACACGTGACTTGATCAAGACACAACCATTCACCCTTGAGCATCCTCCATCTACGATACTTGAGCACTAAGCATAAAGTTTGTCGTGTGACAAAGTACGTGTAATTGGAAAGGAAAGTTAGCTAATCCATCCCAAAGTAAGATAATAGTCAACTAAGAGAGAAAATTTTTACTTGAAAACCATGTCCCTTGTTATGATTCAACACTCCACTGTGTCAGGACTGTGAGTCATTTTTAATGTCCAAGTTTTGCCTAGAATCCTTGTTATATAATCCTCTGATGCACTTTTTATTACATACATGCTTTTGGTGCGTCTCTATGGAGATGCAGGAGAGATGGGTTACCATCTATGGGATCTGCAAGCGCGGAAAGTGATCCGCAACCATGATGTCATCTTTCATGAGGACAAAATTCATATGCAGCCTAAAAAAGTGGTTGAGGTACGCAGAGTTATCTTTTAGGAGGAGTCCCTTGCTCCCGTTCAACCCGCTCCATGGCCAGCTAGACAGCGCGCAACATCACCTGATGCTCATGGCCCAGATGCTAGACATGTTGATGCTAGACATGATGTCAGTCAGGCAGCAGAGCTTGGGTTGAGGCGTTCTATTTGAGATAGAAGACCTCCTGACTGTTTTGCACCCTCTATGGATTATGTACTGGTTACAGATGCAGGAGAGTCTCTTACTTATGATGATGCTATGCGCAGGGGTGATTGTCACTCTTGGGAGAGAGCTATGTAGTCTAAGCTTGACTCATTGCATAAGAATAAGACTTAGGATTTGGTTTCCTTGCCTTAGGGTAAGAAGGCTTGCCATGCAAGTGGGTGTACAAGCTGAAAAGTACCCATGGACACCCCAAGCCGGCATACAAGGCTCGATTGGTTTCTAAGGGTTTTAAGCACGAGCATGGTGTTGACACCCTATGGTCAAGATAACCACCCTACGCTTTGGCCTTGGTTGCACAACTTGACCTGCACTTGTACTAGATGGATGCCAAGGTGGCTTTTTTAAATGGGGACTTGCATGATGAGATTTAGATGGAGCAGCCTAAGGGCTTCACAGACCCTGGCAGGGAACACCTAGTGTGTAAGCTAAAGAAGAGTCTATATGGCTTAAAGTAGGCACCTAGGGAATGGTACCATAAGTTTGATGCATTCATGCAATCACAGGGCTACAACCGCAGTGCTATGGATCTGTGCATATACACAAAGAAAGCCCGTGACGGTTCTTTACTGATTTTGATACTCTATGTGGATGACATGCTTTTAGTAGGGACAGCTCATGAGGAGCTAGACGTTCTTAAGGCTCGGCTCAAAAAGAGCTTTGAGATGAAAGATATGGGACATGCCTCTCATATACTTGGTATGTGCATTACGCGTGATTGATCTCAGGGACTACTCTATCTGTCACCGAGGAAATACATTCATAAAGTCCTTGAACGCTTCCGCATGCAGGATGTTAAGCCTATTGGTTGCCCATTACCTTCTCAAGTGAAGGTTTCACAGGCTGATTGTTCGTAGACAGATGAGCAGAGGGCCGAGATGGCCAAGATTCCCTATACATCAGCCGTGGGCAGTCTTATGTATGTCATGATAGCCACATGTCTAGATATTGCTTTTACAATTGGGATTGTGGCATGTTATATGGCTACACCTGGCAAGAAACATTGGGATGCCGTGAAGGGTATCATGAGGTACTTGAAAGGCACAATAGATCCGTGTCTTTGTTATGGCAGCCAGGATATAGGAGTCCTCAGGTACATTGACTCTGATTATGGAGGACATGCAGATAGTAGGAAGTCCACTTCTAGCTATGTGTTCACTTATGCTGGAGGGGCTATCTCTTGGATGTCTAGGGTGTAGAAGTGTATGGCCCTTTCTACTATAGAGGCCAAGTATATTGCAGCCATAGAGGCTTGCAAGGAGGCTATCTGGTTAGGTCGTTTGATTGCAAACCTTGGTATGACAGATGCTATGCTTACATTGCATTCAGATTCTATGAGTGCCATTCAGTTGGCCAAGAATCTGGTCTTCCATGCGAAGACAAAACATATTGAGGTGAGGTATCAGTTCATTCGCGAGGTCATTGAGGACAAGTCTGTTGACCTTGTCAAGATTTCGACTGAGCAGAATCCTGCAGACTTGCTCAGGAAGAGCCTCACTACTGAACGCTTTGCCTTCCTCAGGTGATTGATGGGCATTGGATGAGATGATATCTTTTTCCTCATCTTGTTGTACATGTGTACATGTTGTACCGTCTTTTCTTTTTTCTCTCTCACTGGGGAAGATTCACCTTTAAGTGGGAGGTTGTTGGGGGTAAAGGTGCCTCTGCCTAGCCGCCCATGTATTACTACACTGACAGTACCCGCCACTGCACACTACAGGTGGTGGGCGCTCGTCATAGTCACTTATTCTTTATTCTTTTAGTGATAGTTTGAATAAAGGAAGGCCTAGCCACACATTGTGGTTGTTGGAGTTCCCATTTCTAGTCTCTCTCTTTCTTACTCTTGCTCTCCCGCCATAGCTCTCGCGTGCAAGCTTTGATCCTTCTCACCTTTCAAACTAATGGTTTCTATCAAGACATGAGCGTACCCATCATCTTTTTCATGCTGCCCAATACACAGGAGGTTGGAAAAAAACATTGTTGGGATGCATGTTCAAAAAACAAGGTCATTGTATTGTTGACTATGACTTGCATTGTATCCATCTTGCCACCATTGGTAATTTTAGAAAAGTAACAGCTTTTAGCAAGGGCACCACTGTTAACCCCAACATGAAGAAAGCAAAAGGAAATAAAAAAGATGTAGGGCAAAGGCAGAAAAAAGGTAGCCCGGCTGAAGAAAGAAGAGGAGAAAAGGCCAAAAGCGCAAGGGCAACCTTAAAAGTCCAAGGCAAATGCAAAAGGGGAAAGGTACATTTTAAAATACAAAGGCGCACCCTGAAATCTTGTAAAAGAGTGCCAGGCTCTCTCCTGTGCAAATTGTAGAGATAGACGGGCGGTGGAGAAGAAGCAAGAAGGATAGGAAGGAAATAGGAAAAGAGAACCTAGGCCAATGGCCAGTCATGTAAAAAGGGGAAGACTGCCCAAGGAGGAGTAGGGCATGTATAAAAGCCAAAAGTGGAATGAGAAGCTCATTCTTGTGTGTGGCCAAAAGTGGCTCTCCTCTTCTTCTTCTTCTTTTTCTTCTTGTTCTTGCTTGCTTGAGCTTGTGCTTGAGAGAGGGAGTGTGAGAGTGTGAGGGAGTGAGTGTGTGAGGGTGAGGGACCGGGGAGGAGAAGCTCTCCATCTTCTCCTCTCCTCTTCTATTCTCTTCTCTTATCTTATCTTGCTCGCGACAATGGAGCTTGGAGAGTGGAGCTTGAGGATGGAGCTTGCTTGAAGCTTGCACTTGGATCGTGGAGCTATCGGAATGTGCGAGAGAGGAGGTAACTCGATCGGCATGGAGGTAAGCTCACTACACCCGTAGATATGGATGGCGCGTCGGCTATGTGAGAGGTAGCCATTAGTACTCGACTTGGAACACGTGAACAATAAGCGATTCGTGAGTCTTGGCGGTTAAGCGAAAGCTCCCACATTTTGGTTACGTTTCCGGGACCAATGGATTCAAGCCTTGAGCGCTTGTGCACTTCGAATTGAGTATTGAAGTAGAGTCTTTCCCGAACCGGTGCTTGAGGTAGATAGGTAGGAAGCGAGGGAGTTTGAAGAGGTATTCAATCTCCTTAGTAAGTAGGTTTTTGGTTTTTTTTGGATTTGGAAAAGCATGTTGGAGTAGTGTAGGTGATTGCTTTGTGATTTGTATGCATTTAGGGTAGGAAAAAACAAAGAAAAAGAAGCAAACATTAGGGTTTTCTGTTGCTGTATAACAGGCTAAAACAAGGAAATAGGGGCACAGATCCTTGGAGTGCCGTTTGATTCAAGCACCACAGTGATTCTAGGCATGTCTGGCATTTTCTTGTAGTGATTTGCACCTATCTAGAAGGTGCTGGATGATTCGGTGGAGTAGACGTTGACCTAGAGGCATTGGGCGCAACTCGTGGGCCGTTGTTCACGCTATCAGACCAGGCCGTCCGAGTCCCAAAATTGGACCACTCCAAAAATCTGACCTCTCCGAAAATCAGACCATTCCGAAAATTGGACTACTTTTTCGATCCGATTCCCAGAATCGGACCAGTCCCAGAATCGGACCACCTTTGCCTATCTGATCGGACTGTCCGATTTTGAAAATCGGACACTCGGACCCTGAGAATCGGACACACGAAAATCGGATGCAAGGAATTGGACGAGTTCAGAATCGGACGCCCGTCAAAATCGGACGTTCGATTCCAGAAATTGGACGTGACCAAAATCAGTCCACTGGGCCGATCGGACCAACCCAAAATCGGACGTTTGATTCTGATAATCGGACTCCTAAAAATCGGACATTTGAGAATCGGATAGAAAACTGTCAAAATTGGGCAGTTATCTAGAACACAAATTTTGATGCATCTAAACCCCGAAATTGACCCCATAGGCTACGTAGAGCTAAAGGCATATCACAGATCCATCATTGGGCTGAAACTTAGAGCAAGTAGTTCAAAATTTGGCTATAAACGGTCCTCCAAATTGCGCATGGTGTTTATCGTAATGGCCCATCAGGCTGGGGGGGATTGCCCCCCCGGACCCCTATAGAGGGGGCTTTGCCCCCTCCGCGCCTCCCCCAAGTAGGTTGGAGAGAAAACGCGTGCCGTGACAGGTCCTCCAAGTTGGACCCTAGTGTAGTAATGGCTGTACACAAGCATGGATTCTCACTTGCAAAAGAGCAACCAAAAGCCCATACTCGAACAGAGAGAAATAGAGACCCTACAAATGCGAAGATGACTAGACATGACACTCTTGACGAGAGATGTACCTTGAGCAGCACTGCACAGATGACCCAAGACATTGGTGGAGAATCCACATTTGATAGTGCAATTGGGGACTCAAGGGCATTTTTCAGAAGGCTTAAATTTACAAGTCAAGACCCGAAAGATGAGGACATAGTACCACCTGCTTATCTTAGGGTCAAACTCACTGCGAAAAGGGAGCATACTATCGATGCTCTGATTGATGAAGGAGAAGATTTCAATATCTTGACTTACGAAGCATGGACTCTACTAGGTCAACCAGAGCTCAAACCGACTGATGCAACTCTTAATCCTTACGGGGAACACCCACAAGCACTTCTAGGGAAGTGCAGAATCCTTGTAACTATTGAAACGGAAAGCTTGCCAGAAGCTTGCCAGTCTTGTTCTATGTTCCTCCAAATGGCGAGAATTGTGGAAAGGAAATCCTCCTAGGAAGGCCCTTCAAAGAAGGCAATGAAGTGTGAAGCCGACTATATAGCATAGAGGATACACCTAACACTACCAGGTGTGAGGATAATCATGACTTTTAGCAAGGGTGGCCTCACCAAACCTCGAGGGAAGGACAAGGAGCATTCTGACATACCAAGCAAGCCTAGTAATGAGAGCAAGGAGTTGTTGAAAGAGTTGATACAAGCGCAGGTTGAACGGAGAGAACCAGTGAGTGAGGCCATACTTGAAACAAAAAGGCTAGGAGACAAGGCCAAGGATAGGGTTTGGGCTTACAAATATCGTAGAAGACCATGAAAGAAGCCCAAGCCTTATAGACGAAGGCATCAATGGAGAGCTAGCACAACGCTGCGATAGATATCCAAGGCATTGCTTCGTGCTCAAGGGTATTATGCAGGCAACCGAGGGATTTGGGTACCAAAACCCCCTGCTAAACCACCTCTGTCAGAAGCCCAAATTATGTCAAAAGCAAAGAGGCGTAGGAGGAAACCTAAATGAAAATCCAAGTCTCTAACCAAAAATATTAGAGTGATTGAGCCTCTTACAATTGAAATCAAGAAACCAAACATGACCTATCAAAAAGTAGATCCTCAGCCTAGCATGCTTAGCAAGCAGATATCAGAGGTAATTGCCGAGCGTGCACAAGGTCCACTAGTGCCCAAGGAGCCTTTGACTTCCCAAGAGGATAATGAGCACCACAGGCACAACATTGCTCATGATAAGGTTGCTTGATCAACAAAGCTAATGACAGAATCGTCTAACAATCACGAGCAAATTCTCCGGTCAGTGCCAAGTCCACGTAGGAGTCCCAAATCTCCTACACCCTCTTCACCTAAATGGACACAGGAAGCACGGCATTAGCAGCCTCGTGCCACTGCTCAACTTGCACAAGTGAATGCGCAAAGGGCAACAAAAGACACGACCACTTCTGATCTGCCTAAGGACTTGACACCGTAGTCTACCAAAGGTAATCAGTCCACTGAACTAGCCATTACTACTTCCAATTAGGGACCACAACAGTCACAACCTTTGGCCGTGACAACACCCATTGCGGAACATGTCCTTAGCAATTCACCTTTGGAAGAGATGTCACAACAAACATCCTTGACACCTCCAATCCTTCCAAAGCACCTAAAGCCTAGGCTTGAGGATAAATCTCTCGAAGACTTGGCCAAAGAAATGGCGCATCTGACCAATGAACCAGAGATGAAGTGCATGGTGAAGCTTGATCACAAGCTGATAGCCATCACACGTACATATATCCATGTGGACATCGAAAGGCCAACACCAGAGCACATAAAGCTCATAGCTAAACCCTGACTTGGTGTGAGCAGCAACATGCTTGTTTTTGCTATGCAGCTATTGTTGAAGAAGCCATGAAGGACATCCCAAAAGCCACAGCTAGAGAATTGTGCTTGACACCCTCGTTTTATACAGCTCTATGTGAGACAAACAAGGAAAAGCTTGAAGCAATCAAACAAAAAGGGAAAGGACAAGGTACCTTTGCACAAAATTGGTACTCCAACCAAAGTTTGGTAGCCAAAATTGGCCACCGAATAATGACACTTGCTGAGCACAGGAAAGCCCTTTAGACATCAACACATGATTCCACGTACGTTGCCCTGACCTCATTGAGAGTGTTGGCAACTGTCCATGATGTCCAGCTTTCTACCACTGTCCAAAAACACCCCTTGTATGATAAAGTGCTTCTAGAAGAAGATCTACACGTGGCTAGCAGGCTAGGAGTAGGGAGCATGGTACTTGATGTCAACACATGTCTTCTGCCTCACTCAAGACCCTGCAATCCTAGATCTCTATGCTTCCCATCAATACAACCCTGACTTCTTCAATTGATTTCTTCCAAGCCTACATGACAAAAATCCTAAACCGTCTCATGGTTCTACACTAGAGTCACCCAAACCTCCAGAGCAAGAGAACAAGAGCTCTAAACAAAACATTCACCTTGACAAGAAGCAATGGAGACATGTTCTAATAGATAAGGACAAAAAACTAGAGCAAATGCCTAACCAGGAGTAACTGTCAACGCAATCGAATGTGGGGCTGAACAGAGGAGAATTAGTTGGACAGCTAGACTCTCCAAAAAGAGAGGTAGTTGAACCCTCGCAACCTAGCAAGGCTGTTCAACCTAGTGAGGCCGTAGCAAAATCCCATGACAACATGCCACAGAAAGAGAATGCTAAGGCCCAACCAAGCACATCAACTATTGACCTAGTTTAAGATCTTGAGTCCTTAAAGGATACATCTCTAGTGCCCAAGAGAAAGAGAAGAAAACAACGAAAACAACGCCAATTGCAAGCTACTACAGACGACAAGAAGATTGGGACCAAGAGTACTGAAGAGATGATGAACAAAGAGTCTAGTTCATCCATAGATAAACCCATTGCCATCTCTCCTAATAGCGGTGAAATCTCAGACACATCCATGTGTTTTGATAAATCAAAGCAACAATTACCATCAACTGTTGCTTGCGACACTCAATCCACTGATAGAGAAACTCACATTGATCAATCAAGAGTGGATACAACAATGTCACAACAGGATGCTAAGACCACACCGGTCACATCCAAGGAGAACCATGACACAATTACCATAAAGCCTCAGGAGAAACATGAAAACCTCGAAGGCATAAGCAATCCTGGCATTGATCAATCTTGCTCATCTAGGCCTGAGCCCCCAGCTATGCCAAAGCCTAAGGAAACCCTTAGAACTTTGCATGAGATAGCAACCGAGCAAGCCCTCATAGAACATAGAGATGTTGCAGAGTGCTTGACTGAGTGGGACACTAAACTGAAATTATTCGCACGTGTCTATGTTCATGCAGACATGGGCACATTCCCTAGGGAGTAGCTTGAGGAATATTTTCCTTATCCGCTAGCATGGGAAGAGCAAGAATACCTTGATGGAAATTATGACAAGCTCTTACAAGAACGCATGCCACTCATCTCTGACGAGGAGGTTGACAAACTACACTTAACCATGACATTTAATGAAATGCTATGCCAGCCAAATCTCTTAGAGATAGAGCAACTAAAGCAACAATCAAAGGGTAGAAGCCAGTTTGAAAAATATTGGTTTGAAAACCGCGCTACAATGGGTGAACTTGGAGCCCAAATCATGACATTCTCAGAGGAGCGACTGGCCAAATGGCGGTTCCAAAGAGACCCGACCTATGTGGCACCAACGAGCTCTAGCTACAGTTCGAGGTATGGACTTAGTTGGAACTAGCCTAGAGAGCCCTTTGATTGATAAAGTTCTCATTGAGGAGGAGCTACATGTTTCCAGTAGCCTCGGACAAGGCACCATGCTACTCGATGTTGCCAAATATTTATTATTGCTAAGTAGGCTACCACAGAAGCTAGATATGTGTGCCACACTTGAGTACAATCCTGAGTTCTACAATTGGTTTTTATCCTCATGGAGTGACATGGTTTCATGAACATGTACATAAATAAACAACGTGTTTTGTGACTGTGTAAATAATACCAAAAGAAGCAAAGGCCAACACACCCCGTGAGCAATGATGACCAAGTGCAGGTGATATACATCAAGTCAAAACTAAGGGATTCAGGTTGGCGATGTCTTGTTTAGTTGGACGTTTTCATTATGGTTGAAGCATGTGACTTACATGTGCTCTCACGCCTTTCCAAGTGAATGCAGAATGTCGCAGGTCAATGTCTAGAAGTGTTTAATATCCAAGTCACCACAAGACCACCAACCCCACAAAGAACCATTATGGAGTAAGTGTAAAGAATACCAAGAAACAAAAGCCATGACGGAAGCGCCACTAGATGAGAACCCAAGGACACCTCTGCAGAAAGCACATATTGCAACTGAGCATGGCCAAAACATAATCATCGATTACCTCCTCCTTCTTGGCCAAACTCTATGTTCGGGCAAGAGCCACGCTCTCAACAAGGGCGAACGTCTCTTCATCATCCAGGATTCAATTCGAAGATGCTCTGCCCTTGTCCTACACAGCTCACTCCAACTGCTACCTCAATTGTTCGATGTCTCACATATTACAAGGAGGTTTGCAAAATCTCAAGTGTATCTCTTCATCTCAACAACAGTTCCTCTAGCATCAAGGCTGGTGACACAATCATCTTTGTAATATCCATTCTTCATAGCCTTTGGATCCCAACATTTCTCAATCCAAATGAAAGCCTAACAACCTCAATGTATGGCATTGATTGTATTCATTTTTTCCACCAAAAAAGAAAGAAAGAAAGAAAGAAAGAAAAGAAAAGAAAAGAAAAGAAAAGGAAAAAAAAGAAAGAAAGAAAGAAAGAAAAAAAGGCACACACGATCACAACACCGCACCTAGGGGTCCTCAAATTAGGTACATCCAGTGACCTTGGTCGGCTGGCTCTGTCCCTAATCCCTTAGCCCTTTGTACATCCCCCACAATTGTTTAGGGCACATCAAGGGCAAGACATACCTAGGGAGCTCGCCTCGCCTATGGTTAGACCTATCACCCTGAACCACTTGCACAATTCTTTTGCACTCCATCTCAATGCCATTACAATCAACAGTGGTAAGCAAGGCATGAAAGACAATGGAAAAGTACACCATTCTTTTCAAGCACTACAAGTAGCCACTAGCTACCAGAGGCTAAGACATCAAGGAGCTCAATTATGCTACATTGCCTTGACAAGACCATAATGATGTCTCAAGCAATCTTCAAGTGTACTCGTCTTCATCGACAAAATTTTCCATCAACTTAGCCCCTTGCTTCACTGATCCATTGTTATACAAGGAACCAGACCGACAGTCTTCTAACTAAGTAATACCTAAATACGCACATGTATTCACTCAATATTCACATATAACCTATACATGGTTTGGGTCCTCAAGTGTAGGATAATACTCCAGGATTGCTTAGAGTTCGACCTATCTCCCAAACTAATCAAAATATGTCTTGTGCATGATAAGAAGACTAGCACTACCCCTTAGGGAGAGACCGCATGAGAGGTTTTCAAATTGCAAGTATTAAAGACTCCAACGAAAGCGCCGTCAGCTCTATATCAACACTCAACTCTGAACTCTTGTCCTTTACTTCATCATGCAAGACCATTAGAGAATCATCATGAGCAGAATCCACCATAAGCATCCCGAGAACACCAACACCCATGCCAGCTATGAGTGACCATTCCCAACAAAGAGTAGCCCTATCGCCACCTACAATAATCATATCACCAGCCAATTAGAACAGCAAAGTGCCACCAACGACCTTCATCCACACCAACATTAGAACTCCTCCAAGACAAACCAAAACAGTTCCTTCCACCCACGTCTTCGGTGCAAGCTCCGCATGCTACCTTCGACGAAGAGTGCCATGGGACTGGCACTCATCTAGAAGGGGGGTAATGTTAACCCCAACATGAAGAAAGCAAAAGGAAATAAAAAAAATGCAGGGCAAAGGCGGTAAAAAGGTAGCCTGACTGAAGAAAGAAGAGGAGAAAAGGCCAAAAGCACAAGGGCAACCTTAAAAGTCCAAGGCAAATGCAAAAGGGGAAATGTACATTTTAAAATACAAAGGCCCACCCTGAAATCTTGTAAAAGAGTGCCAGGCTCTCTCCTATGCAAATTGTAAAGATAGACGGGTGGTGGAGAAGAAGTAAGAAGGATAGGAAGGAAATAGGAAAAGAGAACCTAGGCCAATGGCCAGTCATGTAAAAAGGGGAAGACTGCCCAAGGAGTAGGGCATGTATAAAAGCCAAAAGTGGAATGAGAAGCTCATTCTTGTGTGTGGCCAAAAGTGGCTCTCCTCCTCTTCTTCTTCTTCTTTTTCTTCTTCTTGCTTGCTTGAGCTTGTGCTTGAGAGAGGGAGTGTGAGAGTGTGAGGGAGTGAGTGTGTGAGGGTGAGGGACCGGGGAGGAGAAGATCCATCTTCTCCTCTCTTCTTCTCTTCTCTTATCTTCTCTTATCTTGCTCGCGGTAATGGAGCTTGAAGCATGGAGCTTGAGGATGGAGCTTGCTTGTAGATTGCACTTGGATCGTGGAGCTACCGGAGTGCGCGGTAGAGGAGGTAACTCGATCGGCATGGAGGTAAGCTCACTACACCCATAGATATGGATGGCGCGTTGGCTATGTGAGAGGTAGCCATTAGTGCTTGACTTGGAATGCTTGAACAATAAGCGATTCGTGAGTCTTGGCGGTTGAGCGAAAGCTCCAATAACCACAACTGTCCCAAGCCCCAAAGCCTGTAGTGCGACTGATAGCTAAACCCTAGTGTAAATGTAAGGCGGGGGTAGTCTACCACAATGTATTCCCATTGCAAAGTGACACCACCCTCTAGAATCCACATCCAAAGCTACAGCCTAAATACTCAAGTGGATCCCCAAGCATAGACCACACTCTCACAAATGCCAATCATTGGAAAGGCATAGTTTCTATGTCTCAAACTCTAGGTTGAAATGATGGAGTTGGTGCTCCTATAGTTCACACGTGACTGCATAACACTGGGTTCCAAAAGCCATACTGCAAGTCCAAGGCTACTATGAAGGTAACATCTTGATGTGGCTATCCAAACTCTCCAATACCATGTATAATCCTCAATCTCATGCCCCAAAAACTAAGGCCTAAAAATGCCAACAGAAACAAGGGAGGAGAACAACCAAAAGGAAGGGTGATCAATCCTTGGGCGCTCAAATGGTCCATCAATCTAAAGCTCAACCATGAGTCCATGGGCAACTGCCCATGAATATGCTCCTCCTTAATGACTCTAAGGTAACCACCACTGCAAAACACGATGGCACAGCATCAATCAAACTCCAAACCTCTCAAACCAAGCTTGCCACACCAACTGAGAATCCCCAATTGGAAGTACCATGCATCAACTTGTCTAATTCAACTAAACCCAAACCACCACTAGCCCTTAGGCCATCACATCCACAATGATCCATTCTTGAAGTAGCTTCCAACCTAGCCATGGATATAAGGGATGACTTAATAGTGTGCATCCAATGACTTGACTCCACTTTCACGTTGTTTGTTAGAAGTTATGAATGTTTAGAGTTAGGCATACTTAACAAACCCATAGCAAATGACGTATGTTCCTTGCCGTGTTCTTGGAAAGAATACAAATTCATAACGTTTAATCACCTCCTACAAGAAGAGCAAAATTCCCATGCCACCACATGAACTTTCTAAACTCCAATGATTAGTTGAGTTTACGTACCATTCTTATGCAAGTGGTATACTTTGTGCATTTCATGGACCCAAGAAGGTTGCCAAATCATGACCAATGTAGAGCAATGATGTGCCATCAAGACTTCGGAGTATGACCAAATCTGTGTGGCCCCAACCTCATTTAGATTGTTAGCCATAACAAGGAATTGGCTAGTAGAAGACAATATCATGCTCCACCCATATTTGGATAGGATTCTAAAATAGAGGAGGAACTCCAAATTACAAGATGACTCAACTTCAATGACCTCTTGAATGATGTATTAGCTTATATCATGCAACTGGACATTTGTCCATAGGATATGGCCCATTATCTAACTCTAGAGTATAACCCCAAGTTCTATGACTGGCTCTTGAAAAAGTAAGGCACACCACAGATGCATTGAATGCCCATACACCTTGATTCCCATGATCCTAGGAAGGATTTTCATCCTTTCAAAGGGAAAGGGGGTAAAAGTGAAAAAGAATAAAAGTGAAAATGGATGAAAACTAAAAATCGGAATTGAATTTTAAAGGAATGAATGAATCTATAAAAATGTCTGGATTGATTGATGTGAGAATTCTCATTTTGTGGATTATATCCTTCATCATCAGACATAATCTTTCTAGCCACTTTACCTTCCATGCAAGAGATGCCCTTTAAGGAGAACTAATCATGGGTTATTGTGTGGTGACAGGAACCTAAATGGCAGGACATCAAGATAAAGCCAATAAGCTCCCCTTCTCAAAGGAGGAGCACAGAAGATATGGATTAGCTATGGAGATACGAGCATTCAACCAACTAAAATACTGCAACATCCACAATCAAGAAGGACTAGTAACATCTGAAGAGGAAGTTGGGTAGATGATAGAATGATGTAATCTTTCCAAGTACCTGGAAAAGGTGGGGCATGACATCAACCACAACAAATGTAGAATTCCTGAGAACTTTTGATGCCCAAAGGAATAGCATCGTAGTGACGATTAGGCAAGGAAAGACCTCCAGAAGGGTGGAAGTTGCTCTTAATCTAGAAATTGTGGAGAAGGCCCTGGGATTATTAGATAAGCAGAAGCAAAGGCCAAAGAGGGATGTCTACGAGATGTTGGGGATGGACAAAAAGAAGGTCTACACAAACAATGGGATTAGCCTAACTGACATTCATGATCCCACTATCTGATTGCAAGAAAAAATGGTCCATACTCTCTTCTCACGCCAAATATATAATGCTCCTTACCCTCTTCTCAAGCCAAATATATAATGCTCTCATAAAAAAAATAAGAGTACCATTATTGGAGAGCCTTGTCACAAATGCCTTGGACGAGGTAAATTGGAGGGTCTATGTGTCTGGAAGATAATACAAACATCAACAAAGGTACTAGCCATAGCACCAAGGGTGACAAGAGGGGATTCTTCGGCTACCATGGTGGAGTTAGAGAGAAAAAAACATGCTTCCAATGCTTAACCATAGGATTTGGAGGAGTACTAATAGCCATAATCCAGGAGGCCCTAGGGAAGGTGAAAAGAGAAGTAGTAGATGAAAGCCCAGAGCTGTCACCTATCTAGGAGGAGTGTCGCTCCCCCATCCCAGTGAGCCCACCTATTTCACTCTTAGCATAAGCATTCCACAAGGATCAATAGAACAAAAAAAAAGAGCTGCTAATGAAAAGAAGGCTAATTGATCTACTCAAGAACAAGGAACTTCAAGCGAGACGATAGTCAGTGAAGCAGTAGGGCTCAAAGCTGTTGAGGCAACGTGGGAGAAGGAAGATCACTCTTAAAATCCCCATAAGAAGAATCAAGTCCATCTCTGAAGAGAATAGAGAACTGCAGAGTGTGGAAGAGGAATCGAAAAGCTTGAAGAAGAGTGCTTGAAGAAAAAAGAAGAGGAGGAAGAGTGATTGAGGCAGCACGAGGAGGAGCAAATAGCCCTATCCATTCAAAGATTAGTGGAGCAACCCTCCAAATCTCAGAAATTGGCAATGATGAGCCTAGTACGAGATGAGATGCCAAGCACAAGTGCATCAACAAAAGAGACAAGACCAAGACTAGTGGTGGAAGGCAAGGGTAAAGCCCCTCTACGTGCAATCCCACCAGTCATGGCTACCCCTACAATCACCCCAACATAAGAAACTACTAAAGGGGCAGACAATGAAAGCAATATCATGGCTTGGATGCAGTACTTAGTGAGCCCCCTTGCAAGAATGAAGAGGCCAACAACAACAGTTGATTGTAGAATCACGCCAAGGGCAAAAGGTATCCAATTTAGATGTGTCAACTACTTCTGTACCTTCAGCCATGTGCAACATTCAAGATAGGAAAAATTGGTAAAAGATCTCCAAAACCAACTCGACAAGATGATGAAGGAGAAAAAGGCTGTGCTTTGCAGAGCTAAAAGAAGAGAAGATTGCCTTTGTAACCTACAAGCTAGAAAGAACAAGGGTAATCACCATTCTTAAATAGGGAGACAATTGCTCTAAAAGAGGCCTTAAAGGCAAGGAAAGGAGAAGAGAGCTTAAAGGATTTGTACGATGAAGGAAGAGACAACCGCATTACCCTAGAAAACATGTGCACCTTCGACTCCAAAAACAGGCACCTAGAGCTAGAAATCAAGGAGTTGAACAGGCAAAGAGAGGTAGCAAGGAAAGAGTTGCATGCACTAAATACTTAAAGAGATGAGGAGACCATGAAGAAGATGGAAAAGTTGCATAACCAAAGTCAAGAAGCTCTCCATGAGCAAGCTATACTAAGGGAGCAAGTAGAATGCAAAAATCAAGAGCAACAACAAATGTATACATTGTGGTGGAAATAGGTGCAGGTGATTGCCACTCTATCCTGATACCGAAACCAGGGGCTAGAGCAGATGAAAGAGAAAGCAGAGGAATGGGTAGCCAAGAATGAAGACAATCTTAGCTTACAAGTTGGCCCATTTCAAGTGAATGCCTCCTAGTAGAGAGCAAAGCCACGACTGTTGTTTGAGATAGGAATGCTGGAGCAACAACGAGCCTTTTTTAGCACAATGTTTAATGTCACACAATCAAGAGAAGAAGAAACTCTAGATGAAGTAAAAAGAAAGCTAGAATTGGCAAGGAGGACACTACAACATGGACTCCATACCAATGCATCCAGGCCTAACACTAGCTTGGGAGTAGAGGAGTAACGAGCCCATATAATATCACCTAGCTTAACCTCACATGAACTCACCTTTGCTAGGGTTTGGGGAGCCAAAGAAGCAAGTGCAGGCACCTCCACAAGAGCCAATGGAGCTGATCTAAGAAGAAGGGCCCGATTTTGAACATGACTAACAGGAGGAAGAATAAGTGCACAAATCGAGATCCCCTCTGCAACCACAAGCACAATAAGAAGAGCAAGGGGAGGAAGTTATGCTACCTAAATGGATGGTGGAGACGAGGCACAAATGTAGAGAATAGATGAAACTTGCTCGTAGAGGAAGCTCGAAGCTCACCAGACACTACAAGTTCCATGATTGGCCATCCTCAAAGCAAGAAGTGCAACCTTGTAAGCTAGGGCCAGGAGCTTGTGGGAGTAATGGGAAAATTGTGGCCACCCTTTCAAGTTCTCCTTCACCTTTCCTTGTACATTGGATAGGGTACTATCTCCAAGGGTGGTGCAAGATGTCATAAAGCTCTCAGCAAGGCTAGAAAGGAGATGGCTAGAGAAAAGAATGAAACACCCCATGAGGTGGCAATAGGAACCTGCAAATTACTAGGAAGACAAGGTGATGGAGGTACCTCCGAGAGTGGAGGGATATGAGGCTCAGCCTAGGTGGCAAAGAAACATTTTGGACTCTAAATTAGAGGCCTGGATGGCTTTCTATAGTACCCTACCACATGAAAGGAATGATTCTACCTGCATGCCCTACCAAAGGAGGATTGGAGTTGACTTCAATTGAAAGGTGCATGGTAGGTATCACTTCCCTCTGATCTATAACATAAATGCCTTGATCCTTGAAGAAACCATGATCTTCATTGAAAGGGACCTCTGTTTATCCATAGCAAGTTTCCTCAAAGACTTCTCCTCATGCCTCAATCTCGCATTCATCACCACCTATAACTATCTCTGTCTATTGCGAATATTATTAAAACAAAAACCTACTGCAGAGAAGAGCGGTTGTCGCCCCTCTCTTTTTATATCAATGCCAAAATAGATATTGTACAATGGTGCATCTCATGATGAGAGCCACCCTCTTACCATCATTTTGTATGAACCTATTAGAGGATATGAGTGACAGTAGATTCACTGGGTATAACCACCCATTTTGGTCATCTACACTACTCAATGTAAGAGCTATCTGGAAGGAGTATGTGTAGAGCAGGGTCTTATTGAGTAAAGCCCTTAAGTCACCGCTCAACTTGGCCCCTACACATGAATGGGATACCTCTTAGTGTGCTCCCTTTATAATAATAAAAAACACAAAGTAAAGAAAAAAATAATAAAAGAGAAAGACAAAAAAGAAAAGAAAAGAGAAGGAAAAGCAAAAGTAAAAGAAGGAAAAAGAAAAGATAAGGAAAAGGAAAAGGACAAGAAGAGAAAGAAATGGAAGGAAAAGAAACACGATAATGAAATCTATCCATCTGTACTGTACGAGCGTAATAAGCATTGCACCTAGGGACCACCCGAGCCCCTCCCCCACATCACAACTTAGGGTATATCAAGGGCAAGTTATGATTGATAGACGTGTTTCCCTAAGTCACTTATTACAGCACCTCCTTTTACATGAATTGGGTCCTCAACAAGTGTGGGACAACACCTTAGGCTTGCTTGGCCCATCTCCCAGTTCCACCATCACTTGCACAGTGCACTATACGATAAGGTAGACATGACCCCCGAAGAAGTGCATTATTTTTCCTTTTAGGAACATTGTATAGTGGTGCGAAAAAACAACACCTATGAAGGCCTTCTTCGACCAATGATCTATCTTCACCATCAACAAGACTCACTTCATAGAGCATGCCCAATGTAACCCACCTCCCCAAAAAACCCCAAGAATCATTCCTCATCAACCCTCTACAAACTCGACTCGTACCATCAGATGCCATGGGATTGATACCTAGGTAGGAGGGGGGTAATCTTACACCCTCTCGAAAGAGGGAGTCTCTTAACATGTTGGTGTTATACACCACATAGGCACACACAAAGGGAGCACCCCTCGACTGATCACTGCAGCTTCATTACGACTCTCCTACACCTCAGGGACTAGCCCCAAGATGCACCACGGTGGCCATAGAACACATTCGAAACAAATTCCACTCTTTCATCAGGAGATAATAGACAAACATCACTAAATAGAGGCAGTTAAAGTAGAGTTGGATACATCGAAGACCACACAGTTGACTTGGATGCCATCTCCACCATGATGAAGGGCGATGCACAAATTAGGAAATCATACAGGCCACTCACCAAGTACATCCCTTGTCCTGAGGATGAGCAAGATTGGATGCATGTGCTAGCCATGATCAATATGCCATTCTCGGATAGTGAGACGTATGAACAAGCCGCTAAAGCAATTGGTGAGCCTAGTGACACACCCCTAGCACCAATCTGCATGATGGCAAGGAGCTCTCATAGACAATCCAACCTTGTCAAGGTACAAGTGGCCACCATCATAGAAATTAATGATGAAGATGAGGAAGTGGTGGCATGTGCCTACCTACGCCAATTAGTGACTACCCACAAGACACACATTTTTGACACATTCATTGACGAGGGAGATGACTATAACATCCTTACGCACGATCATTGGACCCTCATTGGTCAATCAAAATTACAGCCCACCAACACCAAACTCAATCCATTTAGAGGACGGTCCTACTCACTGCTCGGGAAGTGCAAAATAACGGTCTCTATCGAGACTGAAAGCCTACATATGACCTTTTATGTGATGCTAAACACTAAGACCGCTGGTAAGGAATCACTGCTAGGATGTACATTCAAGAAACAAGCACACTACAATGTCGGCTATTACTCGCAGTGCATTCAATTTGCCATTGGCCATGTTTGGATAGTTACGACTTTCAGCAAAAGGGTTGTGCGACTCTATCATAGTCCACAAAGCCACTGTTAGAAAAACCCACCATCGAGCCTAAGGAGGGGCGTATCGGTGCCAAAACATCCACGACCACTGCCTAGGAGCACCCAAATACGAACCCGCAAGGCTAAGAAATCCCCCTGAAACCTAAGAGGCCTAGAAGAAACTACATGAATCAACAAATGGTCAAACTGTGATGGTTCCCAAGACCTTAATTCAAGCACAATGCTACTATGAGGGTAGCACCTAGATTTGGGTACCTAAAGCCAAGATGGCCAAGGACACTACTCCAACAATTCCCCACAATTCCCCAAACCTACCCACACCAAGCCATGCGACAGAAAAGGCACCAATGCGACAAACAACTCAAACTACGAAAGACATAGAGCCTTGAACACGGAAGTTGGTAGAGATTAAAAAAGTCTATCGACCGAAGGTGAGAACCCTACTACTCACACTTTGCCTCAACCCTATCTTATTGGTGCCCCTAAGACCTCACTAGTGTCTAGTAGCACAACACCCACAACTCTAATCAAGTCCATCACACAAGAACCCCAACCACATCCTTAAGAGCAACCAAGGCCGAAACCATCAGCTAGCTACCAAATTATCTAGTTCGGTCAAATCTTACCCACCGTCAGCAGGTCTTAAGCCAGCCTACGAATGATGATCGATCCTCACATTGGCCAAAGACCTAGATGATAACATAGGAGACGACTTGACCACTTGCATCAATCACTTGGATGCCACATTCACCCTACAGGCTAAGAGCTATGAGCATTTGGACCTAGACCTGCTTGATCCATCTTTAACATCAGGTGTTCACTCCATGATGTGCACATGGGAGGAATACGAATTTGTCATAGTAAAAACCCCCATGGTCGTTGCGGAGGAACTGATCACCAATGCCGAGATTGTTGGAAGAGAGGGAGAGAGACAAAGTGGAGCGAAAGATTGTCATTGTTCTTCTTCTTCCATTATTCTTCCATCATACTAACTGAAAGAGACTTACACACATAGGTATGACTAACCAAGACTAAGTGTGGTTAAGTCACTGACTACACCAACGTATTGATTGTCACACACGTGTACAGTTGTATCTAGCTAGGTCACACACATAAAGATAGACTGATTCAAGAGTAACGGGAGCTTGATATTCTAACACTCCCCCTCAAGCTCAAACCATTTGATAAACTCCAAGTAGCTGTCTGAAGTATATGAACTTTTCTTTACCAAGAGACTTGGTAAATATGTCTGCTACCTGGTCTTCAGTCTTCACATGAATCAAGTCAATTTGCCCTGTACTAACCATTTCTTTGATGAAATGGTAGTGAACCTCAATATGTTTGGACCTAGCATGGTAGATAGGATTGCTAGCCAACATAACATTGTTGAGGTTATCACAATGCACTCACTCTGCTATGTTGAACTTTCTCTTTGTTTGAAGAGATTGATTCTTTTTCCAGCTATGGGTACCTTTATGCTTGTCCCATCCAATTCAGCCAATGAATATGTGGCATTGGCATGAACAATCTTCACCATATACGGACCAAACCAATGCTTTACCATCTTCCTAGATGCATTGTATTGATTGTCTAGGCTGCTGTCATAGACAAGCACCTTGGATAGCTCTTGACCGAAGTCGATGTTGTCTGTCAAATCTTCTTTTATTCTTCAATCTTGCTGTTTTTAGCTTCTCAATAGCTGCTTGAACATATTTAGGCCTTCTTTCTAGCTGCCATATGTGCAAAGTCAGCAACTCTTCTCTACTGATGTCTTCCTCCCGAGGTAGAAGACTCCATGTGAGAATAGATTCTTCAATTGACATAATTGGCTATTGTCCATGCATAAGTTCAGCTGGCATATAGCCAATTACGGTACTATGAGTAGTCTGGTCAGCCCATAATGCAAAAGGTAGCATTTTAGGCCATTCTTTGATCTTTCCTTTACAAGACTTTGCTAGAGCTTTGAGAATAGACTAATGCCCTCTCTCACTTTTCCCATTTCCTTCACTCGAGCTTTTGGGGAGGGTCCACACGGCTGAGGTTGCGACTCCCTAGGCGTTCCTCTGAGCTTCTATTTTCCTGGCTTGGGAAGTTTTTGGCCAGCGTGCGGGGCGGTGTCGCTTGGGGCCTCGTTTCTTTGCGTACCTTTTAAGAGTAGGCACATAGTGTTCTAGTGGGGGTGCTAGTGCCTTATGCTCCCTTCTACGGAGGAGAGCTTCCTTACATGCCAACTGCATTGTGTGCTCCATGACGGTTATTGTGGGAAAATATGCAAAATGTGAACCAAGGTTAGGCTTTGAGGCAGGATAGAATTATTTGCATGAAAGGGATTAAATAGTGGATTATTAAGCACATATGAGGAGGAGTGCGGTGAGGTGAGGCATGCATTGTTTGTTGTAGAGGGACGGCCCCTATGATGACATTAGTCTTGCTTTGACTGCGAGAATGAACCAAGGTTAGGCTTTGAGGCAGGATAGAATTATTTGCATGAAAGGGATTAAATAGTGGATTATTAAGCACATATGAGGAGGAGTGCGGTGAGGTGAGGCATGCATTGTTTGTTGTAGAGGGACGGCCCCTATGATGACATTAATCCTGCTTTGACTGCGAGAATGTGTTCCAGCTACTATAGGAGATCTTGTCTTATGCTAAGTTGTGTGGACTGGTTGTCATGGAGTGGAGTAGGGCTCGTCCCCAGAAGGATAGACCGAAAAGGAAAAATGTGTATAGAAGGGGACGGTGCCCTGTCTATGCCATCAAAGATGTTGGTTAGGGCTTCCTATGGCGGTAATGAGGGTTGCATGCCCTCCACCTGGAGGCGGGAATGGTTACATGACTTCTAAATGTGTGGTGAGAGGAGGACGTGAGGAGCTCGGTCTGTCAAACCCAACTGTTCTCCCTATGCTTGACTATCATTGCTTATGTGTGTTGATACTATCTATACAGGGTCAAAAAAATCATTGTTTATTTATGTACATATTTAGGAATCCATGTTACTTCATGAGGATAAAAACCAATTGTAGTGTGGCACACCCATCTAGTACTCGTGGCAGCTTTCAATAACAATAGATATTTTGCAACATCGAGTAGCATGGTACCTTGTTCGAGTCTATTGGCAACATGTAACTCCTCCTCAGTGAGAATCTTATCAGCCAGAGAGTTCTCTTGCCTAGTTTTGGCTAAGTCCATACCTCAAATGGCAGTTAGCACTCAAAAGGAAGTCGGTGCCACATAGGTTGGGTCTCTTTGAGACTGCCATTTGGCCAATCGCTCCTCTGAGACTGTCATAATTTGGACTCCCAATTTGGCCATTGTAACACAGTTTTCAAACCAATATTTTTCAAATTGACTGTTACAACAATTTGGTTGGCACAACACATAATTGAATGTTACAGTTAAGAGTAGTTTGTCGGCTTCCTCGTCAGAGGTGAGTCGCATGCGTTCATGCAAGAGCCTGTCATAGTGCTCGTCAAGATGTTCTTGCTCTTCCCAGGATAGGGAAAATGGCAAGTATTCCCCAAGATGCTTCTTGGGGAATGCACCCATGTCCAAAAGGATGTAGACACGTGCAAATAATTTGAGTTTAGCATCCAACTCAGTTAAGCATTCTGTGACACTTCTATGTTCAATGAGGGCTTGCTCGGTTGCTATCTCATGCAAGGTTCTAGGAGTTTCCCTAGGCTTTAGCATAGCTAGGGGCTCAGGCCTAGATGGGCAAGATTGGCCAACACTAGGATTGGTTATGTCCTCGGGGTTTCCATGTTTCTCCTGAGGCATTGCTGCTATTGTGTCATGGTTCTCCTTGGATGTGACCGGTATAGTCTTGTCACCCTGTTGTGACAGTATTGTATCCACTCTTGATTGGTCAATGCGAGTTTTGTTGTCAGTGGATTGAGTGTTGCAAGAAATCGTTGATGGTAATGGTTGCTTTTATTTTTCAGAGCACATGGATGCGTCTGAGGTTTCGCTGCTATTAGGGGAGATGGTAATGGGTTCCTTAGTGGGTGGGCTCGATGCTTTATTCCCAAGTTCTTCCATGCTCTTTGTCTCAATGTTCTTGGGGTCTACAACCACTTGCAATTGCCATTGTTGTTTTCGTTCTTTCCTCTTCTTTTTCTTAGGCAATCGAGGTGTATCCCTTGAAGACTCGGGACCTTGAACTAGGTTATTCTCATTGATGTGCTTGGCTGGGCCTCAGCATTCTCTTTCTCTAGTGTGTCCTCATGGGACATAGCTGCGGCCTACTGAACAGCCCTGCTAGGTTGTGAGGGTACAATTGTCTCTCTTTTTGGAGAGTCTAGCTCTTCAGCTAATTCCCCTCTGTTTAGCTCCTCAAGCCTAGGCTTTATGTGCTTTGGAAGTGCTAGATTTGTCAAGGATGTTGGTTGCGACACCTCCTCCACAGGTGAATGGCCAAGGTCACGTTCCGCAAGGGGCATTGTCGGGGCCAAGGGCTGTGACTACTGTGATCACTGATTGGAAGTAGTAGCAACTAGTTCAGTGGACTTGCTACTATTGGTGGATTGCGATGTCAAGTCCTTAGGCTGATTGGAAGAGGTTGTGTCTTTTGTTTCCATTTGAGCATTCACTTGTGCAGATTGAGCCTCAGCTGATCTAGTCACAATAGGTTGCACAGGCATATCCTTAGGCCGAGAGCTATGGGTGGTGTCATTTCCCACCTCTTGGACATTTGGAAGCTTAGATGGAGATAGAGATTGGGATTGAGCAGTTGCACTTGAAGATTGTTGTTGTGCTTCCTGTGTCCATTTCGGGAAAGAGGGTGTAGGAGACTTGGGACTTTTAAGTGGCTTTGACACTAGCTAGAAAATTTACTCGTGGCTATTAGATGATTTTTCCATTTGCTTTGTTGAGCGTTTAACCTATCCATGAGCAATGTTGTGCCTATGATGCCTATTATCCTCTTGGGAAATCAAAGGCTCCTCTAGCACTATTGACTTTTTCTTACCCTCAACGATTACATCTAATATCTGCTCGTCAAGCATGCTAGGCTAAGGACCTATCTTTTGAATAGTCATGTTTGGTTTCTTGATTTCGATCATGAGGAGCTTGGTCACTCCAATGTTTTTGACTTGAGACTTGGTTTTTCATTTAGATTTCCTCCTATGCTTCTTTGCTCTTGATATGATCTAGCCTTCAGCTGATAGAGGAGGTTTAGGAGGGGGTTTTGGTATCCAAATCCATCGATTACCTGTGTAATATCCTTGAGCACATAGCAACGCTTTGGATATCCATCTCGGCATTGTGCTAGCTCTCCATTGATGCCTTCATCTATAAGACTTGGGCTTCTTTTGGGGTATTCTACGATATTTGTAAGTCCAAAGCCCGTCCTTGGCATTGTCTCCTAACCTTCTTATTTCAAGCATGGCCTCACTCACTGGTTCTCGTTGTTCAACCTGTTCTTGTATCAACTCTTTCAACAGGTCCTTTCTCTCATTATTAGGCTTGCCTGTTATGTTAGCACCTTCCTTGCCTTTCCCTTGAGGTTCGATGAGGTCACCCTTGCTAAAGGTTGTGACTATCCTCACACCCGGTAGTGTCAAGTGTATCCTCTGTGCTACATAGTCGGCCTCACACTTCGTCACCCTTTTGAAAGGTCATCCGAGGAGGGTTTCCTTTCCACAATTAGCACTATTTGGAGAAACATGGAATATGATAGACAAGCTTTCCATTTCAATGGTTACAAGGATTTTGCACTTTCCCATAAGTGCTTGTGGGTGTCCCCCGTAAGGACTAAGAGTTGCATTATTTGGTGTGAGCTTTGGTTGGCCTGGTAGGGTCCATGCTTCATAGGTCAAGATATTAAAATCTTCTCCTTCATTGATCAGAACATCAACAGTGTGCTCTCTTTTCGCGGTGAGTTTGACCGTAAGATAATCAGGTGGTACTATATCTTCGTCTTTCGGGTCTTGGCTTGTAAATTTAAGCCTTCTGACAAATGCCCTTGAGTCCCCAACTGCACGACCAGATGTGGATTCTCCACTGATGTCTTGGATCGTCTGTGTAATGCTATTCAAGGTGCATCTATTGTCAGGATTGTCATATCTAGTCATCCTTGTAGTTGTAGCTTGATGTTGTTGCTTTTCGCTTTGACTAAATGAAGTCCGAATGCAACACATACGTATTTTTGCGGTGTGGCCTTTTTGCCCTTGTTGGCTAGATTGGCCCATTGAGGTTCTAGGGTCTCTGTTTGTCTTTGTTTGGGCATGGGCTTTTGGTTGTTGTTTTGCTAGTGAGGATCTATGCTTGTGCAGAGTCCTTACTACACCAGGATCTAATTTGGAGAACCTATCGCAACGCGCGTTTTCTCTCCAACCTACTTGGGGGAGGTGCAGAGGGGATAGAGCCCCCAGGGGTCGGGGGGGGGGGGGGGGGGGCGCGCAGTTCCCCCCAGCCTGCAAGGCCATTATGAAAAATGCCATGTGCGATTTGAAGGACCATTTATAGGCCAAGTTTTGAACTACTTGCTTTAGATTTCAGCTCAGTGATAAATCTATGATGTGGTTTCCGCTCTATATGGTCTCTCGGTCAGTTTCAAGGTCCACAAGTTAAAATTTGAAAAAATCCAAATTTGGCCCAATAGGTTCGAATTGCAGGGGTCGAGTGCCCGATTCGGCTTGTCCAAATGGCCGCGGGCTGAATCAGAAAAGGCCGAATGTCAAATTCGAACAGTTTGAGTGCGTTTGTTTGAGGGCCGTGGCCGATTGGGCCGAGGGCCAAGTCAAGTGGGAGGGCTGAATGGTGAATTCGAGTGGGCTGAATGTCAACTTGTCCGAGTGGGATTGGGCTGAGTTGGCAAGGCCGAGGGCCAAATTTCAAAGTTGGTCCGAATGCTTCACTTGGACGGCGGACCGAGTGAAAGGCATTCAAGTGTAGTTGGTCGAGGGCCGAATACTAGAGGGCCGAATGGCCGAGTGTTTCAAGGGCCGATTTTGGGACTCGGCCCTGAATCGTTGTCACTCGGACGAGCCGATCACAACTCGATTTTTGTTGGACTTCAAAGAATTTGTCGCGCCTAGCGATCGAGGCCTTCCTACCTGTTGAACACCTCCAGATCCAAGCTACTCATGTAGGGGAAGATGTGGAATTACTTGTGTTGGGCAAATAACTCCTGGATGACCAGATCGAAGCAGGTCCATGCAATGAAGCTTTCTCCCTTTCTTCAGCTCTCTTGAAACCCTGCAATGCAAAATGTAGCCTTTCTTGCCACTCCTGGCCCCTTATCACCCTGCCCAGGCCTGCACTCATCTTAGTCTTGCTCTCACCAACATTTAACCCAAAATTTTATTTTTTGTCCTCCTTTTCCTTGTTTCAGCCTGTTATATAGCAACATAAAACCCTACTACGTGCTCCAATGTTTTGCTCCTATCCTTCCTAAATGCAAGAAAAAATCATAAGGGAAATACCTACACTACTCCATCATGCTTTTCGAAGTCCAAAAACCAAAAACCTACTTGCTAAGGAGATCGAATACCTCTTCAAACTCCCTTGCTTCCTACCTATCTACCTCAAGCACCGGTTCAGGGAAAACCCTACTTCAATACCCGATTCAAAGCACGCAAGCACTTAAGGCTTGAATCCGTTGGTCCCGGCAATGGAACCAAAATGTGAGAGCTCTTGCTCAACCGCCAAGATCCATGGACCACTTATTGTTTCAAGCGTTCCAAGCCGAGCACTAATGGCTACCTCTAACATAGCTGATGCACCATCCATATCTACAGGTGTAATGAGCTTACCTCCATGCCGATCGAGTTACTTCCTCTCCCGCATACTCTGGTAGCTCCACGATCCAAGTGCAAGCTTCAAGCAAGCTCCACGCTCGAACCTCCATTGCCGCGAGCAAGAGAAGAGAAGAGAAGAGAAGAGAAGAGAAGAGAAGAGAAGAGAAGAGAAGAGAAGAGAAGAGAAGAAGAGAGGAGATGGAGAGCTTCTTCTCCCCGGTCCCTCACCCTCACACACTCACTCCCTCACTCCCTCACACTCTCACACTCCCTCTCTCAAGCACAAGCTCAAGCAAGCAAGAAGAAGAAGAAGAAGGGAGCTTCTTTTGGCCACACACAAGAATGAGCTTCTCATTCACTTTTCAACTTTATATACAAAACCCTAAATCCCTTTTGGGTGGTCATCCTATTATCCCCTTTTTTACATGGCCGACCATGGCCTAGGCCCTTTTTCCCATTGTCCTCCTATCTTCCTAGCTTCCTTCCTACTGCCCATCTACCTTTACAAGATGCTCTTTAAATTAAATCATGATGTGCTTGCACTCTTTTACAAAAGTATTGACTTGCACATTTTCTTGTGCGCCTTTTTCCTTTATTTAGGAATTTTCTGCACTTCTTGTGTTTTCATATTTTTCTTGGCGCGCCTTCGTCTTCCATTTACTTTTTCCTTGGTCTTTGCCTTTTGCTTTAGATTTTTCATATTTTCCACCTTGTTCGTTTGAGGGTTAACACTAGACAATGCAATAGTAGGCGGCTTCTTACTCTGCCAACTAATCATACTATTGCCCAATCCAAATGCATAACCACACTGGTTGACCTCCTGTCATAGGCACAACCGACCCAATCAGCATCAGTAAATCCTGTCAAGTTAAGAGATTTTCCATATGCATAAAATAGTCCATAATTTGTAGTATCCTTTACATATGTCATGATCCTCTTGACTGCATCTAAATGTGGTTTGTGAGGCTTCTGCATGAACTAACTAATCAGCCCTACTGCATAACATAAGTCAGGATGACGGGTAATAGTCAAGTATATCAAGTTGCCCACCATATGTCGATACATGGTCACATTCTCTATGTCATTCCCAACATCAATCTACAGCTTGACATTCTGATCAAGAGGTGTCTCCATAGACTTGCATTCAACCATACCATACTTTTGTAACATGTCATGAGCATACTGCTTCTGTAGCAACCATATACCTTGAGGTGTAGAGACTACCTCAATCCCAAGATAATACTTCAGCTCACCAAGGTCTTTGACTATAAGTGCATCCTATAAACATGATTTAATTTCAGCAATGCCCTCTTCATCATCTTCAGTGATGATAAGATCATCTACATAAGCCACTATAGACACGTATCCATGATCTGTCTTCTTCATGAACAAACTGTGATCTGCATCACCCAATCTAAATCCATGTTGTTGTAAATAATTGCTGATCCAAGCATTCCATGCTCTAGGTGCCTATTTCAGTCCATATAAAGCCTTTTTCAGCTTACATACATGTGTAGGAAAGTTCGAGTGAACATAGCCTTCAGGTTGCTCCATATATACTTTCTCAACCAAATCACCGTTCAAGAAAGCATTCTTGACATCCAATTGCCATAATTTCCAGCCCTTGCATGCTGCCAAAACAATGATATTTTTGACTGTTGTCATTTTAGACACCGGACTGAAAGTCTCCTCATAGTTAAGGCCATATTGCTGTGCATACCCTTTTGCAACCAGCATGGCCTTATAGTATTCTAACGAACCATCTGACTTGCACTTAACCTTGTACACCCATTTGCAGCCTATGGGGACTTTGCCTTCAGGCAACTCGACCAATTCCCATGTCTCATTTTCAGCCAGGGCTACATACTCCTCATCCATGGTAGCACAACACTTATCATCTATAACTACATCATCAAACTTTGTAGGTTCTTTGTAACATGTCACACTAGCCATATACGCATAATGGCAGGCTGAATAACCAGTGTATGTAACCTATCAATTGGTTTTCTAGCTCTCTCAAATCTCCATAGTTGTGGCTCACTCTAAGCTTGCCTCTCATGAGGCGGTGCATAACAACTTTGCCTTGCTCTAGGCATCATAACAGATGGAATACCCAACTCACTATCCAAACTGTTGCTGTTAGATGACTCATAACCTACTATAAATGGATCTGTCACATCCTCAAACATATTTTCTTTTCCCTTATCTAATCTCCCCTTCACTGACATATCTGTGTTAGTGGACGTAGGAGTACGACTCCACAAGTGTCTTGACTAAGGACTTACTGTAGGTGACCCATCACCTGTAGGACCACTCATAGATGTACTCAATGTAGGCATTAGGGGAGTTTTGAGGTCTCGAAAATGCCCTGTAAGAGATCATAGAGAGAGAAAACAATTTAAGAAATAAAATCATTTTATGGAATTTTTAAAAGGTTTATATTTTGGTAAGTTAAAATATCAAAATTCGTTAATAAGTCATTGTCGTGATATTCTTGTGGTCATATCAAACCTAGAAATCTAGGTTGCCATAAAGTTGGCAAAGGTTGTCATAATGAAGATCTTACCTCTCCTCATTAAAGTGAAAACTAATATTCAATTTTAATTTTGGTGGATACTCGATTGCCTCCCTCCATTGTTTCTCTCTTCTTTTTTTCTCCACCTTAGTAGTCTCTTCTTTGTTTTCGTTCTTGCTTCTAATCATATCCTTAGCTATGGATCAATCACCCAATGATCTTTGTAACTCAGCTATGGATCAATCATCCAATGATCTCTGTAGCTCTCATAAAAGACCTCTCTATCATCTTCATATTGAGTTGGATAGTGAGTATGAACCAATAAGAAAGAGAACAAAATCTATCACGGTTACATATACTGAGGTTTGAAGGAAAGAAGAATATTGATCTTTGGTTAGATGGAAAGCTATATCCCAAAGATCCTAGCAGAAATAGCACTCCTCCTTTCTATAATAGCTCATCATTAATGAGGTTTATTGGTGATGGCTACAATGGATTTTTAGGTTATACACTTAACCTTGTTGCAAAAAAGGATATCCTTGGACTAGAGAATCATATTTTGATGAAACACAATATAGAGTTGTTGTAGAAGTTAGAGGATTGTCAACAAAAAATTCATTCATTGAAAAAGCGTATCAAAGCTTATCAACGAAAGCAAACTTTATTAGGCCTTCGAAATCGACAAAGAGCTCTTAAAAATATTGAGAATGTCAAACAAGGAGGAGGAGGCTATGGTAAAAGAATCCAAGCAGCAAGGTATATTTTTTTTCACTTGGAAAATATTAAATATGGCTTTATTTAAATTACTTGCATTGATTTGTGATGTTAATTTTTCTTAGATCTCTTCTACAACCAAATGCAAGTGAAAGAGATTCTTTAAAAGTAGCTCAATTTTATTATCATCTTCTTCATTCAATAGTTTCAAAGGATATTTTGGAGAAGAAGAAATTTAAAAAGGCAAAGAAACAATACTTGGAGTCATTTGTAAAGGATCATTCTTTGATTCTGAGTTAGTACAGAAGACACTGGATAGTATTGGTATCAGTCGAGATGCTTATATGCAACTTTTCCAACTTTTACAATCAAATATGAAGCAAGGGCAAGTACACAATTGCATACTTCTGAAGCCATTTGTGGTTAGGACTATCAGACAGAGAGTTAATAACAAAGTGATGGGGATTCTAGGTGAGCCTTTTCATATAATCAGTGGAAATCCCTACATAATGCAGTTAAGGATCACACTGATAATGGACAAGCTCGGAATAGAAAAGCTAAAGTTTGGGAAACACTAGACAAAGTGTTTTTTTATTGTGATAAGACTGTTCAAAGAGGAAAGATAGACAGGGAAACTCCATTGTCATGAGCCTTTAGGCTCTCAAAGTCATTTCTTCATGTTCCACACACTAAAACCAAAAAGGCACACAATATAAAGATAAAATGACCTAATGTAAGTGTAGACTAGGCAGACTAACTCTAGTCAGGTCACTAACTGACTACTAACCCGACTTATTTAATGTAGTCACATGTAGACAGCTGCACACTCTAGCTATCATAGATGTCGGTCATAGATAAAGACACACTGACGGTGAGCTTGATTTCTAACACTCCCCCTCAAGCTCAAAACAAAACTCAAATCATCTGCATCACTCCAAGTAGCTGTCTAAAGTGAATGAACTTATCTTTACCAAGTGATTTGGTAAAGATGTCTGCTACCTGGTCTTCAGTCTTCACATGCTCCAAGTCAATCTGATATGCTAAAACCATTTCCCTGATGAAATGGTAGTGAACCTCAATGTGTTTCGATCTTGCATGATAAACAGGATTGCTTGCTAACATGACACTGCTCAAATTGTCACAGTACAGCTTGACTTTGCTGTCCAAGTGTACTCCTAAGTCATTCAGCAACTTCTGTATAACCACTTAGCTTCACAGGCCGCTAAGGCCACACCACGATACTCTGCTTCCATACTGGACAATGCAACTGTAGGCTGTTTCTTACTCTGCCAAACTGATCGTACTACTACCTAATCCAAATGCATAGCCGTTGGTTGACCTCCTGTCATACGTGCAACCAGCCCAGTCAGCATCAGTGTACCCCATCAAGTCAAGGGGTTTTCCATATGTATAAAACAGCCCATGATCTGTGGTACTCTTTACATATCTCAGAATTCTCCTGACTGCATCCAAGTGTGGTTTGCGAGGCTTCTGCATGAACTGACTGATCAGCCCCACAACATAACTCAAGTCAGGTCTAGTGATCGTGAGATAGATCAAGCTGCCTACCATCTGTCTGTACATAGTAACATTCTCAATCTCTGTCCCAACATCAATCTGCAGCTTGACATTCTACTCTAAAGGCGTATCCATAGGCTTGCAATCAGCCATACCATATTTTTGTAACATGTCATGAGCATACTGCTTCTGTAGCAGCCATATGCCTTGAGGTGTAGAGACAACCTCAATCCCCAAAAAATATTTCAGCTCCCCAAGATCCTTGACCTTAAACTCAGCCTGTAAACATGTCTTTATTTCAACAATCCCATTTTCATAATCTCCTGTAATGATTAAGTCATCAACATAGACAACTAGGAAAACATAGCCACTTTATGTCTTCTTCACAAATAGACTATGATCAACATCTCCCAATCGGAAACCATGTTGCTACAAATAACTGCTGATGCAAGCATTGCATGCTCTGGGTGCCTGTTTCAGCCCATATAATGCCTTTTTCAGCCGACATACATGTGCTGGAAACTCTGGATGTACATAGCCTTCAGGTTGTTCCATGTAAACCTCTTCCTATAATTCTCCATTGAGAAATGCATTCTTTACATCCATCTGCCATAGTTTCCAGCCTCTAGCTGCTACCAAAGCAATCACAGTTCTAACTGTAGCCATCTTTGCTACAGGGCTGAAAGTCTCCTCATAATCAAGACCATACTGCTGTGCATACCCTTTTGCAACCAGCCTGGCCGTATATCTTTCCAATGATCCATCTGATTTACATTTTACCTTATACACCCACTTGCATCCAATAGGTGTTTTGCCCTCAGGCAACTATACCAAATCCCATGTACCATTTTCAGCCAAAGCCGAATATTCCTCATCCATAGCAGCACGTCAATTCTCATGTGCAACTGCCTCATCAAACTTACTTGGTTCTCTAAAATCTGCTACTTTTGTCATATAAGCATAATGACGGGCTGAATATCCAGTGTAAGTGTATCTATCAACAGGTCGTCTGACCCTCTCTAATCTCCTAAGCTGTGGCTCATTGTGAGCTTGCCTCTCATGAGGCAGCCCATAACGGCTCTGCCTAGCACCTAGCGTCATAACAGACGGAATCCCTAATTCATTGTCTAAGCTGTCACTGCTAGATGAATCATAACCTGCAGAGTGAGTGGACCTGTTACATCTTCAAAAACCTTTTCTTTTCCCTTATCTGTTCTCCCCCTCACTGACATATCCGTGTTAGTGGATGCAGTAGTGCGACTTCGCAATCGTCCTGTCCAAGGACTCACTATAGATGATACATCACCTGTCTGACCACTCATGGAAGTACTCTCTGCAGGAGTATTTTTAGCATGACTCATACTGGGTGAGCCATCAGTAGGCACTGCAACAGGATTCCCATACTAGGATGCTAACTCATCAAATACCACATCTCTGCTTATGAGTGTCTCATGCGAAGAAGGTACATAACACTTATAAGCTTTCCGTTCCTATGCATATCCTATAAACACACTTTTCACTGCCTTAGGATCCAATTTCTTCCTCTTCTCATCCAGTATATGCACATATGCAATACTGCCAAATATCTTCAAGTGCGAAATATTAGGTTTATGACCATACAGCCGTTCATACGGAGTGACATCATGAATCCCTGCTGTAGGGGTTCGATTCAGCACATAGACAGCAATCACCACTGCTTTAGCCCAATAACCATTTGGTAGACATTTTTCATTCAGCGTAGCTCTAGCTGACTCCATCAAAACCCTGTTTTTCCTCTCTGCAACACCGTTTTGCTGCGGTGTATAACTACATGTGAGTTGTCTTCTGATCCCATATTTAGCAAGATACCTGTCAAAGTAATTTGAGACATATTCACCTCCTCCATCTGATCTCAAGCATGATATGTAACAGCCCAATTTATTTTCAGCATGCTTCTTGAAGTCTTTGAATGCATCAAACACATCATTCTTATGCTTCAAAATATAAAGCCAATTGTACCTGCTGAAATCATCAATGAATGAGATATAATACCGTGCACCGCCAAAAGAAGCATTATGTAAAGGACCCCAAACATCAAAGTGCACCAACTGTAAAGGCCTAGTGCTATTTTTTACATGTCTCATGAAAGGAAACCGTGCCTGCTTCCCAAACTGACATGTAGGGCATACATGACCAAAATCATTATGCTTGAATTTAGGTAATCCAAGTACTACTTCCTTCTGTTGTATGGATTTCAGCTTTTGTACATTGACATGTCCAATCCGCTTGTGCCAAATCTCTACATCCCGAATGGCACTCTCATCATGAGCAAACATGGCTGCCTTAAGTCTTGGAATTGTCGCATCCAATGTAAACATCCAGCCATCCCTTCTGCCCTTGGCAATTAACTTGCAGCCATTTCCATAGTCCTCGATGAAACACCCATCTTTGTTAAACCTCACTTGCAAATTCTGTTCTGCCATTTGACCCACAGACAATAGATTCTTTGTTATGGTCGGTACATGTCATACATCATGCATGCCTTTCTTCTTGCCATTAGGCATCATAAGAGGAACAATCCCTTTATGCTTTATGTCATGTTGGGTGTCATCCCCAGTACATACATGACCATGTGTACCTGCAACCATCTCATCAAACCACTCTCCTTGAGGTGTCATGTGGTTTGACACTCCAGAGTCAATGTACCATTTGTCATCTCTATCATGTCTTGATGTATTTTTAGATACATGCTACATGGCAAAGAGTCTATCAACTGGCTCATCATGAGCACCACTGGAAGATGCATAGTGCCCATGATGTCTGCCCTTTGCCTTCATATCTCCCTGCTTCTTGTAACAATCCTTTGCAATATGCCCATACCGGCCACAATAATGGCAATCCTTGTCCCTGTTGGACTGATCAAATGACTGCCATGAAACAGATCCACCACCTCTACCTCAGGGTAATCTCCCCCTACCTCTAAACCCGCCAGATCCACGTTGGCCTTGTGTATTTGCACCATGCCAGTTACTCTGCTGCTGCTGCTATCCATAAGCATTACGAGTGTCACCACGACCTCGAAATGAACCAGACCTCTAGATCCTCTGCCACGCTGGCTAGAGTATAACACAATGTCTCTACTCTGAGATGCATTGGAACCTGTATTCAAACCAAGTTTGACTTCCTCATGCAGCAACAAGGCAACTAGCTCTTCCCAGCTAGGGGGCTCTTCTCTGATAGAAATGGAAGTGTCAAAAGCTTTGTACTCTTTGCCTAATCCATTCAAGGAAACAACAATCATATCATCTTCTGATACACTTGAACCAATGGTAGCAAGCTGATCAGCTATGGTCTTAATCTCCGTGGTATACACCTGGATGCTCTTGCCATTCCTAGACATGTTGTTGAACTGCTATTTTAACTGGATCTTCCTTGCATGTGTCATGGTTCCATAATTTTTCATCAGTATGCCCCAAGCATCCTTCGGAGTTTCACATCTAGTGATTTGAATTACCATAGCATCAGATATACATAAAGAAAACCAATGCAGCACCTTGCATGCTCTTTCATTCTATAGCCTGTAAGCTCTTTTCTGTTCATTTGTTGGATTGTGTGCAGGCAACTCAGGAGCAGCCTCATCTCCTGTACATAGATCCAAATAACCTCTACCAACCAGAAAGTTTTTCATTCTGAATTTCCATAATGCAAAGTTCTTGTTGTCCAACTTCTCTCCAACTATCTAAGTGATATTGTCAGTCCCATGTGCATTAGCCATGATGCAATAGACTGTCTATCAAGTGCCTGACTCCCTGCAGACCAATAAGTATGACTGATCAAGTTCAGTCCGTAACAGTCTATGATAATTTTCTACACTAAATTGCAGAAAAAAATAGGGTATTTCAGCCCAGTGACACCCCAAAACAACCCACAAACAAGTGGTCTCAACTGTAGGTATAACTGTCAATACATAAGCTATGTGTTTGCTTCAGCTTAAGCTTCTGTAACCTCACTGCTAGGTTACATACATGCAGTCTGAAAACTGTAAACTGTAAGTAATCAGCAGCAATTTCAAGTCCAAATCTGAGTGGTAATCATGTCATACATTTTCCAAAACCTCCACGATAGCTGCTAGTACATTTGGCAGTCAAGACATGAGCATAGAGGCACAGACCAATGCATAACCAACACATAAAAGTATCAAAAAATTTAGTTGTAGGTTGCAGTCAACCAAAATTCACCATAACAAGCTCCAAGCAGCTCCAAAATGTCTTCCAATCATGTCATACATTTACCTTGTAGTGGCAAGTTCAATACATGAGCATCTGAGTAGGCATAGACAACCTGTCTTCAATGGCCAATGGAATAAACTTCATGAATTGTTTGTACTTAGCTGAGACAGTGTGATTGCATTTACTTCAGCTTCAAAATTCAGTTTTCAATGATGCTCATTGCTTGCTTCAATCTTCCATACATTCAGCATGTATAGGTCAGTTCATATAGATGATGGAACCCCCAAGATGACCTGTATTGCTTCAGTAATACACAATGCTTGTCATTGACTGTGTATGATACTTTTCAGCCTGTCAATGATTTTCAAATCTGAGTATTCTGAGCAAGAAATCTCAGCTCCAAGACATTTGATCCAATATATACATGCTTTGACACATTCTTGTGCTCCAAAGATGCCTTCTGAGTGTAGTACAAGGCTGCTGTATGTCAATAATCACTGAATGCATGCTGTCCATTCATGTTTACAGCAATTCAAAAATGATTATAGATCTGTGTCTATTACTCCAGCTCATAACAGAGCTCCCACAAAAGCATTTACCTCTTGTATACTTTAGATACCTTCAAGAGTGAGCATACATGCCCTATGAATCTTGTCCAAGTGCCCCATTGAAGTTTGACTGGTTGCAGTCTACCTAGCTCAACAGGCGCAATTCACGTTGATTTCCAGATCTGGTTGACAGCTGGTCCTCCTCATCATGAGGCTCAATGAGCACTTACATATGCTCAAAGATGCCCACCAAGGCTCCCAGAAAGGCCTCAACCATTGTGATAAAGCATAGAGTCCAAAATGAGAAAATGCATACCTTGACAGAGTAATGGCAGCCTGTTTTGTTTTCAAAAAACCTTATTCTTCAGCTTCTTCAAGTCTTCTTGACTCCCTCCTACTCCAGAGAGCTCCACCAAGTTAGGCTCTGATACCATGTTCAAAGAGGAAAGATAGACAGGGAAACTCCATTGTCATGAGCCTTTAGGCTCTCAAAGTCATTTCTTCATGTTCCACACACTAAAACCAAAAAGGCACACAATACAAAGATAAAGTGACCTAGTGTAAGTGTAGACTAGGCAGACTAACTCTAGTCAGGTCACTAACTGACTACTAACCCGACTTATTTAATGTAGTCACATGTAGACAGCTGCACACTCTAGCTGTCATAGATGTCGGTCATAGATAAAGACACACTGATGGTGAGCTTGATTTCTAACAAAGACTGAATGGAATGATGATGATCTCAAACTCTTTAAAAACCAATTGAACCTTTTCAAAAAGGTGATGACAGAAGCTTGGGGTGATCAACACTTTACTCACTATATGGTAATAAGTTTGTATATGTCTGTTTCTTCATTGTCGAACTCATATAATGTTTTTTAATAACTTTCTTTATTTGTTGACTATGCAGCATATTTTATACAACCATGCTCCATACTTTATTAAACAATATGGATCTCTATCTATCTGGTCAACCCAAGGTATGGAAAAATCACATTATCAAGCAAGAACAAAATATTTCAGACACACAAGACATGGAGGTGGAAGACACAAAGCCAACAGTTTATTAGAGGTCTTTCAATGGTTCTATCAACAAATCTGGCATAAATTCAAGCTTAAAGATACAACCACATCAAGCAATACATCATCTTTAGCAAGGACTATACAAATTGTTACCCAAAGAAGAAAAGATAGATATTTAAATTCTTGCCCAAAGCAAAGATTTACAGAATGGTTACAAACCAAACAAGAGTTGGAAAAAGATGGGTTTCAAGAAACCCTTGATCTTTGGCATCTTCTAGTCTGATTGTGTTGTAGAAGAGTTCTTAGTTTCAGGCACCTCGACAGGGCCTCCAGAGGAGTCCTTAGTTTCAGGCACCTCAACAGGGCCTTCAAAGGAGTCCTTGGTTTTAAGTAGCTTGACAGGGCCTCTAGAGGAATCTTTTGTTTCATCCCACTCAATAAGACCTTTGTATTTCAAAAACTCCTGTTTTCGATAGCCTGGAAGAAGCTTCAGATTCTTACTATCTCCTACATAAGAGAGCAAATAGGAGCCAAGAACTCCAAAATATCCAGCTCTAGATCCACTGTATCCAGGCATGAAGCCAAAAACTCTTATGGCTTCTTCCTTCTCCACTAAAATGATCTTGTCCAAACCTCTGCTGAAAACTTGAGATCCAATTACCTTTGAGATAGCTCTCAAAGCCATCATTGGTAGACTTGGAGAGCTTGACAATCTACTATGATATATTACAATTGTTTGATTGTTTAAGTTTCCAATATAATGGCCAAGGCTTTGATTTTTCCCAAGCTTCATTGGCCTAGAGCCCTTGGCCCTTCCAAGAAAGTAGCCAGATCTTCAATCTCAATCTACACAACAAACCACAATAGTATAAGATATAAGATATTTATCTATAATGCATAATAAAGTCTATCATAAAATCAATGGGTAACTTCGAATTATATTTCATACCTTAGGGTGTTTATCTTCTTTGAGAAGACTATCATCATAAATATTTATTGAACTCTTGGGTTTCTCATCTGATGGAGACTTCAATCTCTCTTCATACCCTACATCATCAATATGAAGTCTCTTCTGGACCTGCAAGAACTCTTCTTCTGTAGGTAGCCCCCCCTTTTCATATTCTACGATCTGATTAATACATGTATGTAAGGCTATAGAGCTGTCTTGGAAATTCTCTCTCTCAACATCAAGACTTGCTAGTGGTTCTTGTTCATAACCTATAAAATTCATGTAATTTTGGCCCCAACCTACAAGGATTGCTAAGCAATAATCTTCTCTAAGATCAAAAAGATGTTGAATATCATTTAGCAACATATATTTCTTCTTGTTGATAAGATAAGTGGGAAATGTTGGAACACATGCAAGAGGACCTTCTTCATCAACCTGTGCACTTGGCTCGATCTCCTTTTCTTCCACCATTGTGATATTGTCACTCTTAAACAAACCTACATCAAAACCTTGGACAAGTTGATTCTCAATATCTTCTTGGAACATCTCCTCCTTCTCTTTGACCTCCTTATCCATACTTGCAATATCCTCTAGCTTTCCGTGTTGGTCTATATTTGGAGAAGAATTTTCCATGTATTGAAGATACACAATAAATCCAATGTCCTTGTGGATCAGAAGGCATTGGTGTTGATACATGTGGAAAGGGCAACATGTTTCTCTCTTCCTGAATTCCTCATCAATGAGGTTGAACCTGCCTAGCAAAGTTGACCTGGCTGTACTGGTGGCTCCCATGACATCACTATAATGAACAAATCCATTGACTTCTAAACCTTGCACATGTCTATCATAAAAATATATGTACTCCTTAAGTTTATCTTCAAGATCCTCCAATAACTCTTTCAAATCAAAAGGAACATTGAAAATTTTCCTGATATAACTAAACTTGGAAGAATTTCCAGTTGTGTGTAAGAAATCAAAGAGCCTATCATCAGAAGTCTCCATTAGCTCCTCCTCATCCATTCCTTCCAGAGATAGCTTTCTCTTTGTCATCTTGACCAACAAAAGATTTATCCCTGAAAACAAAGCAGAATGGCAACAATGTCCAATAAAACACGATAGAACCATGGAAAGAGGCCCCAAAATCGCGTTTTCCAAGACAAAAAATAAAAAAATGAGAAAATTTTTTAAGTGACCGGTGAAATGCAAAAACAAGCGTCCAGAGGCAAAAGCCGGTGAAGAAATTGTGTTTCACCAGACACTACTTGAAAACGAGAGTTATTTCAAAATTTCACCGGTGAAACGCGACAGTTAGCAACACACCACTAACCAGAGACATTATTTCGTGTTTCATCGGTCAATAGATGCAGAACAAGAAGAGAAACATGAACTATGAATTAATTCTATTAAAACACAAAAATTTATGATAAAATCCTTTCTGGAAGTGCCATGCTCCTTTTGAAAGACACAAAGCACATGACATCTGTAATTTTTCAAGTGTTATTAAAAATTCTTTCTATACTAATCAATGAGATTTTGTTCAGATACTTGTAATAACAAAATTTTGTTACCTATTAGAAATTGTTGAACTGCTCTTCAAACAGGAAGCAAGGACCTTGAAGGGAAATTGAAACAAAATTTCAGGAGAAAGAAAGACAATATCGGAGATGATGATTTCAAAAAGCGTTTATATTGATTGTCAAACATGTGTTGATAGTTCCAATGAAAAAGTTTACGTAATGATGGCAAAATAAATGTGACCGTAAATTTGGACGAAATTTCCAATATTTTCGCACGCACGAAATACCTCAGAATACATGCGCACGTGTCTCACTTAACACACCATATCAAATATCTCAGAAGACGTGCGCACTCCCTTTTTTCGAGAATACGTCGCACGTGTTTTACTTAACACTTCGCCAAGTAATGCATGTACCATCAACTTTTAAAAAATCCCCCAATAAAGGGAAAAAACGACCAAATTCGTTTCATATTTTTATGGTCATGGAGCACATTTTCGTGGTCATGCAACAGGGTCTTCGAGCTGTGGTTGTGAAGAACGTATTCGCATTTCGCCAAAGTTATTGACAAAATTGATTCTAAACAGATTTTTCCCAGCAAAGCGCCAAAGAAGGTATGGTTTTCTACACTTTTCCTTGATGTTTTATAACATTATGAGCCTATGAGCACTATAAATGAACTTTTTCCCTAGTGTGAGCCTATGCGCACTATAAAGAATTATTTTCCCTAATGTTTTATAACATTGCTTCTATGGCTTTAATGGTGTGAAGATTTTAGGTAATTGTAATGGCATTCCTTAGATTAATGTTTTGTGTTTCTTCGTTTTGTTGATTCTTTTGCTATTTATGTGTTGTCTGGTGAAACACGAAAACAACATGCTGCAAGGAGGTCTCTTATCTGAAACTCGCGTTTCACTGGACACACTGGACAAGAAGTAACATGTCTTTTTTTGGCAGATGGCTAGGACTAAAGCAATAGCAAGGAAGGAGAAGATTGATCCTAGGGGTTTAACATCAAAGATTCATCAATCTTGAAAGCCTCAGAAGCTCTCTAGAAAGTCAAAGCCAAAGAGAATGTTTTCGTAAAATGTCAGGTGCCTAAGGGAGATTAGGAAGGCAATAAAGGCTCTTAACAATGCAATTCCAAAGCTGTCTTTTCAAAGGCTTGTCAGGGAGATTTGTGACAAATATAGTTTGGATAGTTTCAGATGGACAAGAACAGCCCTTAATTGTATACAAGAAGCCACATAGGATTTTTTAGTTGAGTTTTTTCAAGATGCCTATATTTGTGCTACTCATGCTCATAGGCTCACACTCATGGACAAGGACATGGTAATTCTTAGGAGGCTAAGATATAGATTTTCAAAGGTCCTTGAGCCAATTCCCCTCACTGATGAGAAGACATTTAATATCCTTAATGTGCCCCCAGCTAGGAGAAATAAAGATGATTCTGGTCCCAAGGTTGAGGATGTCACCCATGAGAGGGATACAAGGCAACATGAAAAAGAGGAGAAAGCTAAAGAGGAACATGCAGATAAATGGAGAGAGTATAGGAGGCAAAGGACTAAAGAAAGGGAAGCAGAGAAACTAGAGTCCTTTGAAAATGAGCTGGCCACCCTTCTTGAAGCAGCTAATCCAAAAGGATTCAATGTGTTTTGTTTCTTGCCTGGTGACTTAGGCAAAAGAACTGAGATTATCTCCTTTAATGTTGCATGTGTTCAGATTCTTAAGGATAAAAGAAGAGAAATAAATGACAGTATTATTCTTGCTAGCCTAAGGTATATCCACCCATAATTACTTCTAATTTTTGATATTTTTTAAACAATAATATTTTTCTTGTTTATACTCACTATATCTATGCCTTTTCTAAGTGTGTAATGCATGAGTTTCCTTTGAATATGCAACAAAAAATTGAGGTTATTGATCCATCTATCTTATTCTTTATGAGAAATGAGCTTGATACAAGTTTTGTTGAGCAGTGGTTCAATCTGATTGACTTCGATACTTTGGAGATCCTTATAATTCCATATAATGAAAAGTAAGTGATTTAATATTCTATTAGAGTTTTTAAGATTTTATCCTACTAATTTGTTGAGATATGATTGCTTTAAGTTCTCATTGGAGCTTGATTGCAATAGACTGTGTGGATAAGCAATGTTTTTTAATCAACTCTATGAAAGGAAGCCATGGAAATGCTAAATTGTAAGTTATATTATCCAAGGGCTCCTTGATATTTCAATTCTTTTTTTTTTGTAAGTACTCTAAATTTCAATATATTTTATATATAGAGGTGCAAAAATATTAATTGAAGAGCTAGAGAAAAGGCCCCCTATGCCGTCTGATTTGCTTGCAACAATGCAATATAGACAAGTTGCGGTAAGTTATTGATTAAAATAATTGAAACATAAGTTTATTCTATGAACTACCATCCGTAAATTTCATAGTTTTACTTTGTGTTGGTGGTTGCAGTGTTCTCATCAGGTGATTACAAATGCTAGAAGAATGGTTAACTTTGTTTATCTTAATGATGATAAACATGTAAAGGTAATATGAAAGATGCTAAACTTTAAGATAGATATTCATTGCAAATAGTCCATTGATGATAAAAATATAGTCTATTATAAGAACAATAATGAACTAAAACTCTTTTTTCTATAAATGTGTGATGGTTTTCGAAGGATTGCTATGCATTTGAGCATGTTTGGTAAGTCAGAAAAAAGCTCTTGAAGTATATAATGGTCAATTGTATACAACCAATAGCAGAGATTGGTGGGGATTTACACAATGAAGGAGATGCGCTATCTATAACCATGGAAGGTGAAGCCACAACTTCAACACCTTTACCCACACCTTCTATACCCAAGGCATCAAAGAAAGGCAAAAGGACTCCTAGAAAGGATAGTTCTCAAAAAAAGAAATAGCTTTGCCATATCGCCTTGTAAGCTTTCATATATAGAAATTTGCCCTTCAGCCCTTGTATATCTCATAGAGATGGCAAATAGACTTTTGCTACAAAATTTGTACATATATTTTATATTGACAGTAAATATATATTTTCTTGAATGTCCTTGCAGTGTATATTCTTTTCTCTCCTTTTCGATATCTGCAAAAAAATAAATTACAAATGTTTGTTAGTTAGGAAGTGAGATCTTGATATACATCTAAGTAGATATAATATTTTGTGAAAACTTACTCATTTCTTGTCAAGTTGGAATACAAAGGAGCATGGTAGTTCAATGTCTTGATTTTGTAAATCCATCCTCACTTGATGTAGCGTACATGATTTTTTGATCTTTAAGATTGCAATAATATCCTCGTTGAACCAAATATCAAGATCCACTATAGGATCTTTGCTAAAATCATCAAGATTCTGGTCTAAAGCAACTAGACTACTACCAACAAAATGCCATCGACTATAGTAAAGGCTAAGGATAAAATTTTGAGTAGCAATCATATATTTACAAGCTATAGAGTCTTGATCTATCTTACATATAATTTTTCCTTCTGTCCTTGTATCCCATCCTTCATCAACAAATTGTATGACATGATCATATGTTAGTCTCTTCACTGAAAGTATGGTTTTTGTCATTCTTATCTCCATATTAGAGAAGAAATCAATAAATATATTAATAGGCATAAACAAAGTAACTTTGCTTAGCCTACTTGAGATATTAGATTTTAATGCTTTCTGGATCTCAGAAAATATCTTACATCTATAGCCCTCACTAGTAGCTGGACTTGGCAAAGGCTACTCAAAGCTTGAAAAACCTGGCAAAGGAAGGAGGTTTATTGATCCCCATTGGCAACACCGCATAGGAATAACATAAGAATGGCCATAAAAGAATATTTCATTCTTTGCAAGCTCTGTCTTCTTTTTGCCTCTATACATTTCTTCTCCAATTGAACCATGTATAACATTGATAACATCAATAATAGACTCCACTGGTTGCCATTCCTCAAGATTAGAGAGATAGACATCTACAAGACAAACAAATATTATAATGGAAAAACCTAAACCATGTTTAAGAAATGAAAAACTTTAAGAATCAAATTCTTACAATTTGGTCTATGCATTGGAAGCTTTGAAGATCCAGGTTCCAAACACAGCTCTCTATGCATGAACACATGTTGCACTAGTACCTCTTTGATGCTATTCTTATTTGCTCCAAGCTTAAAATCTCGGATTCTGCCCTTCCAAGTAGAGATAAACGAGCTCTCATGTCTTTGCCTTTTTCCACATTTTGCTTGTTGCATGGTGATTCAACTACCTTTGCTAATGATAGTAGGAATCCATCTTCCATCAGTTTGAAATGAGTTAAACGCTGATATGGATGTGATTTGGGAGCTTGGACGCCTTGTTGAAGGCCGAATTTCTATATCCATGGTAGAAGAGAGAGAGACACAAAGAGAGAGAGAGAGAGAGAGAGAGAGAGAGAGAGAGAGAGAGAGAGAGAGAGAGAGAGAGAGAGAGAGAGAGAGAGAGAGAGAGAGAGAGAGAGAGAGAGAGAGAGAGAGAGAGAGAGAGAGAGAGAGGACTAGGCTACCATAACGGAGGGAAAAACAATAGAGGAATAAAAGAAAGGAGGAAAAAAAACTGAGTGCCATGCTTTTCACTAATTTGAATTTCGATTATATCATTCATTATCATTAATCTAGATATATCATTAAATAAAAGTAGCTGAGACTCTATGCCATTAATGCAAAAGATGTCATAATCACAAATATAAGAGACTAAAAATAGATAATAAAAATATAAATTTGTAATATTATTATATTTATATGTTTTTGTAAAATGAATTTTTTATTTTTTTAAATAGAATTTATGTTACGGAGGCTTTGCTCTTATTGGTCTAGAGCACTCTCTCTCCACATCCTAAAAGGCATTTTCGAGACCTCAAAAATCCCCTAATTTGTATTTTCAGCATTACTAGTGCTGGCTAATCCATCAGTAGCCACTGCAACAGGATTACAATACCATGATGCCAGCTCATCAAAAACAACATCTCTGCTAATCAATGTCTCATGTGTAGACGGTACATAACACTTGCAAGCTTTCCGGTCTTGTGCATAACCAAGGAACACACTCTTGACAGCTTTAGGATCCAATTTCTTCCTCTTTTCATAAGGAACATGCACATATGCAATGTTGCCAAATACCTTCAAGTGTGAAATGTCATGATCATCCAACCTCTCATATGGAGTTTTATCATGAATCCCTGTTGTAGGGGTTCTATTCATCACATAGATAACAGTCACTACTACTTCAGCCCAATAACCATTTGGCAAACTCTTCTCATTCAGCATAGCTCTTGCTGATTCCATCAATACCCTATTTTCCTTTCTACTACACCATTTTGCTGCGGTGTATAGCTGCAAGTTAACTGTCTTCTGATCCCATGTTTAGCAAGGTACCTGTCAAAGTAATTAGAGACATATTCTCCACCCCCATTTGATCTAAGACATGAAATTTTACAGCTCAACTCATTTTCAACATACTTCTTTAAGTCCTTAAATGCATCAAACACATCATCCTTATGTTTCAGTATGTAAAGCCAAGTATACCTGCTAAAATCATCAATTAAGGATACATAGTAATGAGCACCACCAAACGAAGCATTATGAGACATACCCAATACATCTGAATGTACCAATTGCAAGGGTCGCGAGCTATTCCGTACATATCTCATAAATGAAAACCTTGTTTGCTTTCCAAATTGACATGTATCACATACATGTCCAAAGTCATGATACTTGAACTTAGGCAGTCCAAGCAGAATCTCCTTCTGCTACATAGATTTCAGCTTTTGTACATTCACATGGCCAATCTGCTTATGCCATATCTTAATATCCCGTATAGCACCATCATCATGTATAAACATGGCTGCTTTCAATTCTAGAATTGACGCATCAAGAGTAAACATTCTGCCATCTCTTCGGCCTCTAGTAATCAATTTGTAGCCATTACCATATTTTCAACAAAGCATCCATCTTTATTAAATCTCACTTGTTGCAGATTCTATTCTGCCATCTGTCCAAGTGACAAAAGATTATTGGTTATTGTAGGTACATGTAGTACATCATGCTGGCTCTTTTTCTTGCCATCAGGCATCAACAACTGAACAATTCCTATGTGTTGAATGTCATGTTGGGTGTCATCCCCAGTACACACATAACCATGTAAACCTACAACCATCTCATCAAACCATTCTCCATGGGGTGTCATATGATTTGAAGCCCCTAAATCAATGTAGCATCTCTAATCTCTGTTTTGCCTAGATGCATTCTTAGACACATGATGCATGGTAAACAATCTGTCAACCTGATCATCAGGAACTCTGCTAGATAAAGCATAATTTCCATGTTGTCTACCCTTGGCTTTCATGTCATCCTGCTTCTTATGAAATCTTTGGCTATATGCCCATACCTACCGCAATAATGATAGTCCTTGTCTCTGTTTGACTGATCATTCGACTGCCATGAACCAGATCCACCACCTCCACCATGAGGTGATCTCCCCTTGCCTTTAAAGCCACCAGATCCACGATGGCCCTATGTATTTGTGCCATGCCAGGAATTCTACTGATGTTGTCCATAAGCATTTCGAGTGTCTCTTCGACCTCGAAAAGAGCCATGGCCTCTTCACCTCTACCACATCGGCTAGAGTAAAGAACAATGTCTCTGCTTTGAGATATACTAGAACCTGTATTCAACCCAAGCTTAACTTCCTCATGTAGTAGCAAAGCAATCAGCTCATCCCAATCAAGGGATTTAGCTCTCACAAAAATAGACATATCAAGTGCTTTACACTCTTTGCCAAGTCCATTCAATGTCACTGCAATCATATTATCCTCAGACACTGAAGATCCAATGGTGGCAAGTTGATCCGCTATGTTCTTGATCTCTGTAGTGTAGTCCTGAATGCTTCTGCCATTCCTAAACATGTTATTAAACTGTTGCTTTAGCTGAATCTTTCTTGCATGTGTTACATTTCCATAATTCTTCATGAGTATGTCCCATGCATCCTTTGGGGAATTGGATCCAGTAATCTGTATAACCATAGCATTTGATATATATAAGGAAAACCAATGTAGCACCTTGCATGCTCTCTCAGTTCATAGCTTATGAGCCCTTTTCTGATTATTTGTTAGATTCCTTTCATGTATTTCAAATTCATCCTCATCACTTGTACATAAGTCCCAATTACCTTTGCCAACCAAAAAATTTCTTCATACGAAACTTCCATAAAGCAAAAAAAATTTTGTGTAGCTTTTCTCCCACAATTTGAGTAATATTGTCAGTGCCTTGAGCATTTGCCATAGTTATAGCTTAGGTATTCAGTGATGTATACAACCTGTAAGTATCTGACTCATTTTTCTATAGTTCAGGACCAGTTTCCTACTATTCAAGATAGTTTCCTGCAGTTCAACTATTATTTCCTCCTCATTTGAGTGATTGTGCGATAAGTACCATATCCTTCATCATCACCCAAATTCTTGCACCTTCATTAGCAAAACTACCTCCCTGGGTGTTGTTGCGTGGTCCTTGCTGCATTGGACATATGCTATGATGACATCTTGGTGTCTCTTGCAACCAACTGCAACATAGGATGCGACATCAACAGTTAACTACAATGCTCGACAAACTAGGCCAAGTTTTTCTAACCCTACACCTTCTATTTGCAAGTTACAGTCATGTTTTAAGTGTGGAGATGTTAACGTAAAATCTGGTGATATGGCTTGTGTTCATGCGGAGTCATTTCACCCTACCCAGTAAGGTTTCAAGTGTGGGGATACGCCCCTGTGCGTCTGCTGAGCATACATCTTGCATATGTCATTCACGAAATCTACATATATCCCATGTCTTCACTTTACCTTAATGGGTCCCTTGCCCATCCACTAGCCCTCATGTCCCTTACCTACGAGGTCGTTCCTATTGTTATTTTCTTTACATGGCATTTTGGTCGTTTTTCTATGTAAACACACCCTCGGTTTACAACAACCCAGCTCCAACCTTATAGACATGTGTACCCCTTTAAATTGTACATTTTCCTTTTCATCCCCCCTGTTTTGAGCAATGGATTGAAAGTTATTAAATTTTGAAGTAATTCTCACACATTGGATGTTTTTCCATGTGAATGCTTCTTATTATTTCGGAACGCTAATTTGATGTGACAATCTTGTCCTGTATCTTCCACTTGCCATTTTTCCTTTTTACCACCAATCATTCCGACATACGATTTATCTATTATTACTTTTTGTGGGTTTTTGTGTCTTTTTTGTGTGTGTTTTCATCATTTTTCCAAGTGAACTCGCCCTATTCTCCTTGGAATTAAATTCTAAGTGGATAGCCTTGACCAACCCCCCTTCTTGCCCATTTCTCCTTTTTTCACCGCCTTGTTTCGACCTATGGATTTTTCATTATTAATTTTTATAGGTGTTTTTAAGCTTCATTTATTGTTTTTCCCATGTGAATGCCTCCTAACCCAATCAAAACTTAGTTCTAATGTGCCAGCATAATTGGTTAAGATTCTGTCGGAAGCTGGTGCTTTGGAATATTTTATCGTTGTGGCAGTTATTGTTTTGGACCCTGCTCCTCCGTAATTTCTGGCACTATATTCCGGTTGTGCTATGGGAGAATATTTTAGAGATCATGGAATGTACGCATTAATCATTTACGATGATCTCAGTAAGTAATTAGTGGCATATTGATAAATGTTATTATTGCCACGCTGAGCCTAAAGACCATATGTGTCTTGACTTTTCTCCTTTTGACTACCCTCCATTCCGGTGGACAAATCATTACCTATGAATTTTCGAATCCCTTTTTGGGTATGATTGTTGGGTTTTTTCCATGTGAATACATCTTATCTTGATCGAAATTGTGTTCTAATAAAATAGGATTATTGAACACATTCTTTGGAACGTTTCTCGTTCTTCCCACCCTTCGTTTCAATGAAAAGATTCTCCGATATTAATTCTCATAAGCATTTTCGGGCTCGATTTTTGCTTTTTCCCCATGTGAACGCCCTGCCTTCTCCCCAAGCCCCTTGTTGCATTTTTTCATTGTCTTCTCCCTGCCTTCAACACATTTTTTGGTTTTTTGGCATTTCATTCCAATGTACGGTTTGGGTTTTATTAATTATTTCGTGTTTTTAGGTGTGTACGCGCCTCTCACGTTGTGCGTGAACATCCAATTTACACATATTCTGATGCGTCTGTTGCACCGTTCGCCCCCGTGATGGTGTCCCGGCTATCTACGAGTCCTGCCACTGCAAATTTTTTTACCCCTGCCCCACGCCTGTCCCACGCCTATGCGAGGGATGAGGAGGGGGACTACCTTTGATTTTATTTTTTTTTAACCCACAACTCAAATACTAATTATTTTTAAATTTTATTATTATTATTATTTAACTTTAAAAACTCATAATACCCTCCCCAACGGTTCCCTCCTCCCCCCTCCTCTCCTCTTTCCTCTCTCTCTCTCTCTCTCTCTCTCTCTCTCTCCCTCTCCTCTCTCTTTCTTCTTTCTTTCTTTATTTCTCTCTCCTCCCCCTCCCTCTCTCTCCTCGCCACCCCCTTCTCTCTTCCATCTCCTTCTCTCTCTCTCTTCTTCTTCTTCCCTACTCCTCTCCTTCTCCTCTTATTCTCCCCACTCCCTTCCGCTTCTCCTCCTCCTTCTCCCTCCTCTCCTTCTTCTCCTTCTTCTTCTTCTTCTTCTTCTTCTTCTTCCACTCCCTCTCCCCACGCAAAATATGCCGCCACCACCCTCTCCCACCATTCTCCTCCACGCCGGACTACCTCCCCTCCCTCTCCCTCACCCGCCTGTTGTTCGCGTCGCGTTGCTGTGCGCCGCTGCCTGTCGGTCCTTCGCCACCACCCCTGCTGTGTGCCCGCCACCCACCTCCTCCTTGCACACCCCACACCCCACAACCCTCGCAGTCCCACCCACTAATCCCACCTACCCTGCCAACCAACCCACCCCCTTTCACCCCACCCCCCTTTCCCCCCCTTCTAAGCCCCCTTTCCTCCCCTCTCAACCCCTTCTCCCACTACCCTCCCTTTCCCCTCCCTTGGCCCCCGTTCCCTCGCAGAACCCCCCCCCCCCCCCCCCCCAATTCCCCATTACCCCCCGCTTCGCCCTTGTTCCTACGACACCCTCCATTCCCGTCAACACCCCCGCCACCGACAACACCTAATTTTTCGCAACCCAACGCATCACCCAACCCCACCTTGTCCCACCACCTCGATTGCGGGCATTCTTGCGCACGTGGGAGTTGTTGATCATGTTCGTGACTTGCTCATGAGCTGTTTAGTGATGGCTGTTCACATGCGCAGATGCACGTGTCCCCTTGTTTGTACGGTGGTGCGAATGTTAGCAGCCGTTCACGTGTCGTAGCCCTTTCTACGCAGTTCATATGTGCTAGCAGCTATTCACATGTACTTTTCCAACCCGAACCCATTAAAATTTCCATTAAAAACACCATAAACCATTAAAAAATAACCAAAAAAAGAAAAAAAACATAAAAATCTATAAAAATTAAAAAACCACAAAAAATAGCTGAAAATTTCTTAATCAATTGTTGATTTTTGGAATCATTTTTATTTACTAAACACACATGAATAAATGAAAGAAAATATTATAAAAAATTCAAAGTCCTTTCACAATTCATACAAATTCAAAAAAATCATTCAAATAATCAATAAAAAGCTGATTTTTAAAAAAAAATCCCTAAAAAATTCTACACACTCTTTCACATGTTTTTCAATATTTCATGAGTTTACATTGCATATATAAATGTCGAACTCATTTAAAAAAACAAACAAACCAACAAAACACCACACAAACAAACAACAATTTAAAAAACCTTGAATCCAATACCTAATTCATTCACACTCATTTTGAAATTTCACACATCACTTGAAAAACAAAACGATCCAAACACAAACCCTCTAATGCTTCCATACATAAACTTTAAAATTTAATAAAAAAAGAATAAACAACAAACAAACAAACAATAACCACAAACATACAACCTAAAAACCAATCTTATCTACATATTTGACCCTTCCACCACCCATCTCCACAATTAAAAAATAAAACAAAACATAAACACCTAACTAAAACAAAACCAAACACACAACTTTAATATGAAACGAAACACCCCACCCAAATTCCTATTAAATGGCCAATAAATCTTAAAATAGACCCATAAAAATTTTCCAATTCCCCTTCCCTAACGATGTGATCATCCACATTGCACAAGTCTCCCATCTTTTTCTTTGATGCATCGTGGTATTTGTCTTTGGGTTTGTATTTGACAAGAGGCAGGAGACTGTTCCCTAGTCACCTTGATGTTACCCCTTGTGGATTTAATTTCTCTTTTGTGTGGATTTTTTGGACGCGGAGTATGTTTCAAACCTTGCAGGTGTCTCCCCACTGCTAGGTCCCTTTCTTTTTTCCCTCTCCCACGTGCACCATAACACACCATTAATTGTAATTTAAAATCTACCGATGACTGTTGCACCCACAAATGAACACACTGCACATCATAAATTGTAATTAGAATGCACCCGACCGTTAATTATAAAAGGAACCCCACCATTGCATGAGCAATATTGCACCATAACCCACCTACTTTCTAAAATCCATTTACAATGCACGCGCACACATGCTGCAGACACATTTAAATTTTAATTAAAATAAATCCCCTGAAGTCATGCATGCATGCGCTTTGCACCTAAACATCATATAATTGTAAAAAGGAACTGCATTTTTTGAGACCCCCAGTCCAGTCAGTTAGTTATTTTGTTAGAGTGGGGTTAGGTTATGAAATCAATCCACCATGCATTAAGGGTTTAATTAAAATTGAATTGCAACCTAATTTTTCATTGATTAAAATGAATGCAATAGTGATCACATGCTTACTTCACCGCACTTTAGGTGTACGCTCAATGATTACGAGGATTGGGATTCCTTAGTCCTGAGGTCGGTCGTATTTGTCCATGATGGTCTGAGTCGATCATTCTATTTTTGGTCGAGTCAATGTCTGGGCTATGGTATGCTGGAACTTATATATTTCTTTTGCATGCTTGATTACGGGGATCAAGATGCTTGATTATCATGCATATCATGAAGCTTTCGATCGCATGTGTGTGTAGGTCATGTCGAATTTTTTCGGTAGGCTGTGGTTTGTTTGGGGAAGTTTGGTCCAGTCATGTTTTCTTTCTATTGTGACTTTTTTGTGATGTCCTTCTTAGCTATGGTTTTGTTTGGGTTTTGCATGAATTTTTCCTATTTTTTCTTGGTTGTGTGTGTGGACATCCTGTGTAGTCTGAATGGCATCATCTTCCTCTACTCCCCCACGTGTGATCCAACATGTGCCATTGTCGGTACATGATTATTCCCTCCTTTTAGAGGCGGATTGTATTCGTTGTGCTTATCCACAGCCAACATTAGTGATGCCTTGTGTTTGCCTCTTTCAACTTCTTTTGTCCCTAGTGGAAACCAGTTATTGACAGTTGAAGAGATCCTTTCCCTTCTTCAGAAGGAAAGGTCTACCCCTTTGGTGTCCAACAAGGTTATTACTAGTTCAGGGGTTTCTGTTGCTCCTATTGCCTCCCCGATATGGAAGAAACTTTGCCACTTTTTGCAAGACAAATTTATGTCGGGCAAGCCTGTATCTAAATGTCTCTCCAAGGAGCTTTTCATTGCTTTTGTTCGGATCTTGGAAGGGGCTAAATTTAATTGGTCAGTCTTCATGTTAGCCAAGATGGATCAACATTTCCAAAGATTTAGAAAAGGTCAGGGCAGTAATGTGTCTTATGGTGTTTTCCTTCAAAAGATTATCACTCTTGTCCCTCCTCCTGGTGGTGCGCCAGTGGTTGATGGAGCTCCTCTTCCAAAGCAGCCACCACCTCGTTTTTCATCCCCTCCCCCATTACAAGCAAACTCATATTCAAAGGATGAGCCCCCTCCAAGATTTTTTTGAATTAAGCACCGACGTACTAAAGGGCCACCTATTCCCTCTGCAGTATCAGCTATAGATCCTCTATTCAAGGATACTACTCCTCATGTTTCTAGCAGTTCCCTTCCTGCATTCCTCTCATGTCCTAACCTACTTGCAGCTCAGAGGGATGGACAACTGGATCAGCACATTCTTGCTTCCTTATAGACATTGATAGCTAGACTATTGCTCTCTCAGATAGTTTCTGGTGTCTAGTCTACATTGGGAGACCTCCCTTACATCCTGTCTTCAGTCTGTTTACACAGAAGTGTATACTTCCTTGCAAGACAAGGTGGATTCATTGACCACCAGAAAGCCAAAATTCAGGAGCTGGAAGCTAAAGTAGCTACTTTGGAAGCTGCGAAATGCGACTTTAACTCAATAAAAAAATGCAGTGATTGAGGACATGATAGAGTCAGCTCATAAATTGAGACTTGTGAGGAGGGTGAATTGCAACATTCCCAAGAAACTGTTGAGGCCCAAAAGAAGCTTATTGAGGAGCCTAATAAGAAAGTTGCGACTCTTTCTATTCCTCCTCCAGCCTCTATAGTTTCTTCAGTCGTATCTTCTAGGGAGAAGTTTGACCAATTGCAGCATAAATCTAAGCCGTGTGATGGATTTGCTGTTAAAGTAGAATGCCTCCAACAATGCATTGTGTGCAGGAAGATTTTATTCACTATATTGACTTGGTGTCACCACCTCCTTCCTTTTGGGTTAAATATCATCATCACAGATTTTCCTTATACATATCCTTAAGCAATGTGGATTTGGAACCTCCAGAGGATGGGTAGTCAAATCTCTGGTCTGCAGATTTGTTGAGAGTTATTTTTGATAGATTCGTGTATGAGCTAGTTTCTCATGAAGTTCAGTTATTATCTTTTATATATCTTATAGGCCATTTGCAGATCCCTGATGAGGAAGTTTTAAATGTTTATGTGGGGATGTGATCTTGCAAGCTATTATGTATGTGCACTCAGTGGAGATTTTGCTAGTAGAGAGTTTGAAGACTTATTATGAGCAAGCATCTTGGTGTAAAGGACATGCCTGGAATCCACCTTTGGAGATTGTGCTTTGGAACCTTGTTGTCTCAATAGAGTATTCCATAAATCTGCTATCTAGCCTTTACAATCTTAGTTATTGAGCTATATTGTTGATCATCCATTATTTACTGATTCCTTTTTCCAGGATCTTCATTTTCGTTGTTCTTTCTATCCATTGGATCTTGTAGATCTTTTGTCTTATTTCCTCATCTCTTATCATTTTCCTTTATATGCTTCTCTTCTTTCGTCTAAATCTGATACCATTCCTCTTTTATCTTTTATCCCTTCTGGGTCACCTCACATTCATGTGTTTACCATTTGTCCTTTTATTTTGATGATCCCATGATATCTCCTACCTCTTTTGAACCTCTTCCTACCATTCTTATTCCTTCTATTTTTTTGGTAGATTCCCTTCAAACCTTTTTGATGCATTCTCCATCTTTTCCACCTTCCTTATCACTTCATTTACCCTCATTCTATGACTTGTCTTATCCTCCATTAAAATCTTCTCCTCTTATTCAATCGCCCTCTCCATCTGATTACATTAACCTTCCTCCCTAGACAGTGCTGGATACACTTGGCTATGATCATGACATACTTTGTCGACGACAATGGACGCTGCATGATTCTGTGACAGGACCAATATTTAACTGGCCTTTTATTCCAGGGTCCTGGGATACGTTTGTGGCATAATCAAATTCTTATCTTCATTTTGCTAGTTACTTGTTACTTCTGAGGATACCACTATTTGTCTTGCAGCTCATTTTGCCTAGTATCTTGTCTTCATGCATCACCAATCTCATTTGAATACTCAAAAGATTATCCCCCAACTGATCATAGATCCAAATGTGGATGTAGCTGCTGCTCAAAGGGATGTACTGTATTACTTTGCACATGCTTCCCCACTAGGTTTATCATCTTACTGGAAAGGATGTGTTGTCTCTAGTTCCTCCAAAATGTATCTCAATACATTGTAGATGAGAATAAAGCCCTGGAATGTCTTAAACTAAGTATGCAATTTAAGAAGAAACATCTTCAACCTGCTTAGCAGAAGAGGGTTTTCGTGATTGTATCATCTTTTTTCTTAATGAAAATATTTTCATTTGCTCTCCGTTTTTAGGAGCATATTTCATTCAGCCTACCTGGTTTTGTGTCAAGTGTCATTGTATGTGTATGTGTATATATTATTTTTCTCTCGTGTAGTTGAAGATGAAGATGGACTTGATCGCGAAGCTGATTGATGGATGGATGGATAGAAGAAACTTCTTATATCCTTTACCGGTTTTTTTTTGTTGATTTTAAGATGTGTTAATGGATAAAGGGTTTTCCTTTCGTTGTATTATTTATCAGAGATACAGGTTATAAGTTGGGGTTGTGGTTGGATGGAGTTTTCGTGAAGATTCATATTGAAGTTCAATTATATGAGCTCTTGAATGAACTTGTATTCCCTTTTTCTTAGGTCATAAGGACGCTTCCCTTTTTAAGTGTGGGGATATGTTGAATGCTGAATTGACTAGATTTTTTTGGTTGATTTTTGTTATTTTTGAAGGCTGAATGATTGATTTTTAATGTGATTAGTTGTTTTGGAAGTGTTTAAGAGTGTTTTGGATGAGATTGATTATGTTTTGGAAGCTCATGATGATTTTCAATAGAGATATGAGGATCTGTGATGTTCTAATAGCTTTTGTATTGTTCTGTTTTTCTTTTGTATGAAGCATGGATTAATGGTTGATGAAGGTTGAGGTCTTTTGAAAGTTCATTAAATGGTTTTTTGATAGTTTGGAATGGTTTTAGTAAGAGTTATGTGGTTCTGACGCTCTCTGTTGACCTTCTGTGAAATCTTCTGTTGATCTTCTGTGAGCTTTTGTAAACCTTCTGTAGATCTTTTGTAAGTGTTCTGTGGAATGTATGTGTGACTTTGGGAAAGTTTTCTAGCCTTGGAAAGAGGTGAATACAAGTTCAAAAGAGCTCAAGGAAGTGGAAGAAGTAGCTGCTGAAGACTCAAGTGAAGACTAGAGTGAAGTGACAGTAGTGAGCTATGAAGAGTCACTGTAGTGGCTCTAGTGACCTTTTATATCAGGCACACATTTTGGAAGGGGCATCCACGACCAAAGAAGGATTATTATGAGTGATTATTGGGTATTGTAGTGAGGAGATGATGTGGTATTGATTGAGAGATAAAGAGAGAGTCAGAGATAGTCAAATTCTATGCCAAACAATGTATCTTTCTATGAGAGATTGTGAGAGAAAACTATGAAGACAATGAAGATGAATACTATGTGATATTTTTTCATTCAAAGTGGTGTTTCTCTTGTGTTCTCTTTTTCTATTAATGAAAAATATGAAGAGAATGACGAAGTTTGTTGAAGATAAAGTTGTGGGAGATTGTTTCTATGATGCTGCATGAAGATTTCTTGCTAGTGGTGTTCTTTTCTTTGTTGTGGTTCTCTAAAGAACAAAACAAAAGGTTGTTGATTTTACAAGATAGATTTTCTTGCAATAGAAACCCCTTTTCCTTGGTGCCTCTCTTGGCGCTCCAGCTACTTATTGGTTACTCTCTCTTTATGGAGACACTCCCACATATCTCACCTATTATGTTACTAGTGATATACCATCGTCGAGGCTTTTTCCTCAAGATCCATATGTAAGATAACAACAACAATCATTAGAAAAATTCAAGTACATTTGAAACACACAAGCTTAATGAATCAAAGCTTAGATACTTACAAACTTGTTAACCATGGTCCTTCTCCTCCTAATCCATAGTGTGAATAGCCTCATTGTTTCATTTATATTTGTTGTGCTTCTGTGTGTTAGTATTTAGAAACCCTCCTTGTTGCATGCTTATTCCTACCTTCAATTCCCCTTGGTGAGATGTAGTAGGCTAACCTTATGGAGGAATCCCTTGGATTATCATCCTTTTCTAGCTAAGTCATGTCTCATTAACAAGACCTATTGTTGCCAAGGATGGTTGGCACCTTACTTCTTGCCCATTTTTCCATAATTACTTGCTTCTCAAGATTATGTAACCTCTTATGCACAACCTTTATGGTTTATACAAGAAAGTTTAGCTTTTTCTTCTTAAAGTGCAAGAAACAACCTTTATAGTCTAGAAGATTTAGAGAACAAATGTAACTAATCACCTCCTTTCCACATGTGTCCTACTTTACAATACCCACACCATCCAAGTCATAGATGTCGTACCTTCCTAAGGAGGTATGACCTTGAAGAGTTGTACCATTTCCCAACTATTCCAAAGGATCCTCTACCTCTTCCATTCTCCCTACTAATGTAGCATCCTTGACTACTAACACTATCACGTGCCTGCCTACCAGCTATCCAAGCACATTTTTAGTGGTCCATCAAGAGACAAATCTAAGTGTCGCTGTCGGAACTCCCATGGAATGTTACGGGGTTTGTAGGATTTCTCAACTCTACCTCGCAAGCAACAGAACGTTCGCGGTCGCGAACCCACTGGGATTGACTTGAATTTTGGGTTCCTAATGGTCAAGGTCTCCTGACAACATTCTAGCGTTGGCAGGTCCTAGACATCCTACTTTACATAGAGACGTCCAAGCCGAAGCAGATCAATGCCGCACTTGGTTCAAAAAATGGAAAACGAGAGGGATGTGTCGCTCAACCTCTCTACCCGTAGGGCATAGTCCCATTCCGGTCCCCTAAACAACATGAACCAGGGTTCTAACCTAACAATTTCTAAATACCTTATGAGAAGCCTCTCCCTAACAATTTCTAAGGGTCAGATGTTGATAAGACTTTGTGAGAAGCCTCCCAGTTCTCTGGGACCACCGTGCTGTAAGGCGAACCCATCGGGGGTCCTGCCCACCCGCTTCCTTCAATAGGCATTCTTTAGTTATTTAATTAGGTCCTACCACAATTATGTGTGACATTTAAAATCAGCTTCCTTAATTAAGCATTTTAGGGAACACCGTTCGCTCGCATAATTTATAGTACTGACACGAAAACAGAGCAAGTAGTCGTTTTGACAAACAAGTACCTTAACTTATCTTCAAGTTAATCTTTGCCTCCTACCCATATAGGAGAAATTATATATCCCTTCTGTCCTGCAGAAGTAGCTGGTCCAAATCACATGGCACCATAATTTCCATCCTTTATCTAGAATAGGATCTTTCAACGCCACAAACATTGGGGCCACAAAGGTCTTCAACTCCATTCCGGACCTGGCAAGGGGTGTCCAGAGCTCCACCTAACCCCCAAACTGCTTAGAAGTGAAACACTATTCCCGTGGTTAGCCTTTTCACCACTCGATCTTCGGCCCATGAATCAAGCAATGCCCTTTTTGGGTTGAGATCCGCAGTGCAATCATAGAGGTGATCCACCCGTGCAAAGAACCTTTCCCTAATTAATTCATTTAAGAATCAGGCATAGTTAAGGCAGTTAGCCCTAATATCATCTTCCAAGAAAACATTCATTTATCCCCATGGCAATTTGTCATCACAGACCCCTGCCATGAATTTACCATAGAACTCAAGCACTTGGAATAATCATCCAAACGACAATCCAACAATCAGTTGAATGTAAAAGCATTTTGGATGTTGTTTGATCAACCAAAAAAACCAATTTTATTTTTCCAAACAATGCAAGAATAGACACAATAACATTTCCATCTGCATATTCGCTCTCCCCCTTGGGATCTAAGAGCAATATTATGCACAATTTTACTTAACACCCCCTTCCTTTGGCTAAGGCATATGTTAAGGTCTCATACAACTATACAATATGTAAGTTCTATTGATCACTTACGTTGATCAACAACCCAACCTTCTTCCCAACAAGTATAAAAGTATCTGTCTTTCCTTTGACTTAAGGCTTCCTAATCCTTGAGCTCTTCACTTGCCTTTGAGGCCTAGAGTTCTTGTTTGTATCTAGCCTAAACTCAAAATTGGATTGATGAAACTAGTAATTAACATACGGATCTCAAGGCATCTTAGTTTTAATCCTTATGATCATTGCTTGTACTAACTACGCACATCATCAAGATCCCAATCTATCAAACACATGAGTTATCAATTCGTGATATTAGCAAGAGCTTGGGCAAAGATCTAGAGTGTCTAAAATGAATTTCTTTTAGAGTAATTTTCTTACCATGCAATCCATCAGGTGTGCAAGCTACAACATACACATTCAATGTGGTGAAAACATACCTACTATTTGCAAGAAAGGGGAGTCGACAATACTTTGGATCCTTATATGCTATTTATGCTATGTATGAATTTATTGCATAGCATCTAGATGCAATTAACTTCTCTAGATACATGCATTTTGAAAAGTCAGTCTTGCAAATATTTCAGATGAAGTTTATCCCTTTCAATGATTTTATTTGGTACGATGACTTGTGCGAATTTCAATGCGCCATATGCATAAATCTATGCAAGGAGATTTATGAGTAATATGGGAAGAATTACCCTACAAGTTCATTAACCATTGGAAAATAAATTCAAGCTACTCATTTAATTGAATTCAAGCACATACCAAGGCGATATAATCTATGACTCAATGAATAGAGGAGATGGCAATTAGTACTTGGGTATTCGGAGATGAATTATCCATACCTAACGTTGTATTTGTATTAACTGCAACGCCCTGGCTAGTGGCTCTATTGTTGGATGTGGGATTACCATCAGTGCATGCCACTCTTCGTTTTGGAGCCATATTTTCAGCTTCAACTAAGATGAGGATTCTCGTTCTATCCTCGGCCAAGGACTTGTTCAATGGCCTAGTTGTGCATGTCCTTGGTAGAGGACCTTGCTGGACTACCTAACCTTCTAGAGAAATTCCGTGAAGTGGGAGCAAGGATTCTGCAATTGAGGCCTCCCAAATAAGAGCAAGTGATAGAGGGTGGGACTGCATATGATTGCGGGGCTTGTGCATATGAACCCCTCTTATGGGAGGGAATTTCTGGAACCTTCCAAAACTCTCTCTCTCTCTCTCTCTCTCTCTCTCTCTCTCTCTCTCTCTCTCTCTCTCTCTCTCTCTCTCTCTCTCTCTCTCTCTCTCTCTCTCATCAGAGAGGCAGTGTGCTGTGGCATCCCTTCTCCATTGCCATCGAGGGAAAATGGAGGGGGCTTTATAATGGGGCAAGTGGGGATGAAGTGGTATGGAGTGGTGGTGGTGGTGTCGCACCCCACCCACCACCTGTCTATTTGCATGGTAGTGGGGCTTCTTAGCCCCCAGGTGGTCGGTGGTTCTATCGAGATGGGTGAGGGGGGGTGGTAGGCCATGTGGCCTTCCCCCTCATCATTAGCAGTGTCATTATCATCGTCGACATCATCCTCTTCAACTTCCCCTCCCTCCCGCTAGCTAGCGACATTGACAAGGGGGGAAATTAAAAATTTTCAAATATTTTTAATTATTTTTTTAGGGGGTAGGGGGGTCCTATGGGACACAGATAGGGGGGATTTATTACATCCTCTAAGGGGGGGTTTATTACATCCTCTCCCCCTTAGAGAACTCGAGATGTCCTCATCTCGAAAGAAACTGGGGGCTTCATTTTGGAACCTGTGGGCTAGGACCCATCATGCATTTATTGCGACACTCTGACCACTCATAAGCCCGCGGTCTTTATAAAACAACAACTTATTGTATTTGATATATCTGAGTCTGGATTACAAGAGAAAAATTTATTATAGTTACATCTCATGAATATCTTCTAGGTTTTTTTTAAGTATCTAATAATTGTCTGGTAGGTTTTGGATCATGAAAGCTTGTACAACTTCATTTCTTGTAAGTTTAGGTTCTCTTTGAATCTTTTTGGGACAATTGACGTGGATATGTCCAATGTTGTGGCACTAGGAGCATCGATGTTTAGGGTGCTTTGGACATTCCCCTTTGAAACGACCTAGCTCCTTGTAATAGAAACATCACAGAGCTTTATCACTTGGGGTCACAAGATTCTTAGTTGTCTTTGGCAGGATTTTCTTCTTTAGACCAAATTGCCCTAGGATCCTTTTAGCGGACTGAATCCTTTATCTCGAAAAATCTATTTCCAAACTGTCCTCTTCTTAGATCGAGACTGAGATCCGTCGATAATTGGCTTTGCTTGTAATACTAAAGAATACTCCAAAGCTTTGACATTTTGGCAAGACCCAATCTATATTAGTTGAGAAGAAACAACTTAAGACAAATTCATTGTAAGTTATAATTATCATTCCTTGCTAAAGTATCTATGATCACTTGTAAGTTCTAGGCTCAAAATTGATGCAACTCATATTACTCAAGTTAATTGTAGTTACAAGAGTAAGGTTATTCTAATACAAGTTGTATTACATGTCGATAAAATTTCTAGGATTTCTAATCATCCTGAAGAGGTGTAGTGGGTTCTAGGTCTTCGTCTTCATCATATTCCTTTATATATCCAAAGACTGCACTTGTGTAGCTTCGTTTTCTTGGAGGCTCAATATCTTCTAGACTTAAGTTAGGGCAATCTGCTTGGACGTGCCTTAGCTCATTCATGTGCCATCTCTTGTCCTAATCTCGGGAATCATCTTTGTCACAATTGCCCAATTTAAGTTCTTGGATGATTGGCTTTGCTCGAAGTAATGTATCTTGTAAGTATATTGGACGCATTGCTTCAAGACGGTGGTGTTGCGAGCAATGGATGTGTGGTTTGCGCATAGCGAATGGAAGAAGCTCCCTCTTTCTCTCTTTTACTCATAAAATTGCATACAACTGATGAGAAATTAAAAATAGACCAAAAGAGAAGGTAAAACAATAGTATTTCAACCAATAACTTCCTAGTTTTTTTTGCTCTTATTAGCATACACATTGAGCATTGTTTATTATAATAAGAAGGTACACATTGTAACAAGTTGAGTTGACATATAAAAACTACAAGAAATAGCGTAACTTGATGCAACAAAATGTGCAATTCCAACATAAAATAAGTATGATACTTACCAAACAATTTTCTTTGTTGCGTTATGAAATACATAAAGTTGGGTCTACATATAGCTTTGGAAGTCAAAATTTGTCTTGCATCACAAAATAGGAGGATAAAAACTTGCCAAATAATATTATCTATTGCATTATAAATAACCATTTATGTATATAAAGCTTTGAAAGCCAAATTTTGGCTTTTACTACAAAGTAGAACAACTAAAATCTAAGATGGTTTGTCCCATGTACTAACGGACCCCTCTTGGGATCCACTATGCTTGATTTCATTACTCTCATTAAAACCATTGAACTCATGTGATCTTGCTTAATCCTCTCCCTCTTGATTGCCTTGTGCCCATATAATTAAGACACTTATATCTCATAATCAAGAAAAGATTACAATGCTTAATATAATAAACGAATGACAAGTTATATTTACCAAATGGGACATATTACATATCAACATGAAGAAAAAGATAGCAATGCTTAACATAACAAATGGCACAACAAATTATAACTATCTCCTCATGTATCCATATTCCTCTAATGCAATGATATTGCTGGTCATTGACTATCCTCTCTTTATAGAGACACTCCCACATATCTCACCTATTATGTCAACAATGATATACAATTTCCAAGGCTGTCAAAAAATTATCCACAACTTCCATATGTAAAATAACCACAAGATGTACATGCATTAAAAAAATTCAAGAACATTTGAAACATGCGAGTGGAATTAGAGCTTAGATACTTACAAACTTATTGCCCATGATCCTTATTCTCTTGATCCAAAGTGTGAATAGCCATGTTCTTCCATTTGGATTTTCCATGGCTCTATGTGTTAACAATTACAAACCATTTTTATTGCATACTTCTTTGCTACCTTTCGATTCCCCCTTGTGAGATGTAGTAGGCTGACATTGTGGAGGAATTCCTTGGACTATTATCCTCTTCTTGCCTAAGGCATGCCTCATTAACAATACCTCTTATTGCTGAGGTTGGCACCTTGCTTCTTGCCCATTTGTTCATAAACTATTGCTTCAAGATTAGGTAACCTCTTGTGCACAACCTTGATAATTTCTACAAGAAAGCTTGGCTTTTTCTTTTTGAAGTGTAAGAAACAATCTTATAGTCCACATGCACCATAGAACAAAGGTAACTGATAACTACTTTCCACATTTATCTTGCTTCACACTATACTCATCATCCATGTCATAGAATGTCACACCTTCCTAAGGTGGTGAGGTTGAAGATCTATCCCCTCTCCCTAACTCCAAAAGGTCCTCTACCTCCTCCATTCTCCCTAGTACTATGGCATCCTTGACTACTACCACTCTTGTGGGATTTTCACCTACATGGGGACTACTGAATAGATGGGATAGATGAAGGAGATTCTAGAGTGATGGGTAATGGAGTATGTGTGGTGAAAGGACTTATCACAAGAATCTATGCGGTTGTCTATGATCTAAATACTCCAAGGGTGGTCAACGGAGTTCCTATGATTGACTTTGCAAGCAAGATGGTCAAGATAAAGAACACGGAGTCTCCATGGGGATGGTTATAGTCAAATGATCAAGGTGTGATCACAAGAAAGTCCTTGTAAACGTGTGTCATTAAATTTACATTGGTTTTGAAACTAGCTAATTGTGCATAGTTATGATGACTCATAAGTGTGAGGTTTGCTAAGCCACAAATTAGATAAGGGGTTTCTTTAGTAGGGATTTGATATATTAAGAGAAGTTTTTTGAATCGTGTGTGTGTACACTAAGATGACACAAGAGTGGGAAAAATCCATCACCATAAGATAGCCATGATATATGTTGGGACATTTAGACCATAGGTCAATAAGACTATGCAAGCATATGCTTAAGTGTAGCTTAGTCTAGGTTATGCTAGGCTAAGAATATACTTACTCTAACACTAAATTATACAATGCTAGGAATGGCTTAAGCTTTATCTTGGGCCATAGACATAGGCTAAGCTATATGGACTTACAAGGCTAGGCTATGTTATGCTAGGGTCAGCTATATTCTAGACTAGGATATGCTACGCTAAGATATATTATGTTTAAATAGCATTTAGATTGTACATTTATATCATCATTGATTGTGATGTGCTACATTTTTGTAAATATTGTTAGGATCATCATTGTGGAATTCTAATCGTGATGAAGAGATGATGGTAAATATGTTCATAGAGATATATGTTTCCTATGTAATATGACACCCCAACTCTCTCAAGTAGCACCTAGAATCTAATAAATGATACAAATAAAGCCTTTTTGGGGCTATAAATGGAGGAATCCATTATCACTCACATAAGTGAAGGAGAAGTTGAATACAAGTGTCTAAGAGGCAAGGAGGAGAAGAAAGCATACCTTCTTGATTTCTTGAAGAAGAAGCAAAGGAGAAGAATAAGGGCTCCCCTCACTCCTCCCTTACTTATGAATAGCCATAGGTAAGGGTTTGTCTCTCCTCGATTCTTTGGATTGTTTATTGGTTCTTGTTACTACAAAATTAAGAATGGCCCTTATAAGAACACATTATGTTTTGCAACTTAAAATGATTTTAAATCAAGGCCAACTATCAATGCATTTTAGATTATGGTGAACCAAAAATAGACATAAAATATGCATCTGGCCTTGGACATGAATGTAAATACATTTTACCATAGTAACAAACATGCACTTAGAAATTCATACAAAATTCTACAAAGAGTTATATAGAGTAGATTTAGATCCTATTTCTTCACACCTTGGAATATTAGCTTTGCAGGCAAGATATAATGATCCTCTAGCATCAAGTCTCAAGTATTAGCGAGTTCCTTGTCTGATGTTGAGGAGGAAAGCTTGCATGCTAGTCATTAAGAAAGGTAGTTGGAACAGACAATTAAATGTATATGTGATCATTTTTGGGATTACATGGGTCAATTGTGTAGAATCACAATGTGTTATATCACCATGTACAAAAAATAGATCCCAAACTATCAAAGGTAAGCACAAATGCCAGAGGATTATTGAAGCACGTTTCTAATAAGATTGTTAGAGATTTCTATATCAATTTGCTCAATGTAGGATGTAGTGCCACATCCATACATGCTATCATATGCTCATTGTAGAGAATAACAACAATACTAGTGGTGGTGTCAATCTATCTAAAGATTTAGATATTGATATGGACATCAAAGTAGATAATTTGGTAAAGATTGATCTCATAAAGGATGAGATTGAATCTAGATCATCATTGTATTATTTTAATTCTTCTATAATAGCATGATTCTTATACATATTGTGGCTTTTACAACTTAGATTGTAACTACATGCGTGTATTAAGCATAAACATAATTAATACAACGTTTATTGTGATTTTATGTATTCATATATTTGAGATTTTAATGCACATTTGTATTGATGGATTATAAATGACTAGATTTTTCCTTGATAAGCTATATTTTCACATATAGAGTAATGGAATAGGAAACTTTGTATAATGGATCAATTCAAGTTTTAAAAGACAACTAATTGAGGAAAAATCTAGCGTGTCACATCTATAGTCATGTTAATGTATACACTCTTGTTAAGATGAATATAAACATGCCCTTAAAAGTACATCGATCCAACACATTTTTGCTTCCATTCTATTGCGATGGAACCTCTATTGTGCATGGAGAAGGTCCAAAGGTTGGCCCAACTTTTAAAGATGCAATAGAACTTTCCATACACCTCCAAACTCATAAAAAGTTCCTAATCTCATACTTAAATATCTTATATACCTAGCTCTAGCCACATAGTGTATGAGGAGTAAGGCCACTCAATGAAGCTTGGATAGAAGAAAATGTGCTTCAAAAGATATACTCTTTTTTACCTAAGATGGGAACAACTTGGTTCCTTTAAGAATGAGAAAGGCATGTCCAAGGTAGAAGATTTTCTGAGGGATTGCCTTATAGTAAGTTCAACTTCAACCCTTATTTTATGCTTGTAGATGTTAAAATTGCATTAAATTATTCAACTTTGAATAAAGCCAAGAACAAAAGGGATCCTTGATTTTGATCCATCCGACAATAGACTCTACTTATACTTTGAGAAAACTTTGAGCCTAAGGCTCAACTTCAAAAGTATGCTATCCTTATATGCATCTAAATATCCTCCTTAAGTATGATTGAAATCCTATTACTACACACTACAATAGAATGGAACTATAGATGTACTAGTAGACACACTTTTATGGGTGTTTTTATTTCATGTTCATATCCCTATTTGATAGTGTGTCCATTATTACATTTAGCCATGTTTATAAATGCAACTATAAACATGCAAGATGATAATATGTTTTAAATGTGTGAATGTTTCATGCTATAGTTTTTGGCTTCTTAACGAGAGAGAGAGAGAGAGAGAGAGAGAGAGAGAGAGAGAGAGAGAGAGAGAGAGAGAGAGAGAGAGAACAACAAAGCACCATGGAGGAAAGAGAGAAGTTAGCTTGAAGTGAAGGGAGTAATTCTTCTTCACATCAATAACAATGTATTCTTTCCCTTCTCTTTTTTTTGTCCTTCCTACTACTTCTTTACTTTGTATTTCTCTTCTTTGAGGTTTGTTAATGTTTCTTCTCTGTCTCTTATTTGAAGAGAGACAAGAGAAAAGCTATTTTATTTTATCTTTAAGTGAAGAAAGGAAAAAGTGGGAAGACTTTCCTTCACATGAAGAGCAAGGTATTTTCCCCTTTCTTCTCTTCTATTTCTTCTTCATATTACTTCTAATTTCTTATTTTTCATTCCCCTAAGGAATGTTAATATTTTTTGTTCTTTCTCTTGCTTGAATAGAGACAAGAAATATGCACTCCTTTAAAATCAAAGCGAATGAAGAAAAAAAAAGGGGAGAGATCCCTCTTCACATCTAAGTCAATGTATTTTTTCATATCTCTCCTTAAATCATCATTATTATCCACAAATTCTAAACTCAAGGTCAAAGTCAAAGTGTTTGAATTTTTTTAATGTTTACTTATTTGAGATTTATTAGATTTTTTTTTACACTTGTATTTGTTTCATGGATATTATATGTATTTTTGTATTGTTTTGTTAAGAGCGTTGGACTCATATGCATGCACATTGTGATATTTCATGTACTTATATTTGTCAACCCACAATAGTATATGTGTATTGTAGTCATGAAAATCCAATTGTTTCCATCTCTTTATTTTCTTCTCTTGTTCCATCTTGGTAAGAGTATGAGTCTACCAAGAATAATAGAGAGTACAATATACATAATAATATACAAGCGGTTCATGTGTGAACATGCTAAGTAGAAAGGTGACTAGATAGATATCCTACAACTCGGGTAGGTGGACTAACAGAGCTATAAAGTATTAATGGAATGATATGCTGATGCACATACCAACCACCTTAGTGATATGAATACAAAACAATCATCCAGGTATGTGAGTGTCACCTCATGTTGAGCTTGACATCTCAACACTCCCCCTCAAGCTCAATTCCATGACTTGTACTCCAAGGAAGCTATGAAAACACTAAAGCTTTTATGCTCCTAGGGCCTTACTGAAAATATCCACAAACTACTCCTTTGTGCTCACATATATGAGATCAATGTCACCTGCCAAGACCTGCTCTCTAATAATATGGTAATGGACCTCAATGTACTTGGTGTGTGCATGAAACACTAGGATCCTAGCCAACTATATATTGCTCGTGTTGTCACAATAAATGATGACTCTCCTATGTATTTGTATCTTGAAATCATCAAGTAGCTTTCACATCTAAGCTACCTCACATGATGCTATTGTAGCACCCCTATACTTTGCCTCTGTACCCAATAATGCAACAGTGGAAAATTTCTTGCTACTCCAAGTCACAATCCCACTCCCAAAGGAAAATACATAACCATTGGTAGACTTCCTATTAGACAAACTATCTGCCCAATCTACATCAATATAACCAAATAATTGCACGATCGAGTTAGCCGCATTAAAGATACCATAATCTAATGTGGCCCTAAGGTATTACAACGTACATCTCATATTGTCCAAATGGGGATTACAAGGCACCTACATAAACTGACTCTCTAAGCCAACTATGTAGTTATAATCTAGCTTGGTAAGGTAATGAACATCAAACTTCCCACCATTTGATCCAATGGCACCGAGATTGGCTTACAATCATCCATACCATACTTCGTCAACATATCCAACATGTACTACCTTTGTGAGAGCCAAATACTCTTAGATGTTTGTATGACCTCAATGCCAAGAAAGTACTTCAGCTCTCTCAAGTCTTTCATGTCAAATTTCTGCTGGAGAAGACTCTTCACATGCTCCAGCTCTTGCACATTATCACCCCCAATAGTCAAATCATCCACATACAAGGTAATCACAACAATGCCCCTATCCCACTAATGGCCATAAAGCTTACGATTTGCATTTCCATCATGGAAAGCAATAGAGACATACTATGCTATCTTTTCATGCCATGCTCTTGGTGGCCCACACGTGGCTTTGTGTTGCCTACATACATAATTGGGGTAAACCATGTTCTCATAACTCTATTGGATGTTCCATATACACTTCTTCTTACAAATCACCATGCAAAAATGCATTCTTTACATCCATTTGATTCAAAACCCAACCTTTTGCTACTACAACCACTACAATGATAGCACCACTTATGGTTGCCATCTTTGCCACTAGAGCAAATGTCTCCTCATAATCAAACCCATAAGTTTGTGCATAACCATTGGCAACCAATACTACCTTATACCTACTCACATTCCCATCTACTCACATAAGTCTGTGCATAACCTTTTGCAACTAGTCTTGCCTTGTACGTACTCACACTCCCATCTACATTATGTTTTACTTCGTAAACCCTTTTGTAGCATATAGCTTTATTTCCCTTAGGTGTAGTGGCACCAAATCCGAAGTCTAATTTACATTTAATGAAACCATTTCTTTATACATGGCTTTCTCCCAAGGCACATGACCAATAGCTTCCTCAAAACAACTGGGCTCAACTAATTTTATAACCTTCACCACATAACAAATAATGGCGAGAAATATAACCATTATATGTCAAGAATACCTTACATGACTGATAGCTTCCTCAAAGAAACTAAGTTCAACTGATTTTATAGCCTTCACCACATAACAAATAATAACGAGAAATATAACCATTATATGTCAAGAATACCTTACTCTTATTGACCTTTGCACTTGTGGAAGACTCTATGATCCTTTTGCATTAGCCTTGGTTTTCCTTAGACCAAGTGTACAAACAACTGGAATACCAAACTCCTCATCTATACTTTGATCTAAGTCATTAGACTCACCATCTACATATGAATAGCCTACAAAAACATCTAGCATATCAAGTGACTCAACCACCTTTTCTTTTCCTTTGTGTGATACATTTTTTGCACTTATAGGAGTGCTATTAGCATGCGAGCTACCACTCCATGGTCTCTCAATAGACCTACTAAAAGAGGACTCTTCTGGCCCACTCAATGTCTATGACTGTTGACCCATATTTTTTGCAATCATCTTTTCTTTTGCATCATCTACGACAATTTGTTTTTTAGCAGCATACCAATCGCTCATCTCATCAAACAGAATATCTTTGCTCACTTGTAACTTGCATGTAACTAGATTATAATACTTGTAACCCTTTTTCTCAAGGAAATAACTCACAAATACACACTTTTTAGTTTCAAATCCAATTTCTTCTTTAGCTCATTAGGAACATGTACATATGAATGCACCCAAATACCATAATATGTGACAAATCTAGTTTCTTGCCAATAAACTTATGCTGCCATTGGTGTCACATCATGCAGTGCAGAAGTGGTAGTCATGTTCATGGTATACACAGTTGTAGTATTGGGGGTAAAGGCACCTGTACCTAGCCACACACCTGTACACTACAGGTGGCTAGTGCTCATCACTATCACTTCATTCTTTATTCTTTCACTAACACTTGAATAAGGGAAGGCTGGTCACACATTGTGACTATTGGAGTTCTCGCATCTTATGCCCCTCTGCTCTTACTCCTTCCACCATACATCTTGCTTCTACTCATGTGCTTCCACTTTGGACTCACTCCCTTCAATTAGTATCAAAGCCCTCTTCCCTAAGAGCTCGATCCCAACTCATCAATTTGCATTCAAATACCTACAACAATTCACAGTCATGGGTAGCCATAGCTTCAACCTTCAAGGTATGTGTTGATCTCCCATTGCTCCATAGAGCACCTACCAAGGCCTGTTGAGGCTTCTTTAGGGCATCATTGAGACTTCCTTGAGCCCACTTTAGTGATCAATTAGCCTAGCAATACCAATATCCACACCATCCCAGCTAGAGTGATTTGCACTTGCCTATCCAACCCTCCGTCTTGATCAGTCAGGTGCCTCTCTTGCCTCCCCATATGGTCCTTAACACCTCTTGCACTTGGGTAACCTCTTAGACAGTTCTCGGCATTGAGCACTTATGTATTTGAGCTCCCAACCCCTCCATTCCTTGCTGAAATATAGAGCATATATATCGTAATGTAGGTCTAAATAGAGTTTCTCAGCCATTGGAGCTTTTACATGCTTCACACAATGCCTGTATATACATGTATAGATACTGAATACTTGGGGGATGGTATGGAATTGATGTGAGATGGTATTGAGCTGGTTTGAGCATACTTTTGGGCAAGTTTTCTCAGAGATTTCCTTACTATAATAGTAGGGCTGAATGCCAATTATCTAGGAAAATGTTATGCCTATTGCAACTTGATGCTACCAAGATTACCTATTGGATGTACCAATATCTATGATGGATGCTACATGCTTGGTAGTACCCATAATATTTTGTTGAGCTGACTTTGGAGCTAGAATACATTGACATTCGCCACCATTTAATGTTATGGATGCTACTTATATGCTATAGTAAGAGTCTTGTAGACTCCTTGGGTTCGATGCTTCTAGATGTCTATCTCACTAGGCTATTGGATGTATGGATGCCATTCACATTATGTTTTGAGCTTTGTTTGCTTATCTGGCATTCGACTTTTGCTTTAATGGAAGCTATTTGGCTTATGTATTGAGACACTTACTTGACATTGGATATTCTAATGCACATTTGGTTGCAATTGAGCTTGAGCTTCTTATAGTGAGACAGTGGGATCTTCACTTCATGTCTATGCTCTCTTCATGTTATATGTATGTAGTGGATGCGCAGTGGGCTGATTTGACATTTTTTTTTGGGCCAACACCTATCTCAATTAGATCATTGTTAGTGATGCATACACCTGACATAGCTTTGTATTGAGCTTATGTTACTATTGCTTGCTTAGTCAATTAGATCATTGTTAGTGATGCATACACCTGACATAGCTTTGTATTGAGCTTATGTTACTATTGCTTGCTTAGTCAATTGAGCCTTTGGCAGTTCTCTTTTGTTATCCATGAGACCTACTATATGCATGATTAGTATGCCATTGGTTGTATTCCACTCTAACACTCAAAGGTTGACAACTTTGGATATTGGTCACATGTTTACTGATTCCTAGTTGTTCCTACATATCCCACATTGTGCAGGATATCCCTGGCACTATTTGTAGTTTACAATGATAACTCATACTTGGCTTTGATTTCTTACTATTGTACCCTATTTACAACATGCTATAATTGTAGTTCTCTACACCGTTTATGAGAGCAGTTACCTTGTCTTGATAATTTCTTGAGTGCAATTTGTGGACAACTCATTCTTTTGTTAGTACCTCTTATTTAGCTTGATTTAGTAGTGGTTTTTGTGGTTGATTTATAGGATATTATAGCAGCTTGCTTTGCCCTTCTATGCACTTTCTTGGTCTCTTTATGGCTAGTGGTTCTCATGACAATGCTATCTTTAGTATTGAGAAACTGGATGGGAGCAAGTATATCTATTGGAAGACCCAGATATGGCAGGTTTTAGTGCAAAAATTGCATGTTAGATCACTCAAAAATGAGGGTGTCAAACTTGAAAACATTGCAACCGCCGAGGATTGGGATGAATTGGATGAGCTATGCAAGTCCACAATCATTTTGTCACTCTCTAACCAAGTTCACTATAATGTTGTGAATAAAAATCAAACTGCATATGAGCTTTCGACATAGATTAAGAATCTTTATGATAAGAAAAGTCTTGTATCTCAAATGTATTGGTTGAAACAGTTGATGGACCTTCGCATGAAGGAAAGGACTTCTATGTCTACACATTTCAATGATTTTCACTCCATCATCAATCATTTAGCTTTGCAATAGATTGAGTTCAAGGATACTTTGCATCCTTTATTTTTGTTTGGTACTCTCCTTGAGTCATGGGATGCTTTTTATATGGCTCTATGTGCTAAGGATCGGCTGAAATTGCAAGATCTTGAGAGTGCCCTCTTGACAAAAGAGGTGAATAAAAAGAATGTAGATGCTTATGTCACATGCATTGACTATAAAGGGGCTAGCAAGATAGCAATGGCCGTGGTAGAGACTCTCAAAGGTCTCAGTCTAGAACACATGGATAGTTTTGTAGTAAGTCCCATGGCCATAAGTTTGGTCTTACTTGTCATTATTATGGGAAAGCAGGTCATATTTGGGCACAATGCCAAAGAGAAAGGGTAAATTGTAGGAAAATAATGATGATCACAACATTGTGCCTATAGCAAGTCCAACATCAAGATTGAGGAGATTAATGTGGTGCAGCCTAATGTATCTGATGATCTTATCTTGGCAGCCTCAACTTGGATGCTTCACAAGTGATTGATGTTATGTCATGCTATACTCAGTGTTGCTTGATAGATTCAAGGGCTTCCTTTCATGTGACCCCTCATAGAGAGTGGTTTCACTCCTATCGCAATATGATTGGATCTATTTGTTTGGTAATGACCTAACATTGTAGATAATTGGTATTGGTGATGTCCAACTATGTTTTGGTTCAGGCATCATATTCACTCTTCATGATGTATGTCATGTACCAACTCTCAAAAAGAGACGTATCTCTACAAGCACCCTAGATGATGCAGGTTATGTTGTTTCTTTTAGTGATTCCTCTTGGAAGATTACCCATGGGAATCTTGTTATTTTGATTGTAGTTTTGTGAATTATACCCTCATTTATTCCTGCCCTTTTGCCTACCTTTTTGGATCAATTTTGGGGTTATTTTGTTGTAATTATAGTAGCCCATACTATTGTCATTTGTAAACAGTTGTAGTCATTATGACAAGTTTGTCACCAATAATGTTATTTTCAACATTAAAAAGCTTAATGGCAATAACTTCCAATATTGGAAGATGTATGTATGGCAAATCTTGGTACAAAAGAGGCAGGTTGAGCCATTGAAGTTAGAGTGTATAACACTAGAGCTTTATGATGTAGAGAATTGGGAAAAGCTTGATGAGATATGCAAGTCCACTATCATTCTATCATTATCAAAGCAAGTGTATTTCAATGTCATGACATTGAGGGTGATATGTATGCATTATGGAAAAAGATTTGTGATCTTTAGGACAAATAGAGTCTTGCACCTCAATTTTATTGGTTAAAGAAGCTTGTGGATCTTTGCACCAAGGAGGATATGCCTATGTCAACTCATTTAAATGAGTTACACTCCATTTTCAACTAGCTTGTTTTAAGGGATATCAAGTTTGAGGATACTAGCAAGTCTTTGTTCTTTCTTGTTACACTACTTGAGTCCTGGGACACTTTTCGTACTGTTATGAGTGCTCATCCCCCTAAGGGTGGTTTTAAATATAGTAACATAAAGAGTACTCTACTAACAAAAGAAGGAAATAGGAGGAACATTGATGCAGCCTACACTTCTCATGTGATGATTATTGGAGGCAAAAATGGTGGAAATGGTAATAATAACTGTGGTAGAAACTCATAGCCTAATAGGAACAAGTCTTAGTCTCATGCGCAATCTCACACTAAGTCTTACGAATGAAATTCCTCTTTAACATGTCATTATTGTGGGTAGCAAGGTCATATCAGGCTGCAATGCAATAAAATGTCTAATGTTTGAGTCATAGTGAACAAGCACTTACCTCTTCATTGTAGTCACCTTTCAATATATGTCACATGCTCCAAAGTCCCCACAATCGTACTTGGTTCACTATGTATCCTTGCCTCAAATTTTGAATGCAATATGGAGGGCAGAAGATGAAGAAAAAGATGAGAAGAAGAGCAAAAAGAGCTTCATCTTCATGTCTGATTCCTCACTCTCTCTTAACTCAACCTCACGCACCCTCAACTTCACCTCTCACCATGAATGGATAGAAAGGGAAACAAAAAAATAGGAGATGAGCTTCACTTCCCTAGTTTATCAGTACCTCTCATGCTCACTATCTTCCTCTCCTTCACTCTCTCACATAAGCAAGCAAAAAGAGAAGCAAGAACAAGGTGTCCAAATTTTGAATATACATGCATAGCTTGCACTTTTCTTTTCATCACTTTTAAACATGAGTTTTAGGGTTTCCATCTCTTTTGGGTATCTAGCCCCCACTTTATGGCCTCATGATCGGTCCCTCTCTTTTTTGCATTCTTGCCTTAATGTGCATAAGTTGTCTAAGGATGAAAATTAAATATAGCACATTTCTTTATCCATAATAGTCTATTGATACTACTACAATTTGCACAGGAGTGAACTTGGCTCCTACATCAATATTACAAATTATCAATTCAACCACGTCATTTCACATTGTAGATGATGGTTCATGAATTGTTGTAGCATAATCTTAAAAATATAATCCATCCCAATTAATGTTGACACATTGTGCTCTTGCTTGATTTGCATCCTCATTACTATTTACAATTACCATTTCCCCCTGCTAGATGAGTGCATTGAAAGGTGAGAAGAATCGAAGCTTGCTTGGAAGAGCTATGGCAGGAGAGCAAGAGCAAGAAAGAGAGAGAGATACAAAATGGAAACTCCAACAGTCACAATGTGTGATTGGGCCTTCCTTTATTCAAACTGTCACTAAAAGAATAAAGAATAAAGTGACGATGATGGGCACCCGCCACCTGCAGTGTGTAGTGGCGAGTACTGTCAATGTAGTAATACATGGCAGCTAGATAGAGGCACCTTTACCCCTAACAACCTCCCACTAAAAGGAAAATCTACCCCAGTGATGAGGAGTGAAAAGAAAAAAGAAAATATAGTACAATGTACACATGTACAACAGGATGAGGAAAAACGTCATCTCATCCAACACCCATAAATCTCTTGAGGAAGACAAAGCGCTCAATAGTGAGGCTTTTCATGAGCAAATCTATAGGATTTTTGTCAGTGGAGATGTTGATAAGGTCAACAAACTTGTCCTGCACGACCCCACGTATGAAGTGATACCTCACCTCAATGTGTTTCGTCTTTGCATGGAAGACCGCGGATTCTTGGCTAGCTGAATAGCACTCATAGAATCTGAATGCAGTATAGGCATAGCATCAATCCCAAGGTTATGAACCAAATGGCCTAACCATATGGCCTCCTTGCAAGCCTCAGTGGCATACTTGGCCTCAATGGTAGATAAAGTCATACACTTCTGAACCCTAGACATCCAAGAGACAACACCTCCAGTATAGGTGAATACATAGCCAGAAGTGGACTTCCTACTATCTGCATGTCCTGCATAATCGAAGTATGTGTATCCCACAACTCCTGTATCCGAACTGCCATAGCAAATACACATATCTGTTGTGCTCTTCATATATCTCATGATACCCTTCACGGCATCCCAATGCTTCTTGCCAGGTGTAGCCATATAGTATGCCACAACACCAACTGCAAAGGCAATATCTGGACGAGTGGCTATCATGGCATACATCAAACTGCCCACGACTAATGCATAAGGGATCTTGGCCATCTCGGCCCTTTGCTCATATATCTACAGACAATTGTCTATGGATAATCAGCATCATGTGAGACCTTCACATAAGAAGGTAATGGACAGCCAATAGGCTTTACGTCCTACATGCAAAAACGCTCAAGGACTTTATGAATGTACTCCCTCTGTGAGAGGTAGAGTAGTCCCTAATGCTTATCACGCTCAATGCACATACCAAGAATGTGAGAGGCCTGTCCCAACTCCTTCATCTCAAAGCTCTTCTTCAACTGAGATTTAAGAGCATCCAGCTCATCATGAGCTTTCCCTACTATCAGCATATCATCTACATAAAGTTCCAAAATAAGTAATGAGCCATCACAGGCTTTCTTCGTATAAAGACACAGATCCATAGCACTCGTGCTGTAGCCCTATGACTGCATAAAGGTATCAAACTTATGATACCACTCCCTAGGTGCCTACTTCAACCCATAAATACTTTTCTTCAACTTGCATACTAGACGCTTCCTACCGGGTTCTGCAAAGCCCTTAGGCTACTCCATGTATATCTCATCATGCAAATCCCCATGGAAAAATGCAGTTTTGACATCCATCTAATACATGTCCAAGTCAAGCTGCACAACTAAGGCCAAAACCAAGCTTAGGGTGGTCATGAGAAAAGACTTCATCAAAGTCAACTCGATGCTCATGTTTAAAACCCTTAGCAACAAGTCTTGCCTTATAAACTGACTTGGGGTTTCCAATGGTACTTTTTAGCTTGTACATCCATTTGCATGGCAAAGCCTTCTTGCCCTTAGGCAATGCAACCAAATCCCAACTCATATTCTTATGCAAGGAGTCCATCTCAAACTGCATAGCCCTCTCCCAAGAGTGACTGTCACCCCTACGCATAGCCTCGTCATAGGTGAGAGGCTCTCCTGCATATGTAACCAAGACATAATGCATCGAGGACTCAAATCTATCAAGCGGACATCTATCTCTAGTAGACCGTCTCATTGCAAGCTTTGTTGCATGTCCAGCATCCTGTCCAACACCCTGGCCATGTGTACCAACTGTTGCTACAGGCTATCTGACTAGTTGATACAGGCTATCCAACCCTGCATATCTCTACCACCTTCTCACGCTGCCTATGCATCTTGTCTTCATGGAAGACTACATCCTGGCTGCAGATGACTTTCCGCACTTGTGGATCCCAAAGGTGGTAACCCATCTCGCCTGCATCTCTATAGCCAAGGAAAATGCATTTGACACTCTTAGGAACTAGCTTACTATGCTTGTCTTTGGGCACATGGCAGTATGCCTCACATCCAAAGACACATAGATGCGCATAAAACAAAGGTTTCCCAGTCCATACCTCCTCTACAACTTGGAAATCCAAACCACTTGAAGGTGATCTATTTATGATATGCATAGTTGTACTAACTGCCTCAGCCCAAAAGCTCTGTGGTAGGCCTACATGGCTAAGTAGTCCATGTAGCATCCATACATAGCATACATAGACATCAAGTACATCCAAACTATAACTCTAGCAAGTCAAGAAATAGCCAAAGTAAGCTCCAGACGAAGCCAAAGCAAGGCTCAGTAGCATCCAACTCTAGACAATGTAACGGGCATATAGTAGTGGCATAGGCCAAGCATGTCAAGTCTAGTCAGACTAAATGTCAATCCACGAGAGTTACTACATCAATATATACATCCAAGACATAGCCCGAATCCAATAGGCATATCCAAACATAAGCAAATGAGCTTCAACCCGCCTGTGTAAAACAATGATTAACTACTAAAAACTATGATTTTTCAGATCAAATATTAGGCCAAAATCATGGCAAAGCATGTGCACAACATCCACCAAGCATAGGCATCAATGGCGTAGCATACGGGCATGAAGTAGTGTATGTAGAGAACTTCAATGTAGATGTAAATGTCAATTGTAGACATAGACAGCAGGTCTAATGTTCATACAGTCAAACTAGAGTTGAATATTAGTGCCCCAAAGCCTCTACAAGCCTCAAGACATGCCAAGGATCAGTCCAAGTAGTGCCACAATGCCCAAGAGTCCAAGCATGATCATCATTTGATTTGGGGAGCTGCTATCCACTTCTCCTACAACAGGCATTGTTCATGTTGATTTTCCTAGGGTTTTTGCTCACGTTTTTGTGTTGGTCAAGGTGGTAGGAAGCTCAAGGGGGTGCCAAAGAAGGCACACAACAAGCCTAAGGTGCCCCAGTAAGGCCTATTTCAAGATATGGAGCCAACAAGATACAATGGTCAAGGTGGTAGGAAGCTCAAGGGGGTGCCAAAGAAGGCACACAACAAGCCTAAGGTGCCCCAGTAAGGCCTATGTCAAGATATGGAGCCAACAAGATATAATGGTGCTACCCCCCTTCTTCTTCTCAGACCTATAGACCTATAACTAGCATGAAACCTTGAAGAAGATGAATGAATACCATTGTTTGAATGCCTTGAGAGTGCCCAAAGGGGCCGAGAAAGTTCTTGGGAAGCCGAGGAGTGACGGGAGCTTGAGAGAGTCAGCTATGGCTGCCGAGAAGGAGACCCAATGAGTGTAGAGATTCGATAAGAAGCTGAAGATGCCACGAACCAAGCTCGAGTAGTCATGAATCCATGCTCTAATACCAGTTGAAAGGTGAGAAGGATCGAAGCTTGCTTGGAAGAGCTATGGCAGGAGAGCAAGAGCAAGAAAGAGAGAGACACACAAAATGGGAACTCCAACATTCACAATGTGTGATCGGGCCTTCCTTTATTCAAACTGTCACTAAAAGAATAAAGAATAAAGTGATGGTGACGAGTGCCCACCACCTGCAGTGTGCAATGGTGGGTATTGTCAATGTAGTAATACACAAGTGACTAGGCAGAGACGCCTTTACCCCCAGCATGCATGTCCCATAGCATGCATTGCCATATGTGGCATGCTCTAGCTTGTACCAAAGATATGATTGCTTAGAATGTTGTCCTTGAAGGAATTATTGTGTTCATTGATGAAGAATGCTTCTTGGTACTTGGTGAATGGTGGTTGGAATACTAGTTGGCGACAATGTTGCTAAACATTGTTACATTCTTATGGTATCCTTAACAAGCTTCCAACAGTGGATTTATAACATGAAGATTGGCTTAGAATGTTGCTGAAGTTTGAAAAAAAGAAGAAAGAGTCGGTGTTGAAAAAGAGGTGTATGGAGACCACAATCTTTTGTACCACTAATGGAGAATCTCTTGTGCATTATTTCCCTAGGGGAAGTTCTATTTGTATGCATGGGCATTATACAGACTCTTAGCAAAGCTTGAAGTATTATCATACACTTAAGAACATAAACCATGTGTAGGTATTTGTGTAAATATTATGTGAGTGCTCATATGTACTTAGGTACTAGTTAATTAGAAGATAGCTCCACTGGTTATTCATAGTCATGTAGTTGATGAAGCAAGGGACCTTGGTAGTCAAAGATGAAAAGAACTATCAATGTTAAGGAAAAGGTGCTTTAAGAAGATTACAGAGAGACACTAGTAGTAGGTTAGACAAGTCGTTGTATCCAAGATGAGTGATAGTCTCTAGTGGTTGTAATTATTCCCAAGCGTCTTCCTACCTTGCTTCCATTATTACAATGATGGCACTAAAGTGAATGCAAAGTAGAGAGAAAAGGGAGACAAGTCCATAGGAAGTCTAGGGACATATCCTACCCTTGATGTACCTTGAGCAAGTGAGTGAATAGGAGGAAGGGCTAGAGGGTTAGAGATGAAGCCAACTAATCAAGGCCATCAGGCATACCTAGCTTTAGAACCCATAGGTGTCATGCCATAATCATGCATGTATATTTGTTTCTTTTTTCTTTTTCTCTTTTTTTTTTCTAAACAAAATATACAAGTACCACATAGTGAGGCTTTCTATCTACAAAAGTGACTGAAAAAAAATTAGACATTGAGAGGTTAATTATGAGAATCAATCTAGCTTGTTATATTTTCGATATACTGAAACCCATATACAAAGTGTTGAGCTAGGAAAATTGAAACACGAGCCTTGATGCGGAAGAAATTATTATTGAATGAAAAACCATAATTAGTGATGAGGGTTCAATTTATGGAGGTGCCATTACATGTCCTTCTTGCATATCCTTGAGGTTAAGTAAGGCTTATGTGCATTCTTGTGTCTTTAGTATTTTTATGCTCTTGGGCTCTTCTCAAGGATTGTCTACATGTCTACTTCATTGATGTCTTTCTTAGGCATATCACATCACTTTTCTCCTACATTCACTTGATAAAAATTGAGAGCATATCCAATTGATTTCAAAAAACTAAAATTTTACCATTTTGATTTTAGACCTTTTAAAGTACTCAGTTGTTTCGAGCTTCTTAGCAACTCACTTTTTTGGTTGCTTCCCCTATAATATGCCTACCTAAATCAAATGTTGATAGCGTATATTTTTTAGGAGCCCATCATCAATTAATTAAGATTACTATCATCTAACTTGTTAGAATAAATGGGCATTCACGGTCTTGAGCTTCTTGAGTCTACCTTGCAGTAGGGAGAAGGATTGACTTGGAATAGGAACCTAATTTTAGATACTAAAAGTCTTCTATCATCCATCTAGCATCGACCCTGAGGTGATAGCATTGATATCATCCCTCAAATTGAAGTGAACCATTGCCACACTTAGTTCAAAGAGAGTGAGAAATGTGAGGGAAGTACTGCACATCAACCCCTCTACCCATAGGATAAAGTCTCACCTCCAAGCCCCTAAAATGGCACTAGTTGGATTCTATTGATGACATGCTAGTTAGAGTAGTCAATGTTCAGCTCTTCCTATTGCCTAATACTAATGCTTAAAATTGTGATGGAAGTCTCTCGACAAACCAAGACCACCTTGTCTTTGGTGAGACCTCTTGCATCTAGGGCTGATCCTCCTAGCACCCGTTGTAGGCAAATCTAATCCCTTGGTGAAGGGCTCCATCATTAGTCTTGGGGGAGACCTAGGCCATTCCAAGAATTCACCCAATTGGGCACAATATATCTTTTTGAAGTCAAAAAACAAGGCAATCAACCTAATCTCAACTAGAAAATCCTTTTCCAAGCAACAAGAAAATCTTAAAATATTTTATCAAAACCAAACATTTTCCTATGAATATCCCACAAGCGAAGATACAATCCATGACTTATTTCTCTTAAAGGGAATCATATAAAACGTTATATGATAGTCCCCCTAGTGTTTAGGGTGTGATACCTCTTAACTCTCTTTGTACTTTTTTTTAAACATCATAAGCTTTTCTCCTAGAAGATAAAGTGTTGCATGCAATACTTTAATATGCATGAATGGGCATCTATATTTACTTCTAGTAGTTTTGACCTTTAAGAGATAACCATGAGTAGTTCTTAATGAACAATTCATTTCCATACTCTAAGATCATTGTAAGTTGAAATTCCCTCTTGAATACATGATAATTTAAAGATATTCAAGGTTCTTGCCTACACAAATAGAAACTACTTTCTATTTTTCCTTCATTGTTGCTAATCAATCAATCATTTGACTTAAGAAAATTTTATTTAAATCTATCCAAGTTGCCTAAATAAAATTTGGTGCAGATGGTGCCTCATTCACACATGCAACTTCTTGTCCTTCCCTAGCTCTCCTTTGTTTTGGGGCCATTGTAGCAAGAAAAATTCTTCTAGTAACTACAACCATGTATGTGAATCTTGGTAGTATATAGCGAAGTACTTAGAGTTTTGGGAAGCGAGAGAGTATCTTTAGCTAGGAAAAAATGATATTCCTTGGAGAGGGTTGTTGCATTATGAAGCTTATATATGTTGGAGGGCAAGGTTTAGTGTATCTCAAGTGGATAAACACATGGGAGTGTAATGATGGTGGGGAACCAATAGGAATAGGCTAATATCATTTGCAAAGATGGATCACAAAGGAGATCAATTGGTGATATTCTGAAATATTATCTTTGTCTAGTCCTTCTTTACCCTTCTATCATCTCTCCTCACTCACTCACACACACATTCTCTCTCTCTCTCTCTCTCTCTCTCTCTCTCTCTCTCTCTCTCTCTCTCTCTCTCTCTCTCTCTCTCTCTCTCTCTCTCTCTCTCTCTCTCTCTCTCTCTCTCTCTCTCTCTCTCTCTCTCTCTCTCCCTCTTTCGCTTACTCTCTCTCTCCTTTTTACCTCTCTCTCTCTCTCTCTATGCATTTTGAATATATCGATGTCTCTTTAAGCCTATGGGCTAAGGCTTATGTAGTCTTTGCCTTGACTATCCACTAACAAGCTTATTAAGCTCTTTTGGACCTTAGCACAAGCTATCCTTATCTTGGGATCATTGATGCTTTGTGCATGACGTAGATGAGGACAAGGTGGAGAAGACAACTTCAATGCATGACATCTCGATACTGAGATTACTAAAATGGACACGATGATGATATACAAGCAGTAGCCTTTTTTTTCCTTTACATTTTTAATAATGTTTTGAAAACATTAGAATGTTATATCCTCTCCTCGTACAGAAATTGAGATGTCCTCATCTCGAAAGAAACTTATTTTCCTTTGATAAGTTGGATCATACAGCTTATGGGGTGGAACCCACCATGCCTTCATGTGACATATGGTGGTTGAATATGGAAACAAAAAGACCCATTAGGAGTATAAAGTTTAATGCATCTTTTTTTAGGCTTTTTCTCATCTTCAGAGGGAATAATGAACTCTAAGTCTTCATCATTATTTGGTTCCTAAAGTATACCAAATGCTTAACTTGCACAACTTTGCTTCCTTGCTAGTTCCTCATCTTCTTGATCCAATTCAAGGCAATCAACTTGGATATGCCCTAACTCATTGTAATGGAAAGATCAATGGGTAGGGCATCTTCTCAGGATGTGTCCTAACTATTCACACTTGCGGCACCTCTTTCCATGGTTCTTTAGATTGTTAGAGCCTTCATCAATGTACTACATTGAAAGGTAGCTATCTTCAAGGCATTGGCTTTTCTTTGAATCAATCAAGGCTTTGGCTTTTAGGAGAGTGTCTTGAAGCTCCTTGGGTTGCATCGAATCCAATTGAGTGTCCAAGGGAGGATTTAACCCTTGGCAAAACTTGGCTACTTGTTAGGTAATATCCATTGCCGAAGCATATTTTTGGAGGGTTACAAATTGGGAGTAATATGCCTCTAGGCTCAACCCTAGTTGGTGAAGCTCAAAGAACTTGTTCATCTTCAAGGTGTGATAGGAAGGCAAAGATATCTCCCATTCATAGCTTCTTTTATGAGCTCCCATGTAGCAATAGTTTTCAAGACTCCAAGGTCCTTGCACCACTACTTCTGCCAGAGACGTGCTTCCCCTATTAGTTTTAGTTAAATTGTCATGGCTTGGTTAAGGATATGTATCCTTGCTCAAAATTTATCCTCCATAGACTCAATCCAAAATTTTGCATCAATTTCCACATCTTTTCTTTTCCCATTGAATTTTGGAGTTTGATCTACTTAAGAAGAGATTTCTTCTCTTGCAATTCGATGGGATCAATGATGGCTAAAATGTCTAGTTTAATACGCATCATAAAGCTTATCCATGTTTCAACTTAAGTTTCCCTTTAAGAACTATAGTTTTTGCACACATTGGAGAGAAAAACCCATCTTTTATTCACATTATTTTCAATAGTCAAATGCATTATATTGTGATGAAGATTCACCCATGGAAATCTGATACATCAATGATACTATAAGTTGGGGTTTCAACAAATACATCTAAGATGCAATATTTGGAAGGAAGGTTTGGGTAACCTTCTTTACAATAATTTTTACAACGTGAGCAACTTAAGGTAGCAACACTATCAACTAAAATAACTCAAATTACTTGTTTATAGACATAGTAGTATTGTTGAATCTCTCATCCATCTATATGGAGGGTAGGGTTTGATTTAGATTCTTCAAAATTGAATAAGTAGACAACCTTAAGACTTTCCATCCAATTGAATTTGCTTCAGGTTTGTTTGGATGTAAGCAAGATAATCAACATTGATATTATAGTATATGCCTTCATGCATCGAATTCAATCCAAAGTAAACATGAATCGATCTCTTCTCTCGAAGTTCAAAGAGTGTATGGTTGATATGAACATAGCCCAAAATACTAAGAATCTTTGTCCACTTCATCATTTTGATCCAAATTCATTTAGCATTAGTGGCATAAAGAATTTATTTCTAGACTCTTAGTTTTAACAATTCATAACAATATCTATATTCACTTTAAATTTTGTTTTTGCTTTGATACTAAGTGCAACATGCCTACCTAAATTGAATATCGATAGCACATATTTTTAGTAGCCTATCAAGAATGAATCAAGACTACTGCTATATAGAACTTGTTAGAATAACTAGGCATTCATGGTCTTGAACTACTTGAGTCTACCTTGCAAGGGAAGCTCCACCCCAACCCCACAAGGATTGACCTAAAATGGGAATCTAATTTTAGATGCTAAAAGTCTCCTATCAGCCATCTAGCATTGGCTCTAAGGTGACAACATTGCTATCATCCCTCATATTAAAGCAAACCATTACCACACTTGGTCCAAAGAGAGTTAGAAATGAGGGGGAAGCAATGTTCATTAACCCCTCTACTCATAGGGTAAAGCCTCCTATCAGCCATCTAGTGTTGGCTCTAAGGTGACAACATTGCTATCATCCCTCAGATTAAAGCAAACCATTACCACACTTGGTCCAAAGAGAGTTAGAAATGAGGGGGAATCAATGTGCATCAACCCCTCTACTCATAGGGTAAAGCCTCAACTTCAGCCCCCCCTAAAATGACACTGGTTGGGTTCTATTGACAAGCTCATGCTAGGATAGTTAATGTTTAACTCTTCCTAGATTGCATAAAACAAATGCTTAAAATTGTGATGGAAGCCTCCTAGTGAAGTGAGACCACCCATCAAGGATCTAGCCACCCAATTTCCTTTAGGGTTCTTTAGTTTGCTAATTAGTCCTAGTAGAATTTAATTTGACATATAGTAGTCATCTTTCTTAATTAACCCTTTTAAAATGATGTTCCTTCACATAGATTATGCACAGGTATAAATACAATTTCAAACACTTTTTTGCAAATTATTATAAGTAGTATATTTATCCACACCTTCTCCAAGGTGCCATCCCATGCCAACATTCTGTCCCTTACACTATGACCCATATCTAATGTACTCAGTTATTCATTGTGTATAAGCATAAACCACCAATCCACCCTTAGCTAGCATCAAGGCCTTTCAAAAAGACCATCCTAGGCTCATAGGGGTTAGGTCGATCCTCAATGCCTAAGGAATTTATAGCCAAACCCCCCTATCACCCTTATCACCTCCTAGCCTAATGTCCTCCCTATGGACAGACTTCTTGCATTTGGGCCCTTACAAATAAACCTAGACTCTTGGTGAAGGGCTCTGCCACCACTAGTCTTGGGGGAGATCTAGGGCATATCCAAGAATCCACCCAAGTGGGCACAATATCTCTTTTTGCAATCAACCTAATCTCAACGATGAATTTATACTTTTCCAAACAACAAGCATATCTTAAAACATTTTATCAAAACCAAAACATTTTCATATGAATATCCCACAAGAGAAGATACAATCCATGACTTATTTCTCTTAATGTACAATCATATAAAATGTTACTTGATAGTCCCCCTAGTGTTTAGGGTGTGATACTTCTCAACCCTCTTCATACTTTGTTTTAAATGTCATAAGATTTTCTTCTAGAAGATAACATGTGTATGCAATACTTTAACATGGATGAGTAGGACATCTATCCTTACTTCTAGTAGTGATAATCATGACTAGTTCCTACAAACAATTCATTTCCATATCCTAATGTCATTGTAAGTTGCAATTCCCTCATGAATGCATAATAATTTAAAGATATTCAGGGTTCTTGCCTACATGAATATAAACTACTTTCTTTTTTTCCCTTCATTGTTGCTAATCAATCAATCATTTGACTTAAGCAAAAGTTCTATAAATCTTTCCAAGGCACCTAAATAGATGTTGGTGTGGATGGGGCCTCCTTCACACATGCAACCTCTTGTCTCGCTCTAGCTCTCAATCATTTTGGGGCCATCATAGCAACTGAACTTCTTCTAGTACCTCCAACCCTGTATGTAAAGCTTGGCAGGATACACTGGAGTACTTAGAATTTGGTAAAGCAAGAGAGCATCTTTGGCTAGGAAAAAATGATATTCCTTGGAGAGGGTTGTTGCATCATGAAGCTTCCATTTGTTGGAGGGCAAGATCTAGTGTATCTCTAGTGGATAAATAGATGGGAGTGTAATGATGGTGGGATCCAAGAGGGATAGCTTGCTATCATTTGTGAGAAGATGGGTTGCAAGAAGATCGATTAGCAATCTTTCGAGGTATTGTCTCCATTTTATCCTCCTTTACCCTTCTATCATCTCTCCTCCCTCCCTCCCCCTCTCTCTCTCTCTCTCCCCCCAAATCTAACTCTTTCTCTATCACTATCCCTTCTCTCTCACTCCCTCTTTCTCTTTGTCTCTCTATCTCCTTCTACTACTTCCCCCCCTGTCTCTCTCCCTCCCTCCCTCCCTCCCTCCCTCCCTCCCTCCCTCCCTCCCTCCTCTCTCTCTCTCTCTCTCTCTCTCTCTCTCTCTCTCTCTCTCTCTCTCTCTCTCTCTCTCTCTCTCTCTCTCTCTCTCTCTCTCTCTCTCTGTGCATTCTCAATATATCAATGCCTCTTTAAGGCTTGGAGCTAATCTAATATAGCATTTGCCTTGACTGTCTGCTTAGCATGCTTTTCGAGTTCTTTTGGACCTTGGCAAGCACAAGCTTTCTTGATCTTGGGATCATTGATTGATCATTTTGTGGCCTTTGCGGTGGATGATGTAGACGAGGATAAGATGGAGATGGTGACTTTGATGCAGATGCATGATGATGTCGAGATTGTTGATGATGAACATGATGATAATGTACAGGTGGTGGCCTTTTTTTCCCCTTTATGTTTTTCATAACATTTTAAAAACATTATAATGTTACATCCCCTATGCAAAATGTGTTGCAATGTCTTATAGCATTGAAGGGGCATTGCTCTTGTGTATGCACTGATTTTCTTGTTTTTAATAAATTTAAAATTATATTTATATACAATAATAATGATGCCAGGAGGCATATTCCACGGTGGATTCCGTGAGGTTTTACGGTGGATTCCGTAAACTTAGATGACCGGGGCTCATACACAAAGAGGATTCTTTGTGCGAGAAGTTGATGGGGACGCCTATCCTTTTCGGGCGTTTCATTAATTTAGTGTGTACATGGGTGATTCCATAGCGGGTGATTCCGCAAAATGCATATTAAATTAATAAACGTTTATGAGTTTAAAGTGCACACTCGTAATAAATTAAGGTTAGGATTTATTTCTAACCAGTTGATTTATTTATGTAGCTGAAGACTGCTAGGTATTCACTTTTGTCAGTTTAATTGTATTATTTTACTAACGATTGTGAATGCTTCAGTTGATGTGTAGAGATAGCAGCAGTGGCGGAGGAAAGCATTGGAGTCTAGCGGGTATTCGACATTTGGACTATATTTTGATAGGCGCCACGCCTATATTTTGTTATGTCTATTGAGACATTGATTATCGATTATTATTTTGTATGCGCTTATGCGCCTGGATATATTATTTCTATTTGGACATTGAGATTGGGCGTGCCAGACTCTATGGGTACCGTCCATTAGCTTTATTTTCCTATTTTTGTAGAAAGCAAACTCAAAAGCTAAAAGCTTGTCATATTTTTGTAATTGGGCTATTATTGAGCATGAAGATTGGAAATATACATTAAATACATGCTTTGTGAAGCGCACACACAAGGCATGGGGGAGATTGAACCCAATTTGTCTCTTGCCTCTTGTCGTGCATGCTTTTACATTGTTTTTTGTGCAAAAAGGTAGAGTTCATTGTTCTTGGGGACCTTCAGGGATTCACTACGTGAGCTATCTGCGACCGATCTGCACACCAGTTGTATCAGAGCGGAGCAGAGATCAAGAGCTTCCAATCGCTACCAATCTCGGGCCAAGGCGGAGCTCTAGGAACAAACGGGCTCTACAGTCAATCTCATCGCGAACCGTCGATACAGGCAAACTTCTGGCGATCAAGAACCCTTGTTTCCACTGTCAGATCGCGAAGGACCAGGCTCTGCAGGCGGAGGACCACGCATACATCTCCTTCATCAAGTCGTTGAAAACAGTGAGCACACTTCTTAATCTCCTTAATCAAAAGCTTAATTATAAAGCTTTATAAGCTTAAGGGAAGCTTAAGACCTCTCAATTTCATCACGACATATCAGAAGACCCCCCCGAAATTTCCGCGCGGCCAAAAAACGGCCCCCCCTCCCCACGAAAAATTACGTCGCCTGCTAGTCCTTCATTAAGCTTAATAAGCTTAAGCTTAATCCTTTAAGCTTAAGTCATTAAGTTCTCTGCAAGTTACACAAGACACACAAGTTGATATACTCCAAGTCCCACACTTCTGAAGTCAAGTTCAGCAAGTCAATTGAAATCAAGTTCTGCAAGTCGGCCTAAGTTCAGCAAGTCAACAACTCTGCAAGTCTGCTAAGTCTGCAACTTTGCAAGTCAGACTAAATCAGAACTGACTAGTGCTCAAAACTCATAGAAGACTTGTTCGTATGCAAAAACTCTGAACTGGAAAGTTGTTCGCAGTAAGCTGTTCTACCTATCTGCAAGTTCGTTGAAGTACTTTCAGCAAACGGAGATAGAAATATTGCATATTTTCAGAAAATATACAAAGAAATACCCAAAAATACATAGCCTTGTAACCCCAAATTTGAGCTACGCTCATCCCGCTAACCTGATTTTGAGAGAGAAAGGTTTGTTGAGTTTTACAGGATGACTACCCCACATATGGATGATCCTATGGCTGAAGACGACCTACCTGAGCCTACCATGGAACAAAAGCTGGATCTAATCATGCTACAATTGGAAGAAGAGCGAAGGGCTAGGCAAGCATTGCAAGCGCAATTGACAAAACTACAAAGAGCGTCCACCGATAAAGAAGAACCTCAAGCTGAAGATTTGATTCGCCGTACCATCGACGCCACTCTTGAAGCACAAACCATTCGCAAGGAATCCAAGATAAGTAAACGAAGTTTCAAGTTTCGCACTTTCAATGGTATACGAGAAGGAAAGACTGTTTTATCATTCATTAGCCAGTTTGATGACTATTTCCATGAGGAAACTTATCCCGAAAAAGATAAAATCAAGTGTGTTACTAATCATCTGATAGACAGAGCATCACTTTGGTGGACCGTAGTCCGCAAGAGCATAGAATGTCCTGCTACTTAGGAAGATTTCAAGAAGAAATTCATGCAAAATTTCCTTCCACCGCAATTTCATGAGAAGGCTATCAAGCAATGGGATTTACTTCAACAGCGAGATCGTGAGCCTGTTCCACAGTATACAGAGCGTTTTTGGAATGCACTCCTACAGCTACGCATGCTTGAAGACGTACCAGAGACGACACATAAGCGGAAGTATATGTCTGGACTTCTTGGACATTACTACGCTGAAGTGAACATGTTCAAGCCTGCTACCCTTGAAGACACCATCTCCTTAGCTCACGACACTGAAGATAAGTTACGCGGAAGAGATAGATGACCACAGCAATTCCAAGCCAACGGTAATTATGGATCTAAACAATTCAATTCCAATTTTAGAAGGTTTAATCCAGGTCGTTTCTCATCACCATCTTTCCGCAAGAATTGGCCTAAACCACCTACATTACCATCCACTGTCAATCCAAATCCAAAGCCTATTCCACAAGCAAATCCAAGTGTACCCAGACTTCCAGCCATTGCAAATAATGTAACCAAAGCCAAGCCAATAGTATGCTACAAGTGTCACCAGCCAGGACATCTCGCAGCAAATTGTCATTCAAAGAAGCCACCAGCACATATCAACTACCTTGGAGCTATGGACGAAGACGAGCATGAGGATATGCCAGATTTCACTGAAGATGAGGATGATCCTACTACTACTTCCGACACTTTACCAGGTATGCCTACTCCACATTCATTGTTGACTATGAAATGTATGGTGCATGGTAAAGAAAGAACTATATTGCATGATGATGGTAGTACCCATGACTTTATTTCAGCAAAATTGGTAAAGGAATTGAAATTGCATACAGTACCTACGCATTATCGCATAAAAGCTGCATTTTTAGGCACTAGGTACAATGGCACACAAGAAGTACAGGATTTAGAAATTTAAATTGGTCCATATATTGAAAGAAGAAATTTCTTAGTTGTTCCATTACAGTCAAGCGACATTATTTTAGGAATGCCATGGAGACACCAGCATAATCCAAATATAGATTATTCCACACACACAATGAATATTAATTTTCAAGGAAAATCTATTACATTATATGGTATGCATGCATCTCATATTTTTCCACTGCTTTCGCATACTCAAGCAAAACGTGCACTACGCAAGAATACTAAATCATATCTCATTTGGGTGAATGAACTGCACGCAAAGGAAAATCATTTGCACCCTAGGCATAAGGAATTTCTTGCATATTTTAAGGACTGTTTTGCAGAAGACCTACCACCAGGTTTACCTCCATCACGTCCAGAAGACCATAAGATTGATCTAATACCTGGCACACAACCACCTTGCAAAGCACCATATAGGCACAATCAAATAGAGCAAAAAGAAATCCAGAGTCAAGTTGAAGAATTACTAAATAGAGGCTTAATTCGACCTAGCAGTTCCCCATTTGGTGCACCTGTACTCTTAGTCAAGAAAAAGAATAATACCTATCGTATGTGTATTGACTACCGAGCATTAAATAAGATCACTGTAAAGAATAGGTATCCTATACCTAGAGTTGATGACCTTATGGACAAACTGCAAGGATCTTCTATATTTAGTAAAATTGACCTTAAGTCTGGATATCATCAGGTGAGGTTAGATAAATCCGACATATTTAAGACTGCATTCAGGACACAGTTTGGCCATTACGAATTCTTAGTCATGCCATTCGGATTGGCTAATGCACCTGCTACTTTCAGTAGAATGATGAACCGTATTTTTCTGAAATATCAATATTGTGTGATTGTTTTCTTTGATGATATTTTAGTGTTCAGTCAAAGTGAAAAAGAGCATTATGAGCATTTATCATTAGTTTTTCAATTACTAAAAGAAAATCAATTGTTTGCAAATCTTGACAAGAGTGAATTCTTTAAGACAGAAATAGAATATTTAGGTCATATTGTATCAAAAGAAGGAATTAAAGTTGATCCTAAGAAAATTGATGCAATATTGCATTGGCCTGTTCCTAAAAATATACATGAATTACGCTCATTCCTTGGTCTTGCTAGTTTCTATAGGAAGTTTGTACGTAATTTCTCATTACTTGCTTTACCATTAACAAAACTTCTTAAGAAAGGAATTGTTTATCAATGGACTGAAAATCAGCAGAAATCCTTTGATTTACTGAAACGTGCATTAACCAATGCCCCTGTTCTACAATTGCCTGACTTTAACATACCATTCTTTCTAGTTGTGACCGATGCTAGCGGATCAGGAATAGGAGCCGTACTAATGCAAGACAACCATCCAATAGCATATTCTAGTTCTAAGCTGAAACCCTCTGAGCTCAAATATTCCACTTATGACAAAGAACTGTTAGCAGTTGTACAAGCATTAAAACAATGGAAGCATTATTTAATGAGTTCAGAATTCATGATAAAGACCGACCAGCAAAGCATTAGACATCTACTTAGCCAACCCCAAATTTCTGACCGTCATATCAAATGGGCTTCCTTCATTCAAAGTTTTCATCCTATCATTCAATACCAACCTGGAAAAGAAAATGTAGTTGCTGATGCATTGAGTAGAAGACCTGCAATTCATAACATTTCCATCATATCTTTTGATTCTTTGATTGCTATGAAAGATACATATCACCAGGATATTATTTTTTATTCTGATTGGCAAAAATTAGTTCAAAATAATTTCATTCCTGTTGATTCATTGTCGTATAATGATGGATTTATGTTTTTTGAAAAGAGACTGTGTGTTACTATTCCATTCCGATCTTTTGTTTTGAATGAAATTCATTGTCCCCCATATCAAGGTCATAGAGGTATCATATCTACATTACGCATGTTAACTGAAGATTTTTATTGGCCGCATATGGATGCAGATGTATCTAATTTCGTTTCTGAATGTTTGATTTGTCAAAGAATAAAGAGACATCATGGTAAACAGTATGGATTACTAATGCCTTTGTCTATTCCATCTAAACCTTGGGAACATATTTCTATGGATTTCATTACTGGTTTACCAAATACTAAATCTAACCATGACATGATTTGGACAATTTTAGATAGATTTAGTAAGCAAGCATATTTCATTGCATGTAAGAAAACTTTAACAGCATCACAAGCAACACAGTTATTTTTGAAAACTATTTTTACTAACCATGGATTGCCAAAAGTGATTATTTCAGATCGAGATTCTAGATTTTGTAATAATTTTTGGATTACACTGTTTGCAAATCTAGGCACAAAGATTGATTTCTCATCTGCATTTCATCCAAAAACAAATGGACAAACAGAAGCCACAAATAGTACCATTCTAGATCTTTTACGTGCATATACTATCTCTAAACCTCAAACATGGGATACTCATTTGCATTTATTACAGTTTGCATACAACAATACACCGCACACATCTACAAAGAAAGCACCTTTTGAAGTCATTTATGGATATAGATTATCTACACCTGTTGCATCTTTGTCTAATAGAATTCAGAGTGCTGATGATATCGCTACTATGCACAACAGTATTTTTGATGAAGTTAAGGATATGATTGCTAAAGCCCAACAATCATATACCAAACAAGCCAACAAGAAAAGACAAGCCATGAATTTCAAAGTTGATGATTATGTTTGGCTTAGAATAGAAAAGCGTAGACTACAAAGTGTAGATAGACACCCAGTTGTAAAATTAGCTCCTAGATTCTATGGACCATTTAGAATCATTCATAAGATTAATGATAATGCATTCAAGTTAGAATTGCCATCTCATTGGAAAATTCATAATACATTTCACATTAGTTTATTGAGACCATTTAGAGGCCAATTACCTATCCACCCTGTTTATGAAAACCCACCTTTATTAGAAGAAGAGACTGAAATACTTGAACCAGAAGCCATCATAGACACTGACTACATGACCACTAGAACTGGCCGAAGGTATTCTAGATATCTAGTAAAATTTAAGAACCATCCTGTAGAGGAAGCACAATGGATGCACGCTAGAGACTTAAATGCTTTCCCCACTCTGTTAGCTCCACATTGAGCTAATAGCAATTGAGGTCAATTGCTATCCCACCCCGGGAGTATGATGCCAGGAGGCATATTCCACGGTGGATTCCGTGAGGTTTTACGGTGGATTCCGTAAACTTAGATGACCGGGGCTCATACACAAAGAGGATTCTTTGTGCGAGAAGTTGATGGGGATGCCTATCCTTTTCGGGCGTTTCATTAATTTAGTGTGTACATGGGTGATTCCATAGCGGGTGATTCCGCAAAATGCATATTAAATTAATAAACGTTTATGAGTTTAGAGTGCGCACTCGTAATAAATTAAGGTTAGGATTTATTTCTAACCAGTTGATTTATTTATGTAGCTGAAGACTGCTAGGTATTCACTTTTGTCGGTTTAATTGTATTATTTTACTAACGATTGTGAATGCTTCAGTTGATGTGTAGAGATAGCAGCAGTGGCGGAGGAAAGCATTGGAGTCTAGCGGGTATTCGACATTTGGACTATATTTTGATAGGCGTCATGCCTATATTTTGTTATGTCTATTGAGACATTGATTATCGATTATTATTTTGTATGCGCTTATGTGCCTGGATATGTTATTTCTATTTGGACATTGAGATTGGGCGTGCCAGACTCTATGGGCACCGTCCATTAGCTTTATTTTCCTATTTTTGTAGAAAGCAAACTCAAAAGCTAAAAGCTTGTCATATTTTTGTAATTGGGCTATTATTGAGCATGAAGATTGGAAATATACATTAAATACATGCTTTGTGAAGCGCACACACAAGGCATGGGGGAGATTGAACCCAATTTGTCTCTTGCCTCTTGTCGTGCATGCTTTTACATTGTTTTTTGTGCAAAAAGGTAGAGTTCATTGTTCTTGGGGACCTTCAGGGATTCACTACGTGAGCTATCTGCGACCGATCTGCGCACCAAATAATAGTAAATTGATCATTAAGTTAATGAGATATGGTACAATGTTACATTACCTAGGGACAAGCCATTTATATACAAGTCAATGAGCTATGGTACAATGTCACTTTTCCTAGGGCAATACATTTATAGAAACCAGGCTAGTATTAGAATGCAACATAAATATCAAGGAATTGTGGACTTTTCCAAAGAATAATTTATATGCAATCACATCGAGCACCACATTCACTTGATCCCTAGCTAGCTAGCAATGTATAGTTCCTCCTTTGTGAGAAGTTTATTTAGCAAATATTAAGCTTGGATTGGTTCAAATGGTTTGCAACATCTCATACAAACATGCGTACTCACAAGGAAGTGGAAATTATATATGTTGGATCAAAGGAATCATGGGACTTTCTCAAAGAATAATATATACACAATGACATCGAGTACCATGTTCGCTTGGTCCAATTGACTAGCAATGTAAGGTTCCTCCTCTGTGAAGATTTTATTTAATAAATAGTGATCTTGGATTGGTTCAAATGGTTTTTGACATCTCATACAGTCACATTCAAGGAAGTGGACGCTACATACATTAGATCATTCATGGAATCCAATGTAGCCCTTGTCTTTCCTCAACAAAAGTCATTACTCGATCTCCAAGTCTTATGAATTGAAGCTACATGGTTTACCATTCTTGATCTAGCTTCCTCTACCCTTTTGCTTTTAGTTCTAGTGCTTGGACTTCCTTTAGGCTACTTTCAAAATTCTTAGTTGAAAAGAGAGAATCAAGTGAAGCTCATTAACTTTAGATATTGCATACGCTTCATGAATATCGTAATTATTTTTGGATATCGAAACACACACATGTTCTTACTCTTCCCATGTCAATGGACATTTGAGAAGCTCTTCATGCTTTGTGGTTAGACTCACTAGCTTGGCATAAATGGCCACATATACAAACAATTTCATTTTATTGTCAAGTTCTTTGTGGTATTCAATTATTGGATGATTCTCCTTTTGTGCCTTTTCCTTTGTCGTTTCCATAACAGATCTTTCCATTTGTTTAGGCTTTGAGTTTAATGGAGATTCTAGTTAAGTAGAGCATTTCTTGTGAGTTAGTTAATTACATATGCTTTTTTTGAAAGCATTGCATCCCTCTCCATTGAAGTTCTAGGAGCTTGTTCCTTGAAGAGATAATTGTTTTACTTGTAGTTGTGGGTGCAACTATTGTAGTTCCATTTCATTTTGGAAGATAGTAATTATAAGGTCTGCAAATTTGGTTATGGAAGTAGTTGATGGCATTAGGTCCTAGGACAACTTGGAAGTAGTCTTGGACTTAGAGGATCTATGTGTGCCTTTGTCAGTGTTTTCAATCCCTTTCTATTTCACATCCTATAGTTGTTTCCCTTTTGGATCCATTTTGATGGGTTTGTGGCGGTATAAGCCTATTGATGTTGTGTTTCCCTCTCTATTTAGGAGATGAAGGTTGTGTGAGTTTCAAAGACTTTGGGCTTTTTGAAGGTTTAGCAACTTCCTTTTTTGGTTGCTTTTCAATGTTTAATATTCTTCTATGTCACTTTTAGGTCATTCTAGATCAAACTTATCACTATCATTGTGATTCAATTGTCTCCTTCTTCAATTGACATGACTTCTCAAAACACCTTTGGCTTCTCTTACGAGTCTACTTTGGCTAGTTGCACTTTGGGCATTGTAGGCACTAGAATCCTCTTCTCATAGATGAGGACTTGCCTTTTCTTAATTGAATGAGGTGGTTTTGATTCCAATGTCAATCTACCTCTTGACCTAAGCTCTCATTCATATCTACTCTCTTTCTTCATGACTGCATTGGGGTCTTAGCATCTATCTGCGGAGGAGGTTTAGATAACCATAACCATTGATTTCTTTGTTAGTATCCTTGAGCATGTAGTGGGGACTTTAGAACCCATCACTACTTTATGCTAGCTCTCCATTTGATGATTATGGTTATATGCTCCTTTTTTATGAAATTCCTTTCTTGGTAGCTCTAGAAGCTATTGTGTGGTTCTTAGTAGCTATAGTTTTCTTCTTGGGCCAGAAGGATTCTTAGCAAGTGGTAATTTTCTTTCCTCTTGTGCCCTGGAGAAGTCCATTAAGGCATTTCTTCTTGTCCTCACTAGGGTTTCTTTTTTACTCGAAGGTAGGCTTCTTGCCCTTCCCTTTGGAATTGGCAAGGTTACCTTTGTTGAAAGCTGTGATTATTTTAACATCTAGCAAGATCAAGTGTATCTAGTATGCTTCATAGTCCACTTTGCATTTGATTGTACACTTGAAATTTCTTCCAAGTAGGACTTCCTTCCTTACATCTTTCTTGTTTGGAAGCACATAAGACATGATGGACATGCTTTCAATTTCCATGGCCATCAAGATTTTGCAATTTACAAGGAGGGAATATGGGGATCCTCCATATGGGTTAATTTGTTGTGTTGGTTGCACAAGCTGGGATTTTCCAATTTAAGCCCATGCATATCATGAGAATGTTATAATACACTCCTTTATCATGATGAGAACCTCAACGATGTGCTCTCATTTTGTAATTAGTTTGACCCTAAGATAGGTGAGTGGTATTAATACTTCATCTTTGAGGTTGATGATTGTAGCCTTGATCTTTTGAATTGAGATGTTGCATTCTGTGGATCCATTTTGTGTGATATTGGATGCTTTGTACTTGTAGGGAAATCTTGATACATGTGAGTAATGCAACACTCATTACATGTTAGGCATGCTTGGTTTTCTAATGAAGTTTCTTGTTTTTGGAGCAATCATTTGGCATATTTCCTAGCTAGTGGAAATTCCAATATTTGATTATTTGTCTCAAGTAATTCACTCCTTTACCTCTTCCATGATCCAACATATGGGTGGAATAGTGTTCCATGAGTACTTTGTTACCCTCTTCATCATATGTCACATATAGGTTTGTGTATTCCTACTCTTGTATAGTTCCTCTACAAGATGTATATGAAGGTCATTGGGGGTGGATAAGTTATTATGGGGACAAGGGGCTTAGGTATTTGTGATGGACTAATGTTTACTCCAAGAAATTAGTCCTTGATTCGATGGGGTTGAGAAATAAAATGCTACTAGATATTGCCTTTGATTAAGGAGCCCTTAACTTTGTGTAGTTGTGCATCAAGGTTGACATAAGGGGCAAGATATGGAAGCCTCTTAGGAGACCAATAAAAGGCAACATTGCATCCAAAACATCCATTATAATTGCAAGGGTTGACCCTATCTAGATCATTTAGATGGGAGATGATCAAATAGAATGGATGCACTAGACATTTTGTCAATAATGATGGAACTATTAAGGGACTCGATAACCTTCAAGAGTTCATGTTGTTGCTTCATCACCTTTGTCATGAGATTCTATGTTTTTGCAGCCCCAAGGTCAAATTTCCTCTACCAGCTTAAGGTTTTCAAATTTCTTACCCTTTTTGTTTCTTCTATTCTTTATGAAATCCTCTACCTTGATGGCCCTACCTAATACTATGTTAATATTTGACTAATTAAGCATCGAATTGCGAACCATATCTTCATAAATCCTTTTCTTTCAAATGCCCTTGATGAAGGCCTTGATAATTGCCTTGGCATTAGGTATTTTCTTGTAGAGTCTCAATAACTTAGATGCACAGTCCCTCATGGTCTTCTCTTCTTGTTGCTCAATGTTTATTAGCTAGACAACAAGGTTATCTTCATATCCAAATTTTGTGAATCGCTTTATGAAAAATGAACCAAATTCTACCCTTCTTGCCTAAGCACAATCCAGACGTCTATATCTACTTTGCATTGCAAATGAGATTGTTAACTTCACAAACTTGTTCAAAATTGTTTGATAAAACTATATTGATCATCCTTGACTCTCTATTTGTCTAATTGCTTGGCAATAATGGGAATTTCTATCTAGTCCCTTGTTCTTGGTTCATTTCCCATTATTGTCAACAATAGGGTCTGAGCTATGTGTGTTTCAACTTGGAGCATATCCGTGTGGTCAAAGTAGTCTATGCACTTGAACTGATAGCAAATCTTGCGAGGACCCTACAACTCGTACATTTAGCAAGCATCCATCTAGTACCATCCATTTTTGCATGCACATCTACAAGCTATTGTTATGTTTAATCCACTCTAGAGGCAATGATGCTATCATTTTTTCTTGCTTATACACCAAAAGTGTAGGTTTGGTACCATCAATGCCATATGCTATAATAGAGTAATTTTATGTTGTAACTTACTTTCCATTCAACACTATTTCCATTCTCTTTCTTTAGCATCACTTAATGAATTGATTATGAGGCCAATAATGAGTAGAGGGTTCCCAATTTTGTCTAATGGCTCTTATGGCATTATATAGGTCTTCATATAAAAAACTTGAATCCTAAGCCAACACAATGCGACAAATGGTCCCAATGCTACCCAAGGGCCCTTATCACATTGAACTAGTCCAAAACCAAAACAACACGTTTGGGATTCCCAATAGTGATGAGGCCCCCATATTGCATTATAGTAGACCTAAATTGAGCCACAATCCTAAAACTACCTACCCCTTGCTATTACCTAAGGATGCGAATCTTGTAGAATTCATAGAGTCATGAGATATCTGGATCTACCTTGTAGTGAATACCACAACTTCAATCAATGAGTATCAATCTAAGGTTCCTACAACTCCTTGGTCTCTAACAACAAATTAGTGTCTAGTTAGGAAGTGTCACTTTGGAACCAATCAAGACCGAGATGAAAACAAACAAGAGGGAAGAGAGGTAAAGAGACCAATAGCACACATACACAAAAGCAATGGAGACTTGAGGTCACAGAGAGATAGGGCTGAAATCTTCTTCTTCTTTCTTCTTCTTCCACACAAAATACCTAAGTCTACAACATGATAAAAGACTAATATGAAAGTACACAATATATGTATACGTGGTTACTAAGTGTGAACCTGCTAAGAAAGGAAGAGGTGGCACAATGAATGTGCCATAACCAAGGATGGACTACGAGGGTGTAGTCTAGCTATAGAATCACTGGCATTGTGCCACACACCATTGAATAATATCATGTCACATCACCAAGGCATGTAGTGAATGCTAGCTCATGTAAAGCTTGACATCTCAACACTCCCCCTTGAGCTCAACGTGAGCTTGTGAACTCCAACTAGAGTCCTAAAGCATTGAAGCTTCTTAGATCCCAAGGCCTTGGTAAAAATATCAACAAATTAATCCTCTATGTGCTGACATAAACCAAGTCGATATCACTTGCTAAAACCTGCTCTCGAATGAAATGGTAATGGACCTCTATGTGTTTGGTCCACACATGATACATTGGGTTCCTAGCTGATTGAATGCTACTAAGGTTATCATAATAGATGATAACCTTATTATCCACCTACTTCCCCAAATCACCAAATAGCTTTGTATAACCAAGCTACCTCACATGTTGCAATTGTAGCACCTCTATACTAGACAAGGCAACTAGTGGTTGTTTCTTTGTTGTTACTTTGAGTAACAGCACTACTACCAAAGAAAAACATTTTTAAAAAACATAAAACCACTGGTAGATCTCCTTTCTGAAGTGCTAGTAGTCCATTTTGCATCTGTGTAACCATGCAAATCCAATGATACACCTATACCATAGAATAAGGCATAGTCCAAGTAGGACTTGACATAATGCAATGTGTACTGCACTACATCTAAATGTGACTTCTATGGAAGCTGCATAAATTGACTCTCCAAAACCAACTATGTAGTTTAGGCATGGCCTAGTGATTGTCAAATAAATAAGGCTATCCACAATCTTTCCATACATAGTGACATCCTTAGTCAATTCACCCTCATGTTCACTAAGCTTAGCATTAACATCCAACTGTATAGAAATAGGCTTGCAATCAACCATATCATACTTCTTCAACATATCCAATGCATAGTCTTTGTGATAACCATATAGCCTCTAAAGTCTTGATGATCTCTATGCTAAGAAAATAGCACAACTCTCCTAAATCCTTCATCTCAAATTCAACCTTGAGAAGACTCTTAACATTGCCAATATCTGTCTCACTATCACCCATAATTATCAAATCATCCATATATAGTAATGACCACAATACATGTATTATTCTCACATACATAGAGTAAGTGATCAAGCTGTGCTATGCAAAATCCAATGCTAACAAGGTATTTTGCAATCCTATCATGACATGCCCTAGGTGCTTACTTTAGCCCATACAAGGCCTTACCCGAAGCTTACATACATAATCTGTATGATTCTCATTCACATAACTAGGTGACTGCTCCACATGAACTTCCTCTTGCAACTCCCCCTATAAGAATGCATTCTTAACATCCATTTGATGCATGACCTAACCTTTTGATGCAACCACTGTTATGAAAACCCTTATAGTGGTCATTTTAGCCATTGGAGCAAAGGTCTCCTCAAAATCAATACCATGAGTCTTCGTATACCCTTTGGCAACCAATCATGCCTTGTAATGCTCAATAGATCTATTTGATTTATGCTTGACCTTATAAATCCATTTGTAGCCAATCACTTTCTTGCCTTCAGGTAAGGGCAATAACTCCCATGTGTCATTATCCATAAGTACATTCATTTCTTCATCCATAGCATGATCCCAATACTCATTACCCACTGCATCCTCAAAATAAGTGGGTTCCATATCCTACATAACTTTAGCCATGTATGCATAGTGATGAGCTATATAGCTATCATATGTTAATTGCTGCATTGGCTTTCTCACTCTATGTGACCTATGTAGACTTGGATCACCACCAAGTACTTTAGCATCCTCTTATGCCTTCCACAAACTAGTGTTTTAATAGATAGAATCCCACACTCTTCATCCAAGCTCTACTCAAAGCCATCTGAATCAACATCAATATGAGAGAAACCTATGACGTGCTTGGTGGAGTAACCTATGATCTCAATCTACCACTCCAAGGTCTATCAATAGAACCATGACTAGAAGACTAGTATGGTCCACTCAATGTCTATGAGACTGCTAACCGGTTTTCTGCACAACCACACTCTCATGATTATCAACCCAAATGTAATCTGCACATTACTACACTAGCTACTCATTTTATCAAAAACAACATCCATGCTAACTCTCATGTCATGTGTAACATAGTTATAACATCTATATTCCTTCTGCTCAAGAGAGGATCCAACAAATATACATTTTTCTGCTTTGGGTTCCAATGTAATGCGCAACTTATTAGGAATATGCACATAAGCAATATATCCAAATACTTTTATATGAAACAAATTTAGCTTTTTGCCTCTATAAACTTCTCTTCGGGTATCATACCATGTACAACAATAATGGGTGTCTTGTTCATACTGTATATAGCAACATCATCTACTTTAGCCCAATAGTAATGAGGCAAGTTTCTTTTTGACATTAATGCATGAGTCACCTCTACAATATGCCTCTTTTTCTACTCATCACCCCAATTTGTTGTGGAGTATATCTACATGTATATTGCCTCTGTATACCATTTTTCTACAAGAAATCAAAAACCTCATTAGAAAGATATTCTCCCCCTCCATCCGATCTTAGGCATTTAATGTACAACCATGTCTCCTTCTCAACCAAAGCCTTAAAGCTTTTAAAGTAAGTGAACACCTCACTTTTTTTATGCATAAAGTAAACCCATACTTTGTGAGTATGATCATCAATGAAGGAAATGTAATACTTGCAACCGCTCAAAGTTGTAGTCTTTGTAGGACCCCACATATCAAAATGTATCAATTCAAGTGGCTTCTTGCACACATGTTTTTCATGTGAAACGCATGTCTTGCTTGCTTTCCAAGTTAACATCCTTCACATACATTGTGCATCCCATCAACTCTAAACTTAGGCAAACCATCCACAATTTGTTTTGATTGCATGTCTTTCAACCACAACACATTCACATGACCAATTTTCTTATGCCAAAGTTCAATATTAACCACAATGGTGGTTGAACCTTGTGCAAGTGCAAACATGGTAGCATCCATTTTAGGGAGATTTACATCGAGTAAATAATATGCCAACATGTTTCTCTTTTGCAATCAACCTACAATCATTTTTTAGATCTTCTACATAACAATCGTTAGATGTGAACTGAACCTGCAATCTCGGTTCTAACATCTAACCAACAGAAACCAAGTTTTTTGTAATATTTGGTACATGCATTACATAATCCAAATACATCCAAGTAGTCACTTTTGCCATCCTATATACTCAAAGGAACATTTTCAATGTGAGTAATGGGGTGAGTTGTGTCATCCCATTTCCCCATGTATAGCTCAGAGAATCTAGAGTGTGCATCTCTCTAAACCACTCTCCATGAGAAGTCGTGTGGTTAGAGGCACTTGAATTTACATACCATACATCATTCTTTGATGAACCATCAACAATCATAGTGTTCATAAAGTGTTGCATAACAAGCAACTATTTACTTCTGTCATCTTTTTTTTTAACTATTAATGGATGCATAGTTACCTTGCTACTTTTTTCCATTTCTAATTTTAGCTTTCTTTTTGAAGCTATTACAAAAATTATGTTTCCTACTAGAGTCTATACCTTACCCTCTTTGGCTTCTTTCCTCGGGAATGTCCTCCTCTATTTTGCTATGCATCATAACCTTGACCATGACCACCACCTTGGCCTTTGTTGGCACAACCTCTACCTCTGTTAATAGAGTAAAATACATGTTCAAACTTGTTCTTGCTTTGAGAAGAAGATGAATCCAAGCCAAGGTTCTTCTCCTCAAGTATTAGTATAGAAATCAAGTCTGCAAAATTAGGGATATTATCCCTCGTATTCATAGATGAACTAAAGTTCTTGTACTCATCTCCGTGCCCATCTAAACACACACACACACACACAACAGCATCATCATCAACTACCACATTGATAGATCCTAGAGCTTTCATAATACTCTTAATCTTCAAGGCATAATCATTAATGGACAAGTTCCATATCTTTTCAATTGGTTCATGTAACTTGAGTTGTAGCTTTCTGGCCTTCGTATTTACTTTGAACAGTCTTGCCAAATTATTCCATATACAATAGCATGAGTTTTAGATTCTTGCAAATAGCCCATCATGTTATCCGGGACACTGACAAACAACCAATACATGACTTTACTATGTGTCTGCTCCCAATCTTTCTTAGTCTTTAATTGTTCAAAGATAGCATTCTGTGCAAAGACTCAGGTGTAACTACCATGTCTCCTTTAATGTAATTCCAAACACCTTTGCCCTTCAAGAAATTTGTCATCCTAATATTCCATACATAATAATTATTTTTATCAAGCTTCTCGCTAACAATCTGGTTGAACTTGTCAAACATTTTGACAAAATAGAAAACCTTGTAAAAGCCTGTAATCTGCAACAAAAGCAAGATGATACTAGGTGCACCACAACTAAACATGCATCGTTTTTCGTTGACTACATAACAGTAATTGCAATTTTCAATTTGTATGTAAATTTTTTTTGTGTCTGCAACCCAACAAACACCTAAAACCTTATAGATTCAAAATTTGTAACATGTGCACTTGTAAACAATGGACACAATCGAAACTACAGTATACCTAGAAATTGTTGTTGTGAGACCACTTGCAGATCTAAAACAAAGGCCGAAATGATCTCAAATGCCAAAAACACTGAAGATAAGCCCTAAAGGCCTTTTTTCAGTATATACACCATTCTTCTTGCTCATCAAGTTTTACTACAATTGGAGACTGCAACCCTGCTAGCCTCAGGAGCCTCTTGCAATTATAACCTAAGGTAAATTGAGCAAGGTGGAAGAGCTTCTCACCCATTGCTTTCTTGCTAGACAAGAGAGGAGAGAGATGAAGACACCAAGAACACACACACACACACACAATCAATGGAGAATTGAGCACATAGAGAGATAGGGCTAAAATCTTCTTCTTTTTCTTTTTTCTTCTTCCACACAAAAGAACTAAGTCTACAACATGATAAAAGACTAACATGAAAGTACACAATGTATGTACACATGATCACTAAAAGTGCAAACCCACTAAGAAAGGAAGTACTTGCACAATGAATGTGTCATAACTAAGGATGGACTACGTGGGTGTAGTCTAAATGTAGAATCATTGGCATATCCTCATATTAATCACCTAACACACCAGCGAATAATATCATGCCACATCACTAAGGTACATAGTGGATGCCAGCTCATGTAGAACTCAACATCTCAAATCTACCTCAACCCAAAAGTATTGCGGTAAGCTTATCTGACATACTATAGACTTGCTCTTGAATCATTCTGATCCGGGTTTTTTACAACCCGGATTACTACCACAAAATTTTGGCCAAAGCCCCTATCAAGAGCCTACCATATCACTCTGGATTTACTCTTCAAGCACTAGGTATGCTACATTGCTTCTCGATTACGATAACTCTAGAAAATGGGGGGAACAAGTTCTTAGGAGGCATGTCAATGTAAAGGGTAAAAGGGATGGTTATCTTAGTGAAGATGAAAATGGATTACACCTAGGAGTTGAGTGAATGCATAGATTTTTCAAAGGACTAGCCTCCAACTACACATGGGCCCCGTCTGCATTACTAAGATTTGGAATCTATCACCATCATTAGATGACACCTCACCCTTGCACACAAGTCAATATCCACATCATGGTGTCATTTGGATCTTGCACAAAAGCTTACAAGCATGGACCCCTTTTGTCACATGCTTATATGTATTTATATACATATAGGGGACTAAAGTCAAAGCAGCTTTTAGAAGCCATTTTTTATAATCTCAATAACTCCCAAGGAAAAGCGAATTTAAAGAAAATTACCACGTGGCCCAATCGGTTTCGACCTGGTCTACAAAGTTGCAGAAGAAACTTTTTTCAAATTCCTCACGGATTTGAAGTTACGAAGGCGCAGACTGCTGGCTACATGCAATTTTCTTCTCTCTTTCACCACACCAACTTTCCACTCTATCCTTCTTGTAAATATATTATAATAATGTGCTTTGGGCACCACCTCTTGTAATCTAGCTCCATTTCTCTATTTTGTCTACCACCACCCTTGGCTTCTTGCATGATGACCAAGGTGGGGACTTGTCCCATCCACTATTCTCCATATTTTCAAAGATACCATACATCATCTAGGATTATGTTAATCAAGAAGATTAGCTTAATCTAATCCCTCATGGAGGCTATATAAAGAGCCCATGGAGAATGAGAATGGGGGAGAGGAAGGACAATGACAAGTCCATGAGAGCATTCTAGAATATCCTCATCTCTTTGAGGTAAGCTATGAGTAAGTTCTTTTATTATGTAGTATAATGGCAAGCTTCCTCTACCTCTTCTCCTATTATCTCCCTCTCTTCTCATCTTCTCATTCCATGTAGCATAATGGCAAGTTTCTTCTACCTCTTCTCCTTTTGTCTCCCTCTCCTCTCATCTCTCTCTCTTATATTCCAATATGGTGTCTAGTACATATATTCTCTCTTGTAAATTGTGTCTTGGTTCTCTTGATTCTCTTTGAGAAAAGGGATGTCCTAGCCCATCCTCCCTTTGGCTAGGTGGTGCCCCTCTTTAGTTCTCTTAGTGAGGATTGGAGGTTGGATGGGTAAGAGGCAACCCGTTCATCATTTCAGCCCTCATTTTTGGTGCCCCCGCTGAAGAGTTCTCAAGCTATGCTCTACAACTTCCATGAAGAAAGAAACATCTAAGGAGTTGTCATCTTCTTCAACGAGTGTTTGTCAAGAAATCACTAAGGAGGAATCTTCATCAAACCCTATTCACCGCTCAAGGGTACCGCTATGGTCTCCAAAAGAAGCTCAAGAGAAGAAGGATCTTTATCGACAAACGGCACGTATGCGGGTAAAGCAAGTTAATTACACACACCCTTCTTTGATTCATGAGAAATCTTGCTCTCATCAAGTCTCTAGGTCAAGGCATTGTGTTGAGTGCTTTGTGTCTAGTGTAAAGACACTCCCTACGGAGCTTCGTCTTCAAGTGGTGAAGGCGCTTTCAAATTCGGGGATTAACAAGTTTTTGGAGGATGAGTTACACATCAATGGTGTGCGGTATTGGCGAGAGGCTACATATGGTGATGCGCTTCAACTACTACTAGCAAGAAGACTCAAAGTAATTGAAAAGATAGCTATCGAAGCCTATGAACTTTACAAGGCTGATGATGGTCACACAAAAGATACGCTAATCAGTGGTGAGCAAATCCTTTGCATCTCTCGAATGGTGGGATCTAAGAGGCCATAGCTTCAACGACACGCTTCATGAAATTTTGTAGTGTAAATTTGTAGTTAATGCATAAATGACTACTCCTACTTTCTACAACTTTCAATCGGTTCAAAACATTCGGGTGGATGTGTGCATTAGTAGAAAGATACATTTTCAGCAAAGGTTGGTCTTCTATTTTGGAGCTGAGAGGTTGAGAGAGATCTTGTTGTCTCCTGATCCCATAATACTCCCTATTTTGGATTATAACATCTCCTTTAATGTACACATATTCATTCTACTCTAAGTGTATCCCATGAACCATAGGGACTTGTATGGACCTATCCATCCACTTGCTAGACAAACCGTGCATATAATTGTTAGCACAAAGCTCAGGTTTCAAAATGTTATAAGGGTCTTATTGCGCCCTCGTCGTCTTGCTGAGATTAATGCATCTGTAAATCCATTTATTCTACCCTTAATAAGATATGACTTGGGCCTAGACGTGTTCATCTTTATTTTGTATTGAGCTAGATCAACATCTTCTTATCATAGCTTTTCCAAGTTTTTTTGGGCACAAAGGGGAGAAATCTCTGGACTTTTTGGATGACTTAGAAATGGCCTTTCTAGTCACAGGCCGGGATGATGAAGCAACCAAAGTACGGGCCTTTCCTTTAGTTCTAAAGGGTGATGCTCGAGTGTGGTATCAAGCTCTCTCAGAGGCTACAAAGGGTAATTGGGAGGATCTCAAGACCGCATTCATGCACAAGTACCAAGATATAGAGCCACCTGAAGATATTTGGAGACAACTCTTAGATCTTCGTCAAACTATAGCAGGGGAGTACCAAGTCTATGAAGGCATGTTTATAAAATTGTGGGATAAATGGACACCCTCCTTAGCCGAGGGAGAAAGAGTACCTGATTGCCTTAAGAAAGATTGTTTTCTGGCCGGACTCCATCCTCTACTAAGGGAGAAGGTCAAAGGAAAGTTTCCCACATCCTATGAAGAATCAGTTACTTATGCAAGGGAGAAAGATAGAAAATTAAAGTATCAAGCCCAGTTGAAACAGGGAGTTGAGCCCATACAGGTTTTACCAACCATGCCAAGGCCTAGAGAAATAGCAGAGGCCCCACCTGAATCGGAGATACCACAGCAAGAGCTCCTACAACGCATTACTAATCAACTTGAAAGCCTTTCGTTAAATTTGGTGCAAGGAGTACGACCACCTCCCCTCATAAATGAAGGCAATTGAGGTCCAAGAAGACAAGAAAGAGAGTATGTTTGCTATAATTGTGGGGAGACTGGCCATGGTATGTACTTTTGCCCTCATCCCAGGCGTTTTCCAGGAAATGGGTTCCAACCAAGAAGGAGGGGACAACAAGTGACACCACCTAGGGAAAGGTTTGTTCCACCGAATCCAAGGCCTCCACCACAGGTTCAAGTTCTCCAGCATCCTCGACCACTTGCAGAGGTGCCGCCCTTACCTGTTCAACCGTCAGAGAATCATGATGTTAGGATAATTAGTTTAGATGAGAGTGATGTCAAAGGGAAGGACAAAGTAGTAGAGGTTGAAGCAATGCCAGTGAAGAAAGCCCGGAGAATTGAGAGAATGGAGCCTATACCACCAAAGGAGGTTGAAAATATGGAAGAGGAGGCAGAGTCATCAGTGGCTGCAAAGACACGCAACAGTAAAAAGAGGAGGGCTCGCTCACGCCGACACATTGAGCCAGATGATTTTCCCTTGGGTAAAGGTACTTTAGCTTATGATTTGCTTGCTGATGTGAGGAACCAAGGGCCAAAAATTTCATGGCCACAATTACTACATCTATCTCCAACAGTGTGACGACAATGGTCAAAGATGGTAAGCATTAGACCCATGAAGAATAGACATGTGAATGCAATCTAGGCTAGAAAGATGAAAGATATTGTGCCTCTAGTGGAAGCCGAAATCAATGGGCAGAGAGTGTCAAAGACATATGTGGATGGAGGTGCAGAGATTTGTGTCATGATGGAAAAGTTGATGCATCGTTTGGGATTAGAGGTAAATGAAACTACTAAATTTGGGGCCAAAATGGCTAACAATGTAGTAGTAAATTGTTTGGGAATTATAAACAAAGTCAAGGTAAAGGTGTGTGGAGTGCAATTGGAACTTGACATGTATGTGATGCCAGTGAAGGGGGACGGCTATCCGCTCATTCTTGGGCGACCATGGCTAATGGGAATGAAAGCCAGACAAGATTGGGAGACAGGGGCTTTAGAGCTAAGGCCACAAAAGGGGCTGCATAAAAAATGGAAGAGCACTATCTACAACATGAAGGAGGGCCGACAGGAGGATCTTGTGTTAGAGACCACCACTGATGAATGGAGTTCCAGCGAGGGTTGGTCATCTATAACAGAGGGAGAGTCTTCTAATGAGGAGGAAGAAAGCTCTCTAGAAGTGATGGGGATTACATTAAAAGTGCCTTCTAGTAGTGAAATTCCGCAGCAACTTCCAAAGGTCGAGAAGGAGGGGTTAGAAAAAATGTTGGCTAAGGATCTATCAGTTGAGGAGAAGGAAGCCTACATGGAAGTGGTGATAAAACACTCTGCACTTTTTATTTCTGATTATGAACACATCATAGATGTGTAGCAGTACAACATCACATTAATCTAAAAGAGGGAGCACGGCCAGTGGTGCCGCGACTACGATGATTGGGAGTAGTTCAACAAAACGCTCTACTCACTGAGGTGCAACGACTTTTGAAGGCAGGCTTCATCTATCCAATAGGGGACTCAGAGTGGGTTTCACATGTGGTGGTGATACCCAAGAAGAATGGAAAATGGAGGATTTGTGTGGATTACAAGCCGCTAAATGCTGCAACAAAGAGAGATCACTTTCCTCTTCCCTTTCAGGATGAAATACTCAACGAGGTGGCCGAGCATGAGAGATACACTGTTTGTGATGGGTATTCAGGTTATTTCCAGATCCGAATAGCTGAGGAGGATCAACAGAAGACCACCTTCATTACACCTTGGGGTTGTTTTGCTTACAAAGTAATGCCATTTGGATTAACAAATGCCCCAGCTACCTTCCAACGATTCATGAATTATGTCTTCCAGCCATATTTTGGGAAATCCATCAGGGTCTTTATTGATGATTTTTGTATTTATAGTTCTAAGGCTTTACATCTAGGAAAGGTGGATGAAGCTTTCAACCGCCTTGCACAAATGGGGGGGCAACTAAACCATGAGAAGTGTCGCGTTGGCGAAAGCAGTGTAACTTTGTTAGGGCATGTCGTAAGTGAGAGGGGCATTGAAGCAGATCCAAACAAAGTTAAGGCCCTATTGGCGGTGCCATCACCATCTTCTGTGAAGCAACTAACCTCTTTCATTCAGAAGGTGCGATATATGGGGCGGTTCATTTATCTCCTCTCCCAATTAATATTTCCGCTGCAACAGTTAACCCACTCTGAGGAGCTCCTGTGGAGTGACGAAAGCGAAAGGTGCTTTCACGAGGTGAAGAAGGCTCTTAGCACCCTTCCTATAATTTTACAGCCTTGTTGGGATCAGGAATTTTTTATCAATCCGAGTTTTGGGGAAGATGCTCTAGGGGCAGCACTAATACAAAAAGATGCTAAAACTGGACTAATGAGACCGGTTTACTTTTCTAGTAGAGTAATGACAGCATCAGAACGAGGGTACAAGATGGTAGAGGTGATGGTTTTGTCTCTAGTGTTTGCTATAAGAAAGTTTCGTCCTTATCTTCTCCCTAGGCCATTCACAGTGATCACGACAGAAAAGCATTTTCCCTATGCCTTACAGCACATGGATATTTCAACTAGAATCGCTAAGTGGGTGATACAACTCCAAGAGTTTAACTACACCTTCAAGGTGGAGGATTCTACTCGAGCTTGCCTAGCTGATTTGTTGACCCATAGATGCCATCAAAAGAAGGAAAAGGAGAAGGGAAAGGTAAAAGAGGAGACACCTCCTCTTGAGGAGTCGCCACGGGTGGAGAATGCCCATGCCCTCTACTTTGATGGAGCCTATAAGCGTATTAAAGACAAAGCGGCAGCAGGAATAGTGGTGTTCAGTCCCGAAGGTGACAAGCTTTATGGAGAAGGTATCAGCTTGGAGGATGTCCATTCTAACAATGAGGCAGAATATCAAGCCTTGCTTTTAGGTTTGAGGTGGTGTCTTTCACATGGTGTCACTCGACTTAATGTTTTTGGGGATTCTATGCTCATTGTTAAGCAAATGAAAGGAATCTGGGCTTGTAAAAATGATAACTTAGCAGTGAAAATGAGGGAAGCTAAAACTCTCATGAGAAAGCTACAGAAAGCCCAAATCTATTTTGTGCCAAGGCGCACAAATGGCGACGCAGATGCTCTAGCAGTTGAAAAATTGAAAGAGGTAATGGTGGGCATCATTGCAGTAAAGCTTCCCTTGTTTCAGGGTAAGTTTCAACTACAAGATGTGCTTTATTTTCTTGAGCAAGGTGAGGCACCTACACATATGAGTAAAAGTGAGAAAAGGTGGCTAGCTACTAAGGCCACTAAATACCGCTTGATAAATGATGTGTTGTATTGCAAAGGAAAGGATGCAATGCTTAGAAGGGTGCCAACAGCAAAGGAGATTATAGATGTGATTAAGAGCCACCAATGAGGGGGTGCAATCCTCCTTGCTCTATTGGACCATCATTATTAAGCTAGAGGCATGAATACCTCTAGCCTAAGGGGAGGGCTAATGATCCGGGTTTTTTACAACCTGGATTACTACCACAAAATTTTGGCCAAAGCCCCTATCAAGAGCCTACCATATCACTCTGGGTTTACTCTTCAAGCACTAGGTATGCTATATTGCTTCTCGATTACGATAACTCTAGAAAATAGGGGGAACAAGTTCTTAGGAGGCATGTCAATGTAAAGGGTAAAAGGGATGGTTATCTTAGTGAAGATAAAAATGGATTACACCTAGGAGTTGAGTGAATGCATAGATTTTTCAAAGGACTAGCCTCCAACTACACATGGGCCCCGTCTGCATTACTAAGATTTGGAATCTATCACCATCATTAGAGGACACCTCACCCTTGCACACAAGTCAATATCCACATCATGGTGTCATTTGGATCTTGCACAAAAGCTTACAAGCATGGACCCCTTTTGTCACATGCTTATATGTATTTATATACATATGGGGGACTAAAGTCAAAGCAGCTTTTAGAAGCCGTTTTTTATAATCTCAATAACTCCCAAGGAAAAGCAAATTTAAAGAAAATTACCGTGTGGCCCAATCGGTTTCGACCTGGTCTACAAAGTTGCAGAAGAAACTTTTTTCAAATTCCTCACGGATTTGAAGTTACGAAGGCGCAGACTGCTGGCTACATGCAATTTTCTTCTCTCTTTCACCACACCAACTTTCCACTCTATCCTTCTTGTAAATATATTATAATAATGTGCTTTGGGCACCACCTCTTGTAATCTAGCTCCATTTCTCTATTTTGTCTACCACCACCCTTGGCTTCTTGCATGATGACCAAGGTGGGGACTTGTCCCATCCACTATTCTCCATATTTTCAAAGATGCCATACATCATCTAGGATTATGTTAATCAAGAAGATTAGCTTAATCTAATCCCTCATGGAGGCTATATAAAGAGCCCATGGAAAATGAGAATGGGGGAGAGGAAGGACAATGACAAGTCCATGAGAGCATTCTAGAATATCCTCATCTCTTTGAGGTAAGCTATGAGTAAGTTCTTTTATTATGTAGTATAATGGCAAGCTTCCTCTACCTCTTCTCCTATTATCTCCCTCTCTTCTCATCTTCTCATTCCATGTAGCATAATGGCAAGTTTCTTCTACCTCTTCTCCTCTTGTCTCCCTCTCCTCTCATCTCTCTCTCTTATATTCCAATATGGTGTCTAGTACATATATTCTCTCTTGTAAATTGTGTCTTGGTTCTCTTGATTCTCTTTGAGAAAAGGGATGTCCTAGCCCATCCTCCCTTTGGCTAGGTGGTGCCCCTCTTTAGTTCTCTTAGTGAGGATTGGAGGTTGGATGGGTAAGAGGCAACCCGTTCATCATTTCAGCCCTCAATTCTATTCATGAACTTGACCATAGAATTCTAGGGTGGGATGTATGGGGTGGTCAATTAACACTTAATATGCCTCTTGTCACAAAACTACTCAAAGGCTTTAGATACATACTCTCCCCCATTGTTAGATCATAGGCATTTCAACCTATGCCCAAACTAGTTCTCAACAAAAGCAAGCAAACACTAAAATGTAGCCATGATTTCTACTTTCTGCTTTATGGGATATGCCCAAACCTTATGTGAGTAATAATCAAAGAAATTAACAAAATACTTTGTGCCACCTAATGACTTGAAGGGCAAAGGTCCACAAATATCAGAATGAATAAGGGCTAGAGACTCACTTATTCATTTATTACTAAACTTCTTATGGGAACTACATGTCTACCTACCATAAAGACAATGATCACAATAATCAAAACACTTATAGTCATGGAGTGAAAGATACTGCAAACGAATAAGAATTTTCATTCCCTTTAGTGACACATGCCCAAGGTGACAATGCCATAATGATACATGTGGTATTGCAACCACTGCCAAAATATGGTTGATAAACCCAGATACAAGTAAGGGATAAAGAGTTCCATACTTGGCACTATTGTTCTAGAACAAGATTCCCACTAGTAAGCTTTCATGAGGAATCACCAAAAGTTACAACATGACCTACGCCATCCAACTATCCGACTGAAAGTAGGCTTTTAGTCAAAGTCAAAACAGGGTGTATATCATGCACAGTAAACATATTGCTTGAAGGAAACTATCATTGGACATCTCCAATACCAACAATATCCAATGCCAAGTCATTACCCAATCTAACAAATCCTATCATGCTATAGGTACACAAGCACGGATCCGTAGCACTATGACTTTAGCCCTGTGACTACATAAAAGCATCGAACTTGCGGTACCATTCCCTAGGTGCCTTCTTTAGACCATAAAGACTCTTCCTCAGCCTACACACTAGGTGTTCCTTACTAGGCTCTACAAAACCCTTAGGCTACTCCATGTCTATTTCAACATGCAAGTCCACATGTAAGAAAGCCATCTTAACATCCAATTGAAAAAGATAGGCAACCAAACCTAGGACTAAGCACAGGGTAGTCATCTTGAGCACAGGAGAAAAGACTTTATCAAAGTCAACACCATGTTCCTTCTTAAAACCCTTGGCAACCAATTTGGCCTTATATGCCACTTTGGGGTAGCCAAGGGTACTTTTCAACTTGTACACCTACTTGCAAGGCAAAGCCTTCTTGTCAACACTAGGCAAGGAAACAAGGTTCTACATATGATTCTTATACAATGAGTCGATCTCAGAATGCATAGCCCTCTCCCAGGAGTGACAATCACTCCTGCACATAGCCTCATCATAGGTGAGAGACTCTCCTGCATCTATAACCAAGACATAATCCATGGAGGGCATATAATGGTTAGGAGGTTGCCTATCTCTAGTAGAATGCCTCAAGATAGGTAGTGTTGCCTGTCCAACATCCTGCCTAACAACTTGGCCATGAGCATCGACTGCTGGTCCAAGCTATCTAGCTAGTTGTATGGGAGCAGGGGACTCCTCGTGAAAGATAACCCTGCATATCTCAATCACTTTCTCAGGATACCTATGTATGGAAGACTACATCGCGGCTGTGGGGATGACTTTTTGCACCTATGGATCCCAAAGACAATAACCTATCTCGCCTGCATCTCCATAGCCAAGGAAAATGCATTTCACACTTTTTGGATTGAGCTTATTGCGTTGTTCCTTGGGCACATGGAAAAAGGCCTAGCATCCAAAGACACGTAAATGAGCATATGAGGGAGGCTTTCATGTCCATACCTCCTCTACAACCTAGAAGTCAATACCACTGCAAGGTGACCTATTAATGAGATGCATTGTAGTAAAGATTACCTCGGCCCAAAAATGTTGTGGTAAGCCTACCTAGCTAAGCATATTGTAGACCCGCTCTTGGATAGTCCTATTCATGCGCTCAACCATACCATTTTGGGGAGGGGTGTAGCGGGTGGTCAATTGACGCTTAATACCCCACTCGTCTACCAAACTGCTCAAAGGCACGTGAGACGTACTCACCCCCATTATTTGTCCTTAGGCATTTTAGGCTACGCCCAAATTGATTCCCTGTGTGAGAGCAAGCCAACATTGAAAGATGGCCAAGAATCAAATATCTTCAACCTGGGCCAAGACAATCATTATCTTTCTTGCCACTTCTACCACCTAACGGATAAAGCATGTGAATTGCGGGAAGCATCATTGTTTTTCCAATTAATTTCTTCAGTCAAAAGAGCACTCTCTACATCTTTCAATTTTAGCCCATCAAGTTTGTTTGGTACAGATCACAGTGCAAAATACATCCCAAGACTCAGGTAAAGTGCAAAGCAGAAAAAAAGGATGCAAATTATCTTGAAACTCAATACCCTATTGAAGCAAATTATTCATGATAGAATGAAACTGGCTAAAGTGAGCAAACAATGGGGTCCCCTTCATGTAGAGATCCATCAATTGTTTAACCTAATACATTTGCAAAGCAGCGCTATGTTTGCATAAAGTTCTTGAATATTTTCTCATAGATTCCATGCACTCTGATCTTCATCTTCAACAACATTATTGTGGACCTCTTCAGAGAGTGATAAAATGATAGTGGACTTGCGCAATGCATCTAAATCAACCCAATCATCACCATCCATATTCTCAAGTTTAATACCCTTGTTTATTAGTTACTTAATTTGCAATTTTAGCACCAAAACCTACCATATTTGAGACTTCTAGTAGCCATAGTTTGGTGCCATCCAACTTGGCAATGTTAAACAAAGCTGTATCTTTGAGATGACCAGCCATAATGAGTCAAAAAAAGGTAGATGATGTAGGAAATAGGCTATTGTAAAATTAGTAGGAAATAGGCCAAAACCACTGCCAAAACAAGCTAAACATAAGAGAAACTTCTAAATTTACTAGCTGTCCCCACCAAATATGACCAAAAGGGTGTCAAACAATCATGATTTTCCTCAGTAAATGCTCACAATTTGCAATTTACACCTTGTTGTAATAAATCATAACAGTAGGTAAAAGAAGCCAAAAGTAGAGCTATCACTAGTACATAACCAACTACAACTATCAGGAAGTAAATACATCTAACAATGAGTGAAAAAGAGCAATGGGCACCAAGAATTGTTAACCAAGCAAGGTGTCAAACAAGATACATCTCATAGACATAAAAGTCATGCATATAACAAGTCTCGGGGAGACCAAGCACATGCACTGCTGATAGAATAGTGTAAGTAAAGCTCAATACAAAGCCATTCAAGATGCATACATAACTGACAATACCATGATAGAGATAAGTGCTTGCCCAAGAGTAGGGTCATATCAACCCACTAAGCATGAACTACATACATGAAGCACCGAGAGAACAGATACATGTCAATGTCCCACGATCTCAAGCTCAACTGCAAAGTCAAAGCTCTATATACATCCAGATAGGCTAGAATCTCCCACTGGAAGGAAAGTTAGGTGTAGACAAAGTAAGCACTGCTCAAATTCATCAAGTACATATCATCAGACGTCTGATATCCAAGTAGGATACATCCGGAGCATAAATCCCAAAGTAACTCAAGCTCATAAAGCATAAAGCACTGGAGCTTCCAAAGTCGAGTAGCTGGCAACCAAATAGAGTGTCCAAGATCTCCAAAATGGTCAAATGCAATCACAAATGAAGCCCCAAATGTCGGTCAGACGTAGACATTCCAAGTAGCATCCATTTTTTACAAAAGCATCAAAGCAGGAAGCCTAGATGTCAAGCATAGACAATTGGCATAAACTATCACAAATAATGTCAATTATAGTCCAATGCTAATTAGTGTAGACCAAAACACAGCTTAATCACTGCTCAAAAGCATTTTGGAACCAAAACAAAGCATTTTCCAACCTCCATATACATTCATATGGTCAATGAATCACCCAAGAAGCACCCATAAGCAAAAGGTAGAGCATGCAATGACCAAATAGGCTCCAACCCTGGTTATTACAATAGTAAATTCACTATCAAGTCTGAGTAAATCAGTCCTCAAATCAAGCTCAAAGCCACCTAAAATCATGGGTATATGATATACCAGTGTACTAGCATCAACGGTACACATCAGTAGTGCATATAGGACACCTAAATCATAGCCAAGAGCAATAGACATATAAAATCCCTATTAAAAGAGATTTAGTCCTTTGTATACGGTAGTGAATACACTATTAAACCAAGTTATTTTAGTACCAAAATCAGCTCCAAATCCAACCATAACACGGGCATAGAATTTTCGTACATGTAGACATCACCCTAGCATAACTGGGCATCATAAGACCAACAAAGCTAACCATAGAAGCATCAAACAAGGTGCTGCCCTATTTTATGACCATCTAATAGTCCAAAATTGAAACTTCACACTCAAATCGAATGCCAAGAGTGGAAAGATCAATGTTGAGCATCAAAACCAAGTGTATAAGTGCTTGTATAGCTGCCCAATGAAGAAAATATGTTGTAGGAGATGAAAAATGTGAGTTGTTGCTAAAAAAAGGGTATGCTCCACACAACGTGATGCTACACCAGCAGGGTGAGGGCCATGGGGGGCTGCTCCAAGACTTGCTTGAGAAGGCTCAAAGAGTGCCCAAGAAGAATGCAACTGATAGGAAGCTCCAACAGAGTGGCTATGGCTACCAACAAAGAGATGACTATTGTAGGTATTTGAATGGAAGTTGAGAGTGTGCCACATCAAGCTTGAGCTCACGAACAAGAAGGCTCTACTACCAATTGAAGGGAGGTGAGCCCTAAAGTGGAAGCAGATGTCGTGCCACTATGTGGGCATTATGTGAAAAACTTTGGAGTGCATAATCATCCGACTTCTTTACCAATATAGAGAGTCAATGTGATCTGAGTCATTAGTGCTAGTGTCTGTGGCATGGATTATCCAAAAATACTAGATTTTTGGATAATTTTAGCCTATTTTAGATATGTTGGATATTATTTATTGCAAATATTCGAAAAAGCTAGAAAAAATTCTAGATTAGGATGGCATGCAAAAAGCAAGTTGCTTTTTCAGCCAGTTATGGGATTTTTCATAAAAAAGAACAGAGGGGCAAAATCGCGCACGCCGCAATTGCTATTGACAGGTTGAAAACTGCTCTTTGAACTAGAAGAAAAAGAAGGAGTGAATCGGGAGATCCGTGATCAAGTGTCCTGGCAGGTGTCTTGAGGTTTTACCCCCCTTTTAAAGCCAACGGAGCCATCAGATTTGGATTTCGAGCAACAGAGAGAAAGTTGTTATATTGATGTAGGTTTTTGGTCTACGAAAGAAGCTCTAGGAGATCTAATGCCTGGAGATTGCTTCTGAGTAGTGCTCGACAAAGGATTTCAGGTTCTGTCAATACATATTGATTCAATTCATTGTGCTTTGTCTTTGTTGTGTTTACCTCTTGTCTATTCTTTTTCTTCTCTTCCATCTCCTATCTCTACTTCCTTCTATCTTTGATCCCTGGTGGATATGACCTTTTGACAAAAACCCCTCCAACAACGAGTGGGAGCAAAAGCTATGGTGGAATGAGTAGGAGTAGGAGAGAGAGAGAGAGAGAGAGAGAGAGAGAGAGAGAGAGAGAGAGAGACTCCAAATGTGGGAACTCCAACAATCACAATGTGTGACCGGCCTTCCCTTTATTCAAATGCCACTGAAATAATAAAGAATAAAGTGACAGTGATGGGCACCCGCTGCTTGCAGTGTGCAAATGCGGGTAGTATCAGTATAGTAATACACGGGCGGCTAGGTAGAGGTTCCTTTACTCCTAACATAGGGGGTTAATAAAAGTGCTTAGTGCTTCAACATACCCATTTGGACACTTTGCTTCCTACCCCACTATAGAAGATAGGTGTTTGAAAAAAGGCCGAAAGCTCGAGAGATTGAGAAATCATATTGGTGAATCATTCTTTCTACATTGTGAATTACAACTATGCATGAGGAAGGAGACTGAAGGATGATTTATTATAGGATCCATAACCTTGGATAGGGAGTCCATTCACATTGTCTCCATATGTTGCTAACTGCTCTAATCAAAGGGCCGATACATGGAAAGAGATTGAAGATCTTATACCTTACTCCCCACTTTACTCTTAGAGGTGATTTCAATATGATTGTAAGTGACATTGACAGATCCCATGCAATGAACATTATCATGACTATGGAAAGGAGTGAATGGGACCCTCTATGTTTGAGTAATGATCTTTTGGACATGGGGTATATCTCAAGTATTGAGAATCATCCAAGCTTCACATGACACAACTAATAAAAAGGGACAAACTAGAGAACTGTCAAATTGGATTGTGCCTACACCAAGCAAAACTCTTAGTGGATGGCACTAAGATCAAAGATTTGTGTGCTAGCAAAAATTTCCACCTCAGACCACACACCCCTAGAGGTGACATGCAAAGTCTTGGGCCCAAAAGTGCTAATTATGGACCACTACCATTCAAGTTGAATGTAGCGTTCTTAAAGGATGAAGCTTATTTAAAGATGATGACTAAGGAGTGTTGGGTGTCTAACATCAATCCCCTAGAAGACCCCTTTTCTAGGCTAGAAAAGTGGCTTAGCTTTGTGGGTACTTGCATTAGCTATTATCAATGTTCCTCCCTTCTTGTGTCTACATGTTGCAATATAACATTTGTAGCCCAAGAATTCATCTTCTCCCAAGTCCTCCTATTGGATCTTGACTTCTTGAACCACAAGTACATTAGGCCTTCTCTCTTTGAGTAGCCTCTTGCATACAACCTTTTGGGTGGGTGAGCAAGCACTCTAGATGTTCTAGGTAATCAAGATAAGGTTGGTAGTACTATTCATAGAATAAGTCTATGCCATCATCCATATCTTCATCATCATCTAAAATAGCAAAAATATTCTTGTCTGTAAAATATTACACGGCGCAGCGAACAGAATCTGAGAAAGAGATAGAGAGTACACAACAGATAAGAGGAGAATCAGTAAATTCTTTAACTCCAAACAACTGATACAAAGATGGCTCTATCCACTCGTGCGCTTCCACTGTGTGAAGCTTAGATGGCGATCTAGACAGAAGATAGGTGAAGAGCTTAAGGCTAGCTGGAACAATAACTCTGACTGGGTGAAAGATGAGTGAGAGATGGCTGCGAAGGGGTTTAGTTTTTATAGCCCACGAAGGTCATTAGGTCAGCTTGCTGACCGCCTACCATATGAGCTTCCACTAGTCGGCCAAGGAATATTCCAGGGAATATTCCCTTTACCATCAGGCCGAGGGCACTGCCCCCGGACCCCCACCAGGGGGGCCGCTGGCCCCCCTGGGACCCCCTAGCCAGGGGCCGCTTCTACAGCCCCCGGACCCTACAATAGGGGCTCCTTTTAACTCCCTTACACCACAACTCGATGCAATGCGCCTCGAGTTGCTACCAGCTTAACCACTCTGTCTAACCCAAAGATTAGACCCACAACAGTCACCTTTTTGCCATCCGGTCACATAGACCTCATCTGATATACAAGTCAGGACTCAACCAATGTCTGGGCTCACATTTGGCTTCTCCTCATAATGGGGGCCTTACAACTTTGAGCACCATGGATCATTGGTAGCACCTAATGAGGGTGGGGCATTGATCATATCTAACATTGTCAACAACTAGGGGTGTCATGGACATTTTTTTGAGTTTCTCCATGCCTGCTTCACCTCCAAAAGGCTCCTTCTCTACTTCAATCTGCATAGAGTGGGTGGTCTTATTTTTCTCCTCGTCCTTCGGTTTGCTCTGCACTTCCACCCTCTAATTCTACCTCGCCATTCTATGTGGACAATCTTTAGCATAATGACCAAACATAGATAACAAGGGTCTGGAAAGAATGAAAATTTAACCTCCACAATGGCCTCTAGATTGCAAGGATCATACACCTCTAGGAAAATAGGGGTATCCCTTCTTCTATCCCATAAATTACACATCTTTTATCTCTACCCTTGTAACACCGTCAATTGTTGCTACTGGGATATAGAGCAGCTTACCAAATGATTCAGCTAGAGTGCCCACTTCACTATCCATCCAATCTAGTAAGTTGAGGAATGTGACCCACATCAGGCATTTGTGCGCAAGTGTGTCAGCTAGGGAGAACCTTGGAGACTAGGGGAGAACGTAGACAAAGTTCCCCTTGAAGTGGATTGTAGAGCCCAAAATCCAATCTCTATCTTGTTTTGATCCAACTAGAGCAATGAAAAATCCCTTACCTATAAATTTGTATTGCTACAACATTGGTTGAGCTGAATAGGTTGACAAGAATCATCTGCCAAACAGATCCTCAATTGGAAGTGTATCCATTTAAGAAAAAACACTAGTAATAGAGAAATTTGAAAATCTTTTTTTGAGCTTTCGAATTGAAAACACAACTTGCACCTTGAAGACTTTCTTCAAGTCATGTATCTAGCTCTTTCTATTCTCAGAGAACGCCTTGAGCTCCCCTCTGACCTCTTTCTCCACTTCTTCCATGTTAGCAGGCTCATTTTTTGATGCTACAAGATAATCGAGTTCCATCGCATCACCGTTCCTCCCTAGTGTATATGCTTGATAGTCATGCTCATTAGCTTTGGCTGTGCATTTGACATGGCTAGTAACAGGCATGGGAGTGGGAGGCCACGTGGCGACATGATACTGCCATGTTGTGTTTAATGCCTTTATTAGCTTTAGAACCCTTCAAGAGGGTGTATTCATTGAGGAATGTATGCCATCCCACCGGTCTCCCCTTTCCCCTTTGACTCCGGTACTCCTTCTAAAACTCCAAAGTTGAGGGAGAACTAGCAAAACTAGATTAACTTTCTTTTTTCATGAAGTGCAATTTCTGATAGGTTATTAGGTTCTTCTTATTAGACACCTTCACCAGTCCATCTCTGGGGATTGAGCCTGGCTTCCTGCTCAACTGACACCGATGCCTTAACGTCTGCTCTAAACGCTTCTGGGTAAGATTAGTTTTCTTTTAAAATAAGTAGTTTCTTAACAATATGTTGTGTCTACTATTGTTTTTTCTTTTGTGTGTAGTGTTGCTTTCAGGCTGTGGTGCCATTCGACTCGAGCCGGCGCGCAGGAGACCCTTGCCATGAAGCTGTCCTAGGGTTTTCAGAGCAGGCATCATCATCACTATCATCAGAAGCCAGGAGGAGAGGAGTGCACAGTCCAAGGAGGCATCAAATGGCAGCAGGCGGGCCTCTCGCTGGCTCTCCATCCGCTTTCACATCTTCTCGACGGCCCCTCCCGCCCCCCTCCATCTCATCTCTTGCCGCTGCTGCCATTCGTAAATCGAACTTCAAACAGCGCCTGGACGTCTCCGCCTTCGTTCCTGCCTTCCGAATTCGTTTGCACTCCCACGCTCGGCGCATATGCAGATCTCTCTTGCAGGTATTAACAAGAATGGCGCTCCAATGGTAGTGTACGGTTCACTCTTCTTATTGAAAATGCTAGGTGAGCCACTATCATGCGCTTATTTATGGTAGTTGCATTAGTGAAAAAGGCTCGACTCTGTGTGCGCTGTACTGCCAAGGTTTAACATGTAGTCACGCAAAGCTTCCATCCAAATGGCTAGAGTTTGATGAGTTGAAGGTGTTTGTGTGTAATTAAAGCCAGCATCATAAGAACAGGTGTTGTTTATGATGAACAGAATGTTGCCTGATTGTATTACGGCCAACAATGTCATGTTTACAATTGAGGGCAGCATAGTATGTCTGCTCACATGTTTTCAATCTGATGTGGATTGGTCAGGGGTTTGATGAGGTTTTATTACTCTATAGATGAGATGAGACGACACATTTCCACATTTGAAAGCCAGTTCAACATCTGTCCTGTACAAGGGATTGGAAGTAGTGTGTCTATGGCATTGATGACCAATGGTATTTTTTAGCAGGTTCATGCTGGAGCAGTAGATGCATCTTCAGATGGAAGCAGATGGTGGCAGAAAGGAAGTCCACCTAATATGCGGGATACCAACTCAACCCAGGAATTTTTAGATGCTTTGGCTAATGCTGGGGAGAAACTGGTAGTGGTGGAGTTCTTTGCAACTTGGTGTGGATCTTGCAAGGCTCTGTACCCCAAGGTAATGCCTCATTTCTTAAACAGTTGTTGAAGAAGCATACTTGGTTAATGCCTTAGTCAAGTCATTGTTGGCTTTCGTAGGCTTTAGGAAGCTCTGTGAAGAAAACTTCATGGCAGTAGTCTACTGCAATAACTTACTGTTGTGGGTTCAGTATCTCAAAAGTTTGCCAGTGCATGGTTTCTATCCTTCAACTATAAAATGCAATTTAGCTGTGTCTGTTTGTCCACCTTCCAGCTCACGTTTTTATTTTGGCTTTGCATTAGCTACTATCCTTAGTATAGCACTTCAGAATCAAGATAGGGTTGCATGGTTGCTGATGGCTTTGTATGATGGATGTAAATTGCATGTATCAGTGCAAGTAGATGCACACCCCAGAATACCTGGAGCCAAAAAAAACAAAAACCCTTTATTAATCAGCATTGCTTTTACTTGATTTTGTTTGGGTCTGACCCTTCTACGATAACAGGCCTTGGTTAAATTAAGCATTTTGTGAGATATTTAACTTGTGACATTTTCATTTCTTCACAGCTATCCTTGTGTATACTCTTCTCAACATGTATGAACGTTGATTATCTTGTTCTAAACAATCTGGTATAGAAAATGCTGTTTAACCAACTTAAACAATATCCTCTTTGCAATTTACAGTTGTGCCAGATTGCTGCTGAGCATCCGGATATCGATTTCTTGAAAGTAAACTTTGATGAAAACAAACCGATGTGCAAGAGTCTAAACGTGAAGGTTTTACCTTTCTTCCATTTTTATCGGGGTGCTGATGGACGATTAGATTCCTTTTCATGCTCTTTGTCAAAGGCAAGTTCAATTTTTGCTGTGGACATGTTATTACTTTGAGTGGAGAAATACCATGGATATGATGTATGTTGAGATTACTGTTCAGTAGAAAATTTGCTTCTCATTTCTTACGTGTATAAATCAGCTTTCCCTGCGAGATTCCACTCCCGATCTGCTTTTGCATGGCATTCCCAAGGGATGATATGGGAGGATATGTTCTGTCAAAAAATAATAAATTGTGACAAGTTCTTTAGAGTGTCAGGGATAGATGGTCTATTTTGCAAGCAGTGGCTGTCACCTAAACCTTCACTTTTGTGTATGACTGTCCAAATTCTGATGTGGTGTGTATGGGACCCAACCTGTTTCAGAAAACATCATCCTTTGGCCAAGGCCGAGAATTGGTAGGCCTCGAGAAGGGTTTTTATAGATGTCTTTATCTGTAACTGTTGTTTGAGAATATGATATTAGGAAACGGAAGCTGTGTTTGGTTGTTTCGATTTCATGTCTGCTTATCAAGATCTTGTCCAAATGTGGTACTGTTTTGTGTACAAATATCCATATTCTTTTGTTTTTCCTTAACTCTTTGGATGGAGACCTTTTTCTTATACATGCATTTGAATGTGCAGGTTGGAAAACTCAAAGAGGCAATTGCAACACACAATACAGATCGATGTAGCATTGGACCCCCACTAGGCTTAGGGGAAGACATCCAGCTGTTGGGAGCTAAAACACAACTAACTGCAGGAAGTGCAGTGTAACATTATGTAAATATTTTAAATTATTGTAACGTTGAGTATGTCCTCAAGCTTCATGACGTTGGTTCTCTTTTGGTGTCTGGCATTATTGACCACACTTGATTCTTTACCAACAATCCCTCTATAACAGGGTTAACAGTTTTGGTTAAGCCCACCAAAGGATTTTGTAAAATTTGTTGTATATGAAAACTCTGCACCGCTCTAGGAGTCAACTCTCTCTCTCTCTCTCTCTCTCTCTCTCTCTCGCTCTCTCTGTGTCTCTGTCTCTGTCTCTGTCTCTGTCTGTCTCTCTATGTGGGCGCATGTGGCCCCCGTCTCCCTGCAGCTCGAAACTGACCCTAAACATGTGCATAAGAGCTGTACCATGATGATAAATTTGGGGCAGGACATCAAAACTGCCATCTTGTTTGTTACTAGACATGGAACTCTTCGTAATTATGTGCTTGTAAATTCTTATGGGCGGTCCATATTTTTTGGACTAGCTTTCCTGATGCATAATTGCATAGTCAAGCTTCATGGGGAGAAGTGAGTATTGCATGTGGTGGTCCATATATGCCTTATTGCATGCCTTTCAGTGATTCTTTATCCAAGGTATCCACATCTCCAAACATTGCTGTCACTATACTGTGGCTGTTCGCAAAGTTAGCACTCATCCATCTTCAGGTCCATCTCCAGAGTACCTTTGCCTCTTTGTATTTGAAACCAGTCTTCCTTCTCTAAAAGGGTGGTAAATGGTTTGATTATAGTCTAATTACAGCAAGCAAATAAATTGACAAATCTTAAATACAAGAATAACATAAAATTATGGACAATTGATACTCAATTGACCCCAAAATAGGTGTCCTTGTGGTAATTCTTAGCTTGTATTACTATGAATTTGTAATGCATTTGGATGTAGAATAGTTAGTTTACAAATTACAATTGGTGGTGTTGTCACTAGTGACCAGCAGCAATAAGATATAAATCTGCCCCTTGATTCTAACACAATTTGAGCACAAGCTCAATCAAGAACATGAATGTGGGTTAATTGTAATGTAGATGTAGATGCACAATCTCTATTAATTTTTTTGTAATTACTTTAATTCCAATAGTTGCTTTGCCCTTTGGACATTTTACTAATGGACATATTCTTCGATATGGTTGAGAAACCCTAATACGTACTGTAAATCAAGATTTTGGTGGTATAGATATTGTTGTCAACTTTCAAAACATTAGGTAAAATTGAGAATAATTGAGACTAAATGGCATGCTTCTTGAAACAATTTATAAATCTTAATTATATTGATTATTTAGCGAGATTTCAATAGAATAATGTTGAAAATCTTTAAATTTGCTGAGATGAGGGGGAATAATAGAGGAGAGAAATTGGCCTTCAATTTAATGCTAAGAATGTGTTGTAATAGCAATTATCTCTTGTTTTAGAGAGTTGTTTTAGAGTTTTGTTGCACTTTGAAACCTTAATTTTTGAATCACCAATTGTTAATGATCTCATCTTTAAGGTTTCTTAATGCTTAAAGCCTCTTAATTTGTTCTAGATTAAGTTGCCTTGCTATTTCTTTAAACTTCATAAGTATTAAAACTTTATGGACTTTAGTTTAGTATATTTAATCATTCAAGGCTCTAATCCCTAAGATACTAAAAGTTATTTTTAAGAAAAAATTGAAATGTTATTGACCAAGATTTACTTAGGTATTGCACTAGCCCTTGTCCACAATTATCTTCCACTATCAAAACTTAATGCTTTTTAGTATATGCATGTTTTCATTAGGACACCCACTTTTGATATGGTATTAAATCTCCATGTTTGGAATATCATTGCAAGTTTACCCTCACATTGTTGCATTGTGGATTAGGCTTTTATTGATTGTTGTTGTGTAAGTCACCCTTTGTTATGCTAGACTGCTTGTTTTTAGCCATCTATTATTACCTACGTTTTGTGTATAGTAGCCTAGAGTTTCAAAGCTTGGCCCTTTTGGGTAAGCTAGTAGGCCGCGGGCTCACACCAGGAGGGCAAATTTGGAAGGTCCTTCTGCAAGAGGGTCTCCAAGAGTGTAGACTGAGGCTTGGTGGTGATTGGAGGCCATCTTTGAGATGGATCTTCACGATGGCCCAAATCACGCTGCCTAGATTCTCCTTAATATTTGCATGTTTAGTTCTCGTTGTAGGTTGGGTGATTCGTTTTCTAGGCTCTATTGGTTACATTCGATAAGATTTTTCTTGTTGCAGTAGCCTTTTCTCGATCAAATATCTTTATACTGCATGTGAAGCTTGACAGTGTTGTTTTTGTCATATTATGGTTGTACTCTTTTTTTATTTTTCTTCTATACTTTATTTTCTCATCTTATCCTCTTCCAATGGCATATGCCTCCTACTTATCTAATTGTAAACTTCATGGTCATGATTACCTACTCTAAAGTGTTGTTATGAAAGCATAGTTTAAATAGAAGTACTTGTGGAATGTGGATTTAAGAGATATTGTGTGGTCTTAGATTCCAACTCCTCTTCAAGATGATTGGGATTGTGACAACTATGAGGAAGTTGTGTTTACATGGGATATAGATGATGCTAATATATATTTTGCTCTTGTCCGATGCATTTGTATAGAGGTTCTACCGCAATCGCCTCTTATTAGACAACTTCAAAGGTGTGAGAAAAGATACAGATGCTGTATGAGGCTCCATCACGACCATGCGATATATGACTCTATGGTTAGCTTCAATAGATGAAGTTCAAGCCTAAATATATTATCTAGCCTTTCTTATTTTGTGTTACATAGGTGTAGGATTAGCTTTGGCACATGTAGTCCACACTTCTAGGGGCTCATATTGTGGATTTGTCCTCTATGAGCTCCCTTCAAAGTCTGATGGTGTTGCCAATGCTTTACGGTCCCAGACATAATTGATACTAGTCAGCTTCACTTATATGTCCTCTATGTTGCTTGAGCAAGAGGCGTCCTCCTTGAGGCTATAAGGGAGGCAGACTTCCATCTCGACATGATGGCCATGATGATGCATTTGTAGCTTTTGAGAGGGGTAACAAGAAGAAGATGAAGACTCAGTGTTATTGTTGTGGAAAGAAGGGGTACTTACGTAAGGATTGCAATGAGTTCGTAGCATCGTGGAAGTAGTAGTAGTAGAACACAGACTTGTTCAATGAGTCGATCATTCTCCTTCTCCTTCGACTTTGATTCAAATCCTCTAGCCAAGGCAAAGAAGAAGACCCAAAAGGGGTCATCTTCTACTGAGAAGGGCAAGGTTATGGTTGCTCCTTTCACTGCTTTCTGATATTGGTAATGTGGTTATCCCTTGCAACTCTCTAGTGTCAGAGAGAGTGTGTGAGAAGGTGGTGAGGTGGGGTAGGTGAGTCTTATCTATACATAGTCTGGAAACTTTTGAAATCATGGAGATAGGTGAGTCTTATCTATACATAGTCTGGAAAGTTTTGAAATCATGGAGTTAGGATTGACATCCAAGTTTATGATGGGTTGTTTTTCAATGGAGAGCGTGATTGGTTCCTAGTCTAAGCTTACATGAGGGGAACTTTGGCAATCTGTCTGAAAGTAGAAAATCCATGGTCACGTATACTTAGATGCATTGCTGCTAATATGATGGTTATAAGTGCTATCAGAGATGCATTGTTTGATGGAGATAGAGAGTTAGTATGATTCTTCCCTATTTTTAGAAGCTGGTAATATCAAGATTGATATCAAGTTCTCTCTGAGGCACCTTGTGGTGAATTGTACACCCACTTGGATATCCATGGTTTTATTTGAGTGTCATCCTTGTGTATACTATGACGAGTTGTTATTATTGTCTAATTGTATTGTACCAGATCCCCCATGATTTGAGAGAGGGTAGTGTTAATAGATTGGTCAATTTATGTGTGAGTCTATGTATGTACGTTTTATGGGATGGGCACATTTTTTTACTAGTACACTTTTTCTTGATGGTTAGCTATTTATTTCTAGGCTTCCTCCTCCTTAGACACATTGTCATCATGCTTTGTTACTTGCAACCCGCTTTGGAGAGAGGGGGCCAATGCTAGTGGTTGCTTAACTGGTGATTCATTGTTGCATTCCATTGTCTCATGTCTTGGTATATAAACTACATTTTTAAAGCATTATTCTCTTCCTTTATAGTTTCTTTCTTCTCTCTTATGTTGTGCAACCTATTATAACAATTTTACATGCTTTCATCATTGCACCCAACTTTAGCACATATATGTCTTGCAATTGTACATCATATCCAACAATACATTCCATGTATTCCATGCACTCCATACATGCGGCTAGCCTTGCAAAGGAATGGTTTCAAATCCTAGGTGAAAAATATACACATTTGCTTGCCAACTCATAGTGACTAGCACATTGAACAATGATCCCAATGGTAAAAATATTGTCACTACAATGCTTTGGTTGCAAATCGAGTACATTTGAGATCCACTAAACAATGGAGCTATCCATCACTAGGAAAGTGGAGGTCCAACCTCCCCCTTGAGCACTAGGAAATACTATTGACCCTCTAAGCTATACGAAACACTTGAATGAGGGCATCTCTAATTAAGACACGTCAAGGACAAGTGCATCATTGAGGATGATTTGCTAGGTCAACCTCCTCCATCCATTTTTTGCATCCTTCCATGGGTGAAACAATCCTAAAATTTCACCAAGTAGCACATGGAAACTTCATCTTTAACCTCATTGGCCTCAAAATATCCACTAGGTTTTAGGCCTTGTTTGCCTACATTTCCCTCATGATCAACACATGCCACTTTGTGACTCAAGTATCATGCTAACATTACTATACATGGGATTTTGGACTTCACTTGGCTACATTGGGCCTTGCATTCCATGCATTGCATGAAATATATTAAAATGATTCGTTCCACACATTCCATACTTGGCTAAATTGGGCCATATGTCCCCCATATATGATTCTTGACTAGGCATTGAATGGAAAATAGATCTACCACCAAAGTATCCTAGGTTCCCTACATTAGCCTTGCTATCCAAAATTCATTGGATTGGCACTACCAAGCTAGCCTTGCATTTTTTATACTTGCTCCATTGGCATAATTTGTGTTTGATCATTCCTAACATCATGCACATCTTGTGGTTGTGGTGGATCTTCTTTTAGAAACTCATATTGTCTTGAAATTCTAGAAGATGACTTCTTGCCTTCATTATCCTTCAAAGGAGTGTTCAAGAATTGCAAAAATTTAGGATTCTTTGCCAATTTTGCAAAGAAATCACTCTTATCCTCAGTTGTGCCTTAAACAGATCCCATCATCCTCGCCTTCTTCTTGCTTGTCATCATGATGCATTTTGAGGTCTTGAAGGACTTGCTTCTTGGTCAAAACCAACATGCTTAGCACCATGTGATGTGCCATTCCAAGATAAGGCATTGCATTTTCCCCTAACGTTTTGTGAATCTTCAAACTGTGAAGCATCATCATGAGTTGAACCCATTTCACTAGAGTATGATGACATGTTGGCAAAATTGCACTTATCTTATCATGAATTTAGCAATGTGTAACAACTCTAGCTTTCATTCAGGTGCCATAGGCCCACCCACTCGAAGAGTTGATGTATCCTAGCAATAGGACCATGAAACTAGCTTTTCTTCTCTGAAATGATGGTAAATGATATGATTATACTAATTCAAGTAAGCAAATAAAATTCAAAGATATGAAATGAATCTTTGCCACAAAAATCTCAAATAGATGACACCCTATTGGCCCCAAATTTGGTGCTCCTTATAGTATTTCTACAACTATATTGCTATGAATTTGTTGTACACTCAAATGTAGACTCATCTTTGTAGAAATTCCAATACTCCAACTCTTTCACTAGCTTACCAACAGCACTATGATCCACTTTTCCCTTTGATTCTAACACAATTTTGGTAGAAATTGAATTGAGAATATTTGCATCTAGGTCAACTTCAATGTGGTTGTACAATCTCTATCAAATTTTCTATAATTGCTTAAATTCTAGCATCTATTTTGACCTTTGGGCTTATGTTTAATGGACAAGTTCCATGAGGTGGTTAAGAAACCCTTACATCTTATGCAAATTATGATTTTGATAGCATAAGCACTTCTATCCACCTTCAAACAACTGACCAAGACGGAGAATGACTGAGATTCAATGGGACACTTTTCGAGACAATTGATAAACCCTAATTACAATGGCAATGTGGTTTGAATTCAATAAAATAGTGTGTTGAATATCTTCAGATTTTTTAAGATGAGGGAGAACAACAATATAGGAGAGAGAAACCTTCAATCTAATGCCAAGAAAGTGTTGTAATAACAATCCCCTCCTATTTTAGAGAGACAAAATTAGGTCACCTACTGGTTTTTAAGATTTTGTTGTTGTTTGAAATCTTGATTTCTACACTAGCAGTTGTGAATCATTTTTTTAAAGGGTTCATAATATTTATATTCATAGAACTAATTCTAGATCAGGCTGCCCTATTGCCCTAAAACTTTAGTCATTGTGCCTCCCTACTCACAATTGAGGTTTTCATCCTCAAATCTAATCCCAAACAACATACAATGGGACTAAAATAGCCCAATATGGAAGATGCACTTGCATGGAGCCCAAAATTGATCCAAAGTTGACATTTGAAAAATTTCCACTTTCATTAAGGCTTCCACATGCTAAAACAAGCTATCTAGTCCTTCCCCCCGACCCCCCCATTTAAAAGAACATTAAATAGTGCACATTCTCAATTTTAAATTTCTAATCTCTTTGAACTTGAAAGTATTGAGACTTTCCATGAACCTTTAGGACATTTCCTTCCTACAACATTGTAAACTAGGGCTTTATGTTGGGTTATTAGCAAGCACCTTCCACTAGGCCAATTCCGGTGTATTGGAGTGCATGGTTTTCCATCCTCCCCTAGATTTCTAGGTCCTCAACTTGAACATAGGAAAGTGTTCTTGCCAACTCAATCCTATGGATATGCATCATATTCTTTGGCTTGAAGTCCTTTTAAGACTTAAAATCCATGACCACTTGCTTGGAGGTGGGCCACTTTGTTTCCTTGACCATGACCTCGTGAAGCTAGTTAGCCTCCTTATCATCTAAACTCCCTATACATTCATCAGAGCTAATTATATTTATCCACACTTGTTATCCCATAGATCCTCTCACCTCGTGAACCCCTTCAAAGTAAATTCTAAGTGAGTTTCGGATTAGTTGTTGTAGATGAGAAATCCATTTGAAAGCTTACTTGCACATTCAAAGACACCGAAGGAGAGGTACCACCTTATTTGTCATCCTACGCAACAAAAGGGGAGGAAAGACAAAAAGAAGAGAGAAGATGATATGCAAAAGAAAGAAAATTAACATTGATTTGAATAGTGATGCAAGGTTGCAAGTGCACAACAAAATAGAAGAGAAGAGATGATGTGTAAAGGAAAAATAAGATAAACACTAGTTTGAACAATGATACAAGGTTGCACATGATTAGCCTTTAAACATGTGGATGTGTGAGGGGATTGGATTGATGAAAAATGATGGACTTTTATTGAGGATGTGATAAGTGAGAATGGTGGCTTAGATCAATGATGTGATGTGGAGCCATGTGAGTTGCTACTTATAAATAGGCATAAGGGCATGAAACAAGCAAACTTAATGTTGTTAAAGATGGTACCTACATAGAACTAGTAGCCCATGTGGAAGAGATGTTGCCTATGATGCCATGTGGATAAAGTGCACAATGCACTCCATTAAGTGATGTGTGTGGTGTGACCATGCTAATGGAGTAGTGGAAGAGATGACTAAGGCATAAAAATACTAATCTCCACTTGATGTGCTTGTAATGGAGGAATTTGGCACACAAGAAAGAGTGTCAAATTATGACAGTGACAAAGCTCCCAATTTCATTACTTGACTCAAACTAAGGTTCATAAGCTTGAGATGTACGTGAAACAATATAGAATGACAATTGTTGAACACCCTCTCAAATCTTGGGTGTCACCAAAGATGTAAGAACTAGAAGTTTTCATGGAAGTTCTTTGAGGCCTTGAATGAATGAGACCTATCTATTTTGAAAGTCAAAAGAATGCATAATAAAATTGAATTGGTAATGATAGAGTTGGCATGGTGCCAAAACCACTTACAAGCACCAGTGAGACATCATCTATAGTGGTGGCACCCTCAAGTCATGTGACTCCAAGCACCACTATCCTCATGAGCCAAGGCCTCTCTAAAGATGAGATAGTTGAGGGAGAGTTCACCTAATGGATGTAAAGGAAGATTAACTCCATCACAATGGTTGGAGTAGATATGGTTGAAGAGATAGACTCCCTTGTTCCATCTTTTGCACTAAGACTAAGTTGAGGATACTTCTTCAAGCCCTTTTGTTTAGGATGCAAGGTCTTCCCACAGTGGACACTTCACAAATCATTTTCACATGCCCTCTTTGCTAGGATTAAAGTTTGAAGAAGACTTCAATTTTATTCTTTTCCTAATAATGTGCCACCTTTGAAAAGTAAAAAAATGATCTTATCTTAATGTCACACATTCTACGTAAGTATCATGGGAACTAACTCTTTGCATGTGATGGTGCCTTGATCGTGAGAGGTGAGAAGATTTGTATAGAACACATTGTAGCTCCAAGCATATGAAGCAATCTGCTTACCAAGGGATGCAAGCTCTCCTTGAATCTCCTCCATCATTGTGATGCGATACTCTATGGTCAGGAAATCTATGATAGAAAGCTATCAAAACTTCATCTTGAGGATTATCTTGTGGGCAAAGGTCTTAGCTTGACAAAGAGAACACAATTGGGTCTAGACCTAGAGGCATTGTAGATACAATGCATTTTGAAAAGAATTAAATCATGATAGCTCATGAAGAGGAAGAATGAGCTCAAGAGTTAAGAAGGGTCAACAATTCCAGGGTCAACAATGGGATAGAGAGTAAGAATGTTGATAAAATCTAGAGATTGAATGTGTCAAGAGATGTGAAAGGCAAAGCGATGGTGGACAAGAGGGAGGTTCAGCATATCAATCCATGCCATTAACTCTAGGGCCTTCATGTTGATCCTTGCAATCAACATGATCATGGCCTTCATTACAATCCTCCCATTATTGATGTTCTTCATGATGATCCTCATGGTCCTACTAGTCAAAATAATAGTCTTTCCATTATTGATCATGGCCTTGGTGATCTTGAAGGACTCTATATCTATAGCTAATTTGTAAAATTTTGCACCAAAGAAAAAAACAAAACATCGAACTATCTATCATTAAGCACCCACTAACATTCGCCCACCATGACTTTTGCCAATGCGCCCCCCTCCCAACTATTAATATTGAACATACACCACACATGCACAATTTAATTATCCCAAGAGCATTATGTAAAAGTTTCATGACTTTGTGATAAAGCTCACCCTTGAAACCTTGTAGTTTCTCACTTGCATTTCAAAGCAGCAAGGAAAAATACACGAGACTTCATATCCAAACAATACCTATAGCTATTGCTTAATGATGCTCCTACCACCCGACAAAACCAAGTTACAATCTACATCCATGAATCATATCTATATTTAGAACAAATGTAGGTAATCAACTTGCAAAAAATCAAAGATATCCTAACCATTGCAAAGCAAAATGTAAGACCTGAGCATAAACAATGCTTCATATCAAGTATCGCACGCCCCTCATGCAAATTGCACATCTCATGGATCTCATGCAAATGTATAGAGGCCAAGTGTAAGCCATAAATAGCTACGCAATAAACCATAACGAGTAGTATACTAAATAATGATCCTCTAGGTATAGTAGAAAGATTGTTAACATACAACAACATGAAAACCAAAGTATATATAAAAACTGACTAGTACACTAAATAATTATCCGCTAGGCAGGAAGATTGTTAACATACAACAACTTGAATAAAACCAATGTATATCCAAGAGACCTAGCCCATCCTAGGAGAGTGGAGGTGTTACCTTCCCCTTTAGCATCGAACAATACTTTGGAGTCTCTACTCTATCGAAGTTGAATGAGCTCGATCTAATGTTGACTTAAACTCAAATGCAATGAGTTGAGGTAAAGATGAATCACTTGAAGATGGTTTATTAGGTCACCCTCCATCCATTTCACATTCATATGTGAGTAATTTTGAAACTTCATAAAGTAGAACTTGGAAACATCACCTCTAACTTTCCTTTCCTTATGTGCTAAAATCCATTCTAAAAACAAGACCTCATCCTAATCCTCAACCTCATCCTAAACCTCATTAGATACATCCCCCCTTGACACATGCCCATGGGAAGATCTCAAGAAAATAATGATGAAATGAATTATGTATTATCCAATTCCAATGAAAATTTAGCTTACAAGCCACATCATTTATCTATTTCTACACCTAAATAAATCACATATTCATCTTTGGATACAAATGCTCATTGTCTTTCATATTTTTTAGCCTTACTTTCTCAATAAAAGCACCCAATCATTTTGATGCACATTTATGGTGATCAATTGCATTGTTTTGCTTAGCTTGATATATTTCAAGTGCTTATTTAACCTTCTAATAAGCAGCATCAATTGTTTCCACATACTTATTAGCTTCAAAGATCTTATTCTTAGTGTGTAATATAGGTGGATCCTTCTTATCACCTTTCACAATCTCAAACGAAGCCTTGCTAGTAGAGTTATGCACTATATTGTTTGTATGCAAACTCAACCAATAGCAAAATCTATTGTCACCATGCCTTATGCTTCCATTGACAACATTTCAAAAGATCCAAAACTATGGAATTTACCTCTTTTGACTACCCATCTATTTGCAAATGGAAAGAAGATGAGAACTTTAGTGTAGCATCCATATTCTCAAACAAGCCCTTCCAAAGCAAACTTGTCATGCATGAATCTCTATCACTAAGTATGGACTCTAGTATGCCATGATACTTAAATATGTGCTACATAAACACCCATGCAATATGATTAGCCTTGATCTTCTTGCAAATAGGAAAAATGCACCTATTTGGTATGCCTACAAATGATAGTTCAATTGCCATTATTACCCATTGGTATCCTTGGAAGATCAAAGATAAAGTCCATAGCAATACTCTACCAAGGCCTATCAACAATAGGCAAGGGTACAATAGGCATGAAAACTTTTGCTTCTCATATTTCACCATTTTGCATATGATGAATGTGTGAATTGAATCCTCAATATCATCCCCCAATGCTAGCCAATTTGTGGCATATAACAATCCAAGAATCATTAGAAACCATCCTTGAATGTGTAATACTCATGCCTTTGGCCATTGCATAGCGGATCATACATATTAGGAAAGTCTTGATCAACAATGTACTATTCCTTTATGACATTAGCTCTAAATGATATACGCTAGTGAATGCTAACATTTTTGGTTTTTGTTAAGTGCATCAATCACCTTTGGCCATTGCATTGTTGATCATACATATTAGAAAAGTCCTAATCAACAATGTACTATTCCTTCATGCCATGTAACTTTGAATGCTATACCATATTAAATGCTAAAATTTGTGGTTTTTGTGAAGTGCATCAACCACCAATTTTTCTTAATCTCAATATGCATAATCTAAAAATGAAACGTAGAGAGGAAGTTTAGCTATCTCATATGCTATGCTTCTTAGATAACTTCATTTGTGTAGGAAAATATCTCAAGGTCTACAAGGTGAAATCAACTACAAAAAGGCAAATTTTCCAAGTGGAAAGGGCATGAATTCTCATAAACTTGCAAATTCCTTTTAGTACCATGCAACATTTGACTTTCATATGCTACTATATAGCCCTTAGATAAATTTGTTTGTGTAGGAAAATATCTCAAAGTCTACAAGGTGAAATTAACTCCCAAAAGGCAAAATTTCCAAGTGGAAAGGGCATGAATTCTCATAAACTTGCAAATTCCTTTTAGTACCATGCAACATTTGACTTTCATATGCTACCATATGGCCCTTTTGCATAAGAACAACCCCAGTGCTATTGCCACAAGCATCACATTGAACCAAAAATGATTTTTCAACATCCAACAAAACAAGTATTGGATCTAAAGTCAAATTGATATCTCCACCTCTACCGACCTACAAGGCATTCACTTTTATAATAAGTCATCCCCTTTTGTCCTTTCAACTTTTCAAACACTAAAATTTTTCTTTTAGCTTTTCAAACAATAAAATTTCCACCTCCCACCTAACTTGACCACTTGAATATGAATGTTTGAATCCTAGTTGTATTGTTAGAAAAGGTATGCACATCAAAATCATGGATTCTCTACACAATGCTACATGGAGAGCATTCAAGTTGTGGTTTTTATTAGTCATCTTTGCATTTCTCTTGAGTGTGTTGCATTTTATTTAGACCAAGCGCATCAAAATCATGGATTCTCTGCACAATGCTACATGGAGAGCGTTCAAGTTGTGGTTTTTATTAGTCATCTTTGCATTTCTCTTGAGTGTGTTGCATTTTATTTAGACCAAGTGCAGTTTGAACATGGCATAAAGGTACTCTTCCATGGCCGATTTGCTCTTAATGGCTAGAGAGGCCCTTTAAAGTTTCAAGGCCTCTATTTTTCTTTGTTTGGGTATGGGGTTTCCTTGTTCCTAAATGTTATTGACCCTTGTTTGTTTATTCAACCATCTAGTATTATTTGAGTTTTTGCTTAGTGGTAAACTTCTCTAAGGGTTTCTATCATACTGACTTTTGTTTCTCTTGATTGTTTTTTGGCAATGTCTATATATATTTTGGTGTGGTTATGTTTTCTTGCTAGTCATTCAAAATTGGTCCTTCTTTCTCTTTCTGTTTTACTAGTTATAGTCACATGTTGTTTTCTTCTATGTTTTTGTTTAACCTCTTTGTCAAAAGGGTTCTCCCACAAGATTAACAATGTGAGGACTATTTTTCCCAAGATTTTGTGATAAATGATTTTATGCACAACCTCAACCAACATGTTCAATCACAATTCCATTGCCCTAAGTGAAAATTGTGTTCAATCAAGCTTTCCACTTTTCAATCATAGTGTGTCATTCACAAACAACTTGCTAGCATAATGGTTGTGGTCTCTTTTCTTAGGTCTAGACATAGTGTTCTCTCAAAACCCAATGGTTATAAATGTAATGTAATCTCTCTAAGGCCTAGTGTAGCTAGTCAAGGTGATGAGGTGTGATTAAATGCAACATCAAATTTGCAAAAATGGCTTAGGTTTTTGCAGTTGTACATTGGCATGTAGACTAAATGCAGGGCTAAGGTGCCAAGATTTTCTTTGCCATTTCAATTACAAAAGATCTTAGCTCATACTAGAGTCCATTCTATAATTGATAATGCGACTCTAATGGGTTTAGCATGCTTGATGATCCTCGAGTAAACACAAGACAATCTCCTTATATCGATGAGGGTTCATTATGGACTCATGAATCCCATCCTTTCACTTTGAGTTGGCTATTGGTCATCTCATAGTGTGGAACTAGTGATGTGAATCTCCTCTAGAATATTGCCAAATGTGTTTGGACTTGCTTTCTAGAATGCAAGGATAAGATAAATAGCTTTATTCTTGTCTTAGGCCTCACTACCTTGAGCATGGCTTATGCAAAGTTCTGTGGGCAATGAACAAAAAGTTATGTTTCTCCTCTAGAGCTCTCCAATGGGTGCGTGTGTCATGCTAGGTCTTTGATTGCAAGGTAGTTATTTGACTAGAATATTTCTCGTAATTGTTATTGGATTGGTAACTCTTGGATGGCACGAGGAGATTCAATGAGCAAGGTCCTAGCTATGTAGTTGGGCTTTGTTTGTCATTGAATAGTCATAGTGAGTCATTTCCAACCCAATCTATGAAACCCTAAAGGTAATTATTGGGGAGTCCTTTTAATTAAGCTTTAGGTTAGCTTGGTATGCTTAGTACATGAAATCTAGGCTTGATGGTTCTAGTGCACAAGGGACAATGGGAGGTTAGTTGCATGTGATGGATTAGGTGTATGATAATGTGGTGTGTCTAATTAGTGCACTATGTAGCAACTAATGAGCAATGCACTAAGTGATTATTCTTACATGTGTTGTAGTGAGTGTTGGATACTTAAGATGTAATAGAGGACAAGGATCCTACAATGGTTGTTGGCAAGGTTCATAGTAGCTCTAGATTGACACCTCAAAGGTGAGATTCTACTTGGCAAAGAAGCAAGATGACACCCTCTTGTTAGATAAGCTCTTCTAGAAGGTTGAAGTGTTTCTTTTACTTAGATTATCACTAAGGTTGAGTGTGTGTGCAAAAGAATTCCCCTCAACATGCTTGATTACAACTCGACTTCCATAATTGTTTGTGTCAATTGGATTTTTAACTCCTCAAGTTGGCAGATGTGTGAGCACAACTAATACTTTCTTAATCACAACTATTTGTTCTTCACTCACTCAAGTTGCTGCTGCTAGAGGCTCTTTCAAATTTAGCAATTCACGATGATGGTCTCTTCTTGATGTCCTCGAGTCTCATGACAAGGAATTATCCCAACTTTCCTCTAGAATCTCCTTATGGCTCAAGAAAATTTATTCCGCCTTATCACATTCATAATCCCACTTTTACTAGGACTTGTTAATGTAAAATGTATCTTAAAGATTCAGTTGGGTTATGGGGTTTCCTTGCTCTTCCTTCCTTAACTAAGCTTTTCCCTTTTTAGATCATTGGGTTAAGGAAGATAGGTTCCTATTGTGCAAGGTGCTTGAAAGCTTCTTTGAGCATTTGAGTATAACCACCCTATTATTTGTCTTACATCTTTGGATTTTCTCTTGCTATGGCTCACATTCCCTAGAGCTTCTAGCTCGTTTTTTTAGGGTCTCTCAAAGGTCTTTTGACTTTGATTCGTACATTCCCTTTAGGGTACAAAACTTCAACCCATGACTATGGAATACTCATTATAAGATGTGATGGACTAGTGGGAGCAGATTGAGAAGTGCTACTTGAATCGTGAGGCCACCAACAAACCTTTGAAGACATTCAGACAACAACACAAGAAGGTCAGGAAGTAAGGATACTACAACCTCTTTAATATTTGGTTTTCTTTCTTGCTTGGGATAGTGAAGGGAGAACAAATATTCACCTTGGAGATTGGAATCTCAACCAACAAGTAAATGAGAGATGGTTGCATTGATTGAGACCTTGAGAGAATAAGAGTCTCTCTAATGTTACATTACTAAGAATTTGCACCAACATCCTTGGTTCTATTTCTAGGACTAAGGACAAAATCAATTGCCTAACAACTCTCACATTCCTACTATGCAATGGAGTAGGAGGCTTGTTTGCTTGAGAGTAGGATGAAATGAACCAATCTTCCATTTTTATGCCTTGCACAACTAGATTAGCCCCAAAAGGGATTTAAGGTTTTGTATATAAGTTGAAAAGTGAATGAGAAGCTCATTCTTGTGTGTGGCCAAAAGTGGCTCTCCTCTTCTTGTTCTTGTTCTTATTCTTGCTTGCTTGAGCTTGTGCTTGAGAGAGGGAGTGTGAGGGAGTGAGTGTGTGAGGGTGAGGGACCGGGAAGGAGAAGCTCTCCATCTTCTCCTCTCTTCTTCTCTTCTCTTCTCTTCTCTTCTCTTCTCTTGCTCGCAGCAATGGAGCTTTGAGCGTGGAGCTTGAGAATGGAGTTTGCACTTGGATCGTAGAGCTACCGAAGTGCGCGGGAGAGAAGGTAACTCGATCAGCCATGGAGGTAAGCTCACTACACCCGTAGATATGGATGGTGTGTCGGCTATGTGAGAGGTAGCCATTAGTGCTCGGCTTGGAATGCTTGAAACAATAAGCAGTCCGAGGGTCTTGGCAGTTGAGCGAAAGCTCCCACACGTACCTCATGTCGGGATAAGATTCCCATGGGTAAGCTTTCATAAGGAATCACCAAAAGAGATAGCATAATATGCATCATCCAACTGTCTAGCTGAAAATAGGCTTTTAGTCAAAGCCGAAAACATGGCATACATCATGCAAAGTAAATATACTTCCGAAAGGAAATTGCAGTTGGACACCTCTAGTACCAACAATATCCAATGCCAACTATCTGATCTGATAGATCCTATCATAATGTGATAGGAGTGGAACCACTCTTGCTAAGGAGTGACATGAAATGAAGCCCCTGAATCAAACGGCTAATACTAAGCATAGGTAGATGAGGCATCAGTCAATTGTGAAGCATCAAGAGAAGAAGCTGCAAGTATGTAGTCATCATATAATCAGTATGCATGACATTAATCTCTTCAATCTTGACTTTGAACTTGCTAAGGACAATGCTGCAATCATCATTCTTTTCCTGCACTTTATCCTTTCTCTTTTCCTTACATTTGTCATTACATTTTTTAATTAAGGAAACCCTATAATCATTACAGTGGATACAAGCCCAATTAGTTTTGGGTATGGGATTGGGTGTTAAAATATCAATTTTCCGTTACTCTTCAGTCAGTCTATCTTTATGTGTGTGACCGACATTAGCTGGATACAACTGTACAAATGTGTGACATTCAATAAGTCAGCATAGTCAATGACTTAACCACAGTTAATCTTGGTTAGTCATACCTATGTGTGTAAGTCTCTTTCAGTGAGTATGATGGAAGAATAATGGAAGAAGAACAATAATGAGCTGAGGCTCATCTTTGGCTCCACTATGTCTCTCTTTCTCTCTTCCAATATGGTATCAGAGCATGAACACCTAAAGCCTGAAGGCTTGGCAGTGGCCATTTGACATCAAGACATCAGATTTGAAGAAAACATCAACAAAGGAGATTGTTGCCTACATCCCGTTTTTTTGCAAAAGCTATATCTCGCTACAAAAATGGTTTTTGGAGAAATGGCCTAACCATTTCAATGTGGTCTACAACTTTGCATAATAAATTTTTTTCAAATTTCCCACAGATTTTGAGATATTTAGCACAGACCTATGCAAACTAGCTATTTACTGCAATAAACAATACGTGATAGCATCACTGCTTGACTGAGAGCTTGTGACTAAGAGCTCATCTAGGAGCTTGAAGAACTTATTACAAATCTGAAATAGTAGTGGTCTACTGTATATAGACAACCTACAAAATGTATGCACCTCTGACATGAGCTTGGAACTCTCAAACTTGTTCTAGAGTACCATTGAAGCATAGATATATGCTGGGAAGCCATATGGACTTGATATCATGCATTGGAGCTGGGAGTTTATGCTTAAAAATATTCAGTTCTGGAAAAATTTTATGGCTAAAAACTGTCACTGAATGTAGGCAACAAGCATTGTCTCTTACTGAAGCATTACATGTCATTTTGGAGCTCCTGTCATTTGTATGACTTGACATATGTATATTGAATGCTTGGAAGACTAAAGAGAGCATTGGATGCAACTGAAGATTGAAATCTGGAGATGAAACAAATGCCTTGACATCTACTTGGCTGGTTATTTACAATAAATGTAGTGTATGACATTGCCTCTCTACACTCCTAAAGAAAATAGCATCATTTATTACTCAGGATCTCAAAGGAGTTGATTTCCTGAATGTTAGGAAGGTGCCTGAATGTCATGTTGCAAGTTTTAGACTGCATATTCTCTTCACCGCAGTAAGAATACATGAGACAAGGATACATTGCTTGCAGAGTCTATGTATTGACTAAAATACCTACGGGTTATCCCACATGCTTGTGGATGTTTCTCAAGTTGTAAAGGGTTGAAATACCCTATTTCTGTGGTGTAGAAAATTATTGCAGAAAACTGTCCTGAACTGCAAGAAATCTGTTCCTGAACTGCAGGAAACTATCCTAAACTATTGCAAGAAATTGTCTTGAATTGCAAGAAACTGCCCTGAATTGCAGAAAATTGATCCTGAATTATAGGAAATTGTCCTGAATTGCAGGAAACTAGTCCTGAGTTGTAGGAAACTGGTCTTGGATTGCAAGAAACTACCCGGAATAGCAAGAAACTGGTCCTAGACTATAGGAAAAGGAGTCAGATACCTATAGGTTGTATACATCGATACCTAAGCTGCAACTATGGCAAATGCTCAAGGCACTAACAATATCACTCAAATTGTGGGAGAAAAGCTGGACAAAAAAAAATTTGCTTTATGGAAGTTCAGTATGAAGAATTTTTTGGTTGGTAGAGGTTATTGGGACTTATGTATAGAGATGAGACTGACCTGAACTGCTTGAAAGGAATTCGACAAATGATCAGAAAAGGGCTCATAAGCTATGGACTGAGAGAGCATGCAAGGTGTTACATTGGTTTTCCTTATGTATATTAGATGCTATGGTTATACAAATTACTGGATACAATTCCCAAAGGATGCATGGGACATACTCATGAAGAATTATGGAAATGTAACACATACAAGAAAGATTTAGCTGAAGCAACAATTCAATAATATGTCTAGGAATGGCAGAAGCATTCAGGCCTACACTAAAGAGATCAAGAACATAGCGAATCAGCTTGCCACCATTAGAGTGTCTAAGGATGATATGATTGTAGTGACATTGAATGGACTTGGCAAAGAGTATAAAGTATTTGATACGTCTATTTTTGTGAGAGCTAAATCCCCTAATTGGGATGAGCTGATTGCTTTGCTGCTGCATGAGAAAGTTAAGCTTGGGCTGAATATAGGTTCTAGTATGTCTCAAAGTAGAGACACTGCTCTTTACTCTAGCCAGTGTGGTAGAGGCGGTAGAGGCCATGGCTCTTTTCGAGGTCGAGGAGACACTTGAAACACTTATGGATAGCAACAACAGAATGCTTGGTATGGCATGAATACATAAGGCCAATGTGGATCTCGCGATTTTCGAGGCAGAGGGAGATTCCCTAGAGGCAGAGGAGGATCCTGGTAGTCAAATGATCGGTCCACAGGGACAAGGACTGTCATTATTGGGGTAGATATGGGCATATAGCCAAAGATTTTCATAAGAAGCAGGCTAACATGAAAGCCAAGGGTAGACAACATGGAAATTATGCTTCATCTAGCGGAGTTCCTGATGATCAGGGTGACAGATGCAGCATGTGTCTAAGAATGCATCTAGGCATAACAGAGATGAGAGATGGTACATTGATTCAGGGGCTTCAAATCATATAACACGCCATGGAGAATGGTTTGATGAGATGGTTGCAGGTTCACATGGACATGTTTGTACTGGGGATGATACCCAGCATATTATTCAGCATAAAGGAGTTGTACCTTTGTTGAAGCTTGATGGCAAGAAAAAGAGCCTGCATGATGTACTACATATACCTACTACAATAACCAAGAATCTTTTGTCAGTTGGACAGATGGCAGAACAGAATCTACAGGTGATATTTAATAGAGATGGATGCTTTGTTGAAGAATATGGTAATGGCTGCAAATTGATTGCTAGAGGTTGAAGAGATGGCAGAATGTTTACTCTTGATGTGTCAATTCTAGAATTGACAGCAGTCATGTTTGCACATGATGGTGGTGCTATACGGGATGTTGAGATATGGCATAAGCGGATTTGCCATGTGAGTGTACAAAAGATGAAATCTATGCGGCAGAAGGAGATTGTGCTTGGACTGCCTAAGTTCAAGTATCATGACTTTGGACATGTATGTGATGCATGTCAGTTTGGAAAGCAAACATGGTTTCCATTTATGAGACATGTACGGAATAGCTCATGACCATTGCAGTTGGTACATTCAAATGTATGGGGTCCCTCTCATAATGCTTCGTTTGGTGGTGCTCGTTACTATGTATCCTTCATTAATGATTTCAACAAAGGTACATTTGGCTCTATATATTGAAACATAAGGATGATGTGTTTGATGCATTCAAGGAATTCAAAAAGCATATTGAAAATTAGTTGAACTGTAAAATTTCATGTCTTAGATTAGTTGGAGGTGGAGAATATGTCTCTAATTACTTTGACAGGTACCTTGCTAAATGTGGGATCAGAAGACAATTAATTTGCAGCTATACACTGTAGCAAAATGGTGTAGCAAAAAGGAAAAATAGGTTATTGATGGAATTGGCAAGAGCTATGCTGAATGAGAAGAGTTTGCCAAATGGTTATTAGGCTGAAGTAGTAGTGATTGTTGTCTATGTGCTGAATAAAACCCCTACAGCAAGGATTCATGATGTAACTTCATATGAGAGGTTGTATGGTCATAAGCCTGACATTTCACACTTGAAGGTATTTGGCAGCATTTCATATGTGCATGTTCCTAATGAAAAGAGGAAGAAATTGGATTCTAAAGCTATCAAGAGTGTGTTCCTTGGTTATGCACAAGACTGGAAAGCTTACAAGTGTTATGTACCATCCACACATGAGACATTGATTAGCAGAGATGTTGTTTTTTATGAGCTAGCATTGTGGTATGGTAATCTTGTTGCAATGGCTATTGATGGGTTAGCCAGCACTAGTAATGTTGAAAATACACCTACAGTGGGTACATCTATGAGTGGTTCTACAGGTGATGGGTCACCTATAGCTTGGTCAAGACGCTTGCGGAGTCGTACTCCTACGTCCACTGACATGGATATGTAAGTGAGGGGGAGATTGGATAAGCAAAAAGAAAAGATTCTTGAGGATGTGATAGGTCCACTTATAGCACGTTATGAGTCATCTAGCAATGATAGTTTGGATAGTGAGTTGGGCATTCTGTCTATTATGCCATTGGGAGCAAGGCAGAGTTTTGTACTGCCTCATGAGAGGCAAGCTTAGAGTGAGCCACAGTTACGAAGATCTGAGAGAGTCAGAAAACCAATTGACAAGTTTATATACATTGGTTATTCAGCTTGCCATTATGCATATATGGCTAGTGTGACAGGTTACAAAGAACCTACAAAGTTTGATGATGCACTTACAGATGATAACTAGTGTGTTGCATGGATGAGGAGTATGTAGCCCTGGCTAAAAATGAGACATGGAAATTGGTTGAATTTCCCTAAGGCAAAGTCTCCATTGGCTGCAAATGGGTGTACAAGGTTAAGTGCAAGTTAAATGGTTCGTTAGAACACTATAAGGCTAGGCTGGTTGCAAAAGGGTATGCATAGCAGTATGGCCTTGACTATGAGGAGACTTTCAGTCCGGTGGCTAAAATGGCAATAGTCAGAACTATCATTGCTTTGGCAGCATGCGAAGGCTAGAAATGATGCAAATGGATGTCAAGAATTCTTTCTTAAACGGTGATTTGGTTGAGGAAGTATATATGGAGCAGCCTAAAGGCTATGTTCACCCGGACTTTCCTACACATGTATGTAAGCTGAAAAAGGCTTTATATGGACTGAAATAAGAACCTAGAGTATGGAATGCTCGGATCAATAGTTATTTATAGCAACATGGATTTAGATTGTGTGATGTAGATCACAGTTTGTTCTCACGAAGAAGACAAATCATGGATATGTGTTTCTAGTGGTTTATGTAGATGATCTTATGGTCACTAGAGATAATGAAGAGGGCATTGCTAAAATTAAATCATGTTTATAGGTTGAATTCAAAGTCAATGACTTGGTGAGCTGAAGTATTTTCTTGGGATTGAGGTAGTCTCTACACCTCAAGGTATATGGCTGCTACAGAAGCAGTATGCTCATGACATGTTACAGAAGTATGGTATGGCCGAATGCAAGCCTATGGAGACACCTCTTGATCAGAATGTCAAGCTGCAGATTGATGTTGGGAATGGCATAGAGAATGTGATCATGTATCGACAAATGGTGGGCAGCTTGATATACTTGACTATTACCCGTCCTAACTTATGTTATGCAGTGGGGCTAATTAGTCAATTCATGCAAAAGCCTCACAAACCACATTTAGATGCAGTCATGAGGATCATGAGATATGTAAAGGGTACTACAGATTATGGATTATTTTATGCATATGGAAAATCCCTTGACTTGACAAGGTTTACTGATGTTGATTGGGCTGGTTGTGCCTATGACAGGAGGTCAACCGGTGGTTATGCATTTGGATTGGGTAGCAATATGATCAGTTGGAAGAGTAAGAAACAACCTACTGTTGCATTGTCCAGTATAGAAGCTGAGTACAGAGGAGCTGCCTTAGCAGCTTGCAAAGTAGTTTGGTTATATGATGAAACTGCTGAAAGACTTGGGAATACAGCTAGAAAGCAAAGTGAGATTGCATTGTGATAACCTCAACAGTGTTATGTTGGCTAGCAATCATGTCTACCATGCTAGGTCCAAACACATTGAGGTTCACTACCATTTCATCAAAGAAATAGTTCTTACAGGGCAGATTGACTTGATTCATGTGAAGACTAAAGACCAGGTAGCATATATATTTACCAAGTCTCTTGGTAAATAGAAGTTATTATTCTTCAGACAGCTACTTGGAGTTTATCATATGGTTTGAGCTTGAGGGGGAGTGTTAGAATATCAAGCTCCCATTGCTCTTCAGTCAGTCTATCTTTATGTGTGTGACCGACATTATTTGGATACAACTATACACATGTGTGACATTCAATAAGTTGGTGTAGTTAGTGACTTAACCACAGTTAGTCTTGGTTAGTCATACCTATGTGTGTAAGTCTCTTTCAGTGAGTATGATGGAAGAATAATGGAAGAACAACAAAAATGAGCTGAGGCTCATCTTTTGCTCCACTCTGCCTCTCTCCCTCTCTTCCAATATTGGGCAGGATGATGATGAGGGAAAGAGATACTCTATCAAGTTTGGTGCAAGAGTCTTGAATGAAAGGCAATTAACATAGCCACAAGTGAAGAGAGAGTTCTGGGATGTTGTAATAGCCCTCAAATGTGACACAAAATATTTTGTAGGTGCTCATGTGATCATTGAAATGAATTGCATGCAATTATTGGGCATGATTACAAGTTGTGCAACATCGAATATTGCCATGTTAAGATAGATAGCTTATGCTAAGTGATTATATCCTAGATTGTACTGCATTGCAGAGAGGAATAATTTGATTGTAGACATGTTGTGAAGGGCACACTTTGAGGATGAAGATGGGATGTTGGATGCTAAAAAAGAGAATGACTTTCTTGTTGAAAATGATTGTACTATTCCTAAGATTGAATTGACAACTATTGTAATTATAGATACAACTATCATTAATGTAAGGAAAATATTAAATATAGTGAGGACAACAACTGAACTAATAGGGAAAGGTGCTATAATAGTGAATACAATAGTAGATAATGTGGGAACAATGATGGTTAAAGCTTGGATAGTAAAGAAAAAACACTTTAACTATTATGTGATAGCTTTAGAGGTGTTTTTGGAAGACTGATATATAGGGGAGTCTAGCTGAAAATAGAACAATATCTTGACACATTGTCAAAGAGAGAAGAGTGATTTGAATAATAGTGCAAGAGGATTAAAATAAAGGGATATGATTTTTTTCTAAAAGATGGATATCTTTGGAAGCTTGTTAAGAAGAAGAAAGGGGTTCCACTGTGAGTCCTTGAAGATAGAGCTACACAGGTTCAAGTGATATAGGAGTTTTATGAGAATCTATGGGTTGTTCATAGAGGTCTTTGAGGAACCGTTGAGAAGATAAAGGTAAGATATTTGTGGTAAGGGATGTATTAGGATATTGTACACTTTGTTAAAACATGTACAACCTGTCAAATGTATTCAACAATGAAACATATAGATGGATTGCAACCAATTTATCCCTTGTCTATCCACTTTAAATAGGTGGTGGATTTGATAACTATGCCTACATGTATGTGGTAGAAGAGATATCTCATACTTGCACACAAGGATTTGACAAGTTAGGTGAAACAGAGAGCTCTTCATACAAAGACAACACAAGCTATATGCACTTTTCTTTCGAAAGAGGTCTTTTGCCATTATGATTGTGTGGGAAAAATTACAATTGATAGAGAAGAATTGGATGTAGATGGGGCTTGTGAATTCTTTGCTTGGTTGGGATTTAAATTTGCATTGACTTTAGCCTATACTCTAGAGAGTAATGGGGGCACGTGCCTATCATTAAAGCACTCGCAAAGTAATTTAGAGGAAAAATGAAGGAGTGGCCTTGATTGTTACCATATATTGTATAGACTAACAAGACAATGCATAATGTAGATTGGATGCATACATGTTGAATTGATGTTTGGATATAGCCTGTCATGCGTATTGAAGAGGTGGCTACTACTTGGAGTGTATTGCCTTGGGAAGAGGGACTGAATAGAGAGGAATTTTTGGCTCTATGCATTAGGCAGCAAGAGAGGAGACTAAAAGACATTGAGACAGTAGTGCAATGCTTGCAGCAGCAAGGCTTTAGAATAAGAAAAGGTTTAATAAGAGACAAAAAATCAAGCTAAGGGAAATGTAGAAAGGTGACTAGGTGCTGATTTATGACAACAACTTAGAAAATTAGCATAGCACTATTCAAAAGGTCTCTAAATAGTGGTTTGGTCCATATGTGGTGAGACATGTACATGATAATGCTAGCTATTCACTTAATGAACTGGATGAGATATCATTGAGAATCCCTATTGCAAGGAAATAGATCAAGGTTTTCAAGAGGTATGAGGTTGATGCATATGAGATATAAGAGTTGGAGATAGGTATTGCTCATGATAATGTTGAAGAGGAGGATGAGGATGATATTGTGGTGGACAATGAGGATATTGAACCTGTAGAAGGTTGATAGGATGTGCAAATTTGAGGAGGCGGATGCCACATGACTTTATGTCTATGTTATAAAACTACAAGAGAAGTCGTACCTTTATGATCTTAGTAGTATGCATGTGTATCAAAGGATGATGGGTTTTATGAGATGAAGAGCTATTGTAGTGACTTATCTACATGTCTATTACTAACAAGTATTAAGCTTGAGAACATGAATATCAATAGGGAAGTCAAGTAAGTCACTGACCTTGGGTTTGTTTGCATATGACCTTGTGTAGGAAATAAGTTGAAACTTAGGAGATTCATGGGAAAAGGGGAAAGAGGAGAAACGAGAAGAGAAGAGGGCTAACAAAAGAGGGAATAAAAATTGTGCAAATGGTCTAGAGGAGGCCTATAGCATTTTTGGAAGAAAGGAAGAGATAACTCATGCATAACAAAAGTTTTTGGGCATCAAGGAACAGATGGAAGCTTCTCTGATATGGAAGGGTAGCTTTTGGCAAACAAAAGAGGAGTTTTGAAGCTTTCTTGTATTGTCCTAAGCAGGATATACAACAGGGCTGCTTGTTATCCGCAACAAGGTTTTACCATCTTCTATTGGTTTCAAGTTCGTCTTTGCAAAGGATCTCACTCTCTACCAGAGGGGGATGCTTTGTACTTGTGAAAGACAAAATATTGAGAGGTTTTAGAGCAGTGTATTCTTTATCTTCAACCAATTCTACCAATTGAAATTGCTTTGTGGTGGATAGGTGAATGCTTTGTACTTGTCAAAGACATAGTTTTGAGAGATTTTGGAGTAGCTTATGAGCATTTTAGTGATGTTGTAATACACACATTAGGAGAAACATGGACTCTCTTTTTTGCCCCTTAAGGGGTTTCTCTCACCTCTCTCTCTCTCTAAAAAGAGATTCCAAAATAATATTAGAATAAGAGATTTTCTACAATCAAGCAAATCTCATATTTGCATTTTTAATAGATTTCACCTATTATTTTATTCTCAAACTGTAGAATAAGATCACTTTTTCTCAAAATCCTCATAACAAAAAAAAGACAATTCCATTTTCTCTAAAAACAGAGCCAATCATGAATATACGACTCTTTAATGCCCTTATGACTTTTCAACATGAAAATATATTAGAATCATTCTCATTCTTGCTTCTTAAAAGAGTGAAATTTAAAAAACGATATAAAATGACGTACACATCATATTTTAATATTATTTTTTACCCAAAGACACCTTTTTGACTCGAGAGTTTCCTTGTAAATTTTTATTAGTTTTGGACAAGTATATGCCTATTTCTGGGCATTTCTTCATTCCCTCTCAAAGCTCTACTTTTGTCCGAAATTTTGTGTACTCTTCTCCTTCCCTCTAGAATATGGTTTCTTGCATACAAATTCTTCTGAAGCAACACTTAATATTATCTACAATACTCTCTACCTTGCTACAAGCAATCTCTCTCTTCAGTACTGTGCTATAAGATATCTTCCTCTTCAACACTCTGTACTACAAGCAATCAAGTGATAATGGAGGTATCTTTATTTTTTTGATCTCGGTGATGTTATTATTCTTCATAGTTGTTGTTTGATCCTTAAGTTTCAATTCATAGAGAGAGAGGGGAGGGGAGAGAGAGAGGATTGTGTGAGATGAACTAAGAAAATAAGTGATAGAGTGATAGAGAGTAAATTAGGGTAGAAGATAAGATGATGTTATTGTTCTCCACTAGCCAAGCTTCTGTATAAATGTGTTTAAATATATTTGATCAATTCTAAGAGAGAGAGAGAGAGAGAGAGAGAGAGAGAGAGAGAGAGAGAGAGAGAGAGAGAGAGAGAGAGAGAGAGAGAGAGAGAGAGAGAATATTTTGGATAGAACAGAATATAAGATTGGATGTTGATTAGAGGTAGATTAAAAGCTAATATTACAAGCAGATTAGGGGTTGATTAGGGTCTATCATGACTAAAATCAAGAGAAAGATACAATATCCAATTGGGTAAAAAAGAACACACATATAGTGAATCAAAGGGGTGTAATTGTGTGATTTGAGCCAGTCCAGAATTAGCTACATGCTACTAGATTGATGCTGACCTACAGCTCCTAGATATTTAGGTGTTCTAGATTGGGCCCACTTTAAAAACCAAAGAAGCATGTCGACGCATCCGATTAGTTTAACCAATTAACCAATTAACCAAAGGAAGTGGACAATACCATAGACGAATTTGCTACAATGAGAAATATGTTCCCTCATGCAGAGAATGATACTATTGCCAAAGTCCTAATCAAGGATATGGTCAAAAATGCATTGAAAAATGGTAAATTTAGGGACATTGTAGATGGGGTCATAAGTGAATATCTTAGGGATGTGAGCAACTTGTTTACTACTACAGATGCTCAGGGATTATGTGACAAGGTGGGAATGAGTTATGAGTCATATAGTATGCTCTATCAACAATTCGATACAAGATTTTAGCAAGTCTTCAAAACTAAGCGAGTACTGCCTCTACCAAAATCATTTCACATGAAGAAGGCTCAAAAATAACTAAATGAGAAAGTTTTAGAACTAATTGGTGAGCCAACGCATCTGAAAAATACACACATATTGAAGTATGGTTCGAAAGAAGTTGCATTTGTATTGAATGTATCCAACAACTTTGTATTTGATATATATAGGGTTTAGTTTATTATGGTCAAGTTCTACAATATATCTATGGAAGAATGTAGAGGCAAGCTTAAGTTTGTCCTCAAACTTGATGAGAGTGAGATTATTAAGGGCAAAAACCTGAACATGTGAGTATAACACTTATGAATCGAGCATTGGATCCCAACATTGATGAAAACCATCCTTTATACTTCAGTGTACAATTAGAGAATGGAATATGGTGGCTTGTACCATTTGAAGTACCAAAGGAGGACCATGAAGTACTTAAAGTTTTTTTTAAACCTCAGTAATGTACCCAATGTCATTCAACAACAAAATAATGGAGCAATTTTACACATCAAGGGGTTTGGGGACTATCAAGTTTAATGGCATCTTGTAGGTGATTTAAAAACATTGAAGTATATGTTTGGTTTATCAAATGTAGCAAATGAAAAATTTATGTGCATATACTGCATGCAAAGTAGAAAGAAAGGAAAAGATAGAAAGAAATAATGGCTTGCCAAGGTAGGATAACAAGGTGCTCCAACATGTGATCAAAAAGTCATGAGAAATGGAATGCTAGTCCTAGTGGATCCAAACTGGCACCCTATTTTGGAAATACCACTAATAAGGGTTCACTTTTGCACATTGCATTGTTTGGTTAGAATAATTGAGAAGCTAGTATATGAATATATGCTTTGCATACAAGATGTAGCATGTATCAAAAGCTAATACTACATGCAAGAAGGTAGAACAAGTCCTCTCTGAAGTTGGATTGCACAATGGTCAAGTAGAAATAAAAAGGACGCGAAAAAATCGAGAAAGAGTGGAAATATCCCTTGTAAACCATGCTTTGGCAGACCCAAGGCTAGGAAGTTTATATCTCCACCTCGAGATGAGGAAGGCAATATACTTGTAAAAAAACCATAGAAGTATGAAGCATGGAAAAAGTTGCACCTTGCTGTTTTGGATTGGAGCAATGGGGGACGAACGAGGATTGCCAAGGTAGAAGTGTGGATACACCTAGATAGATTAGCGGCTCTCTTACAAAAGTTGAGGTTTAGGGATGGTGATGCCAATACATTTAAAGAGATAGTTGCTAACTTTCATAAGTCCATGGTGGAGGCATGGACTACAAACAATATAACACACTACATGGTCAATATTGTCACCATTACAAAAAAAATATCATCATTTCGAATTAGATTGTGTTTCTAATCTCTCTTCTTGTGTAGTATAAAATTAAAGCACATGGTCCATACTTTGCAAATCAAGGAAGTTTGGCAGTATGGTCAACTCAAGGCATGGAACAATCTCATTAGCAAGCTTGCTATGCTTTTCAAAAGGCAACTGATCATGGAGGTGACATCAATGATTCCAATTCTATGAGGCAATTATTACAATGGTAGTATAGGAGATTAAAGGTACAATACGAGGAAAAAGAAAAGAAGTCCAACACCTCTCAAGTAGAATTTATAAGTAGGGAAATATATGAAGTGAGAAAAGCAAGATATGAAAACAACACAGCTAGACAACGCCACCTAGAATGGTTGGCAACCCAAGAGAGAGATGGCAACAAATGGAGACCTAGATAAAGATAATACTTTTGATGCATTTAGAGTCCATGAGAGAGCATAGGTACCTAGGATATGACACAATCAATACTCCTATCTTTAACATGAGATGTCTTGCAAATTTTGTTTAAAATTTTGAAGGTTTGTCACTATGTTTTTCAAAGTCAATTTTGAACTATGTTTTTTGCTTTTAAAGTTCATTTACACCACAATAAGTTTAAAAGTTTCGTACTTAAGTCAAGTCTCTCCTTTCATTTTTTCCCATTACTCTTCACTCTACCCTCCACATTTCTATCCTTCGTCATCACAACCAGTGCACGTTCCAAGCTTCCTATCAAGAAGGGAGCTGCAAGAGCAAGAGCTCAACACTCTTCCAAATCTGATGAGCGTACTATGAGTGAGAAAGGTCCTTTGGTGGCCGGCAACGGTGGTCCTATTGTAGCTAATAATGGTGGTGCTACTGTGTTCAACAATGGTGGCCCTAGTGTGGTCAATAATGATGGTTCTCCATTGTCCAGAAATGGTGGTCCACATGCTCCAGTTGCTCCACCTCCCACTATTGCTCCAGCTAGTAATTCACATCCTCCAACACATAAGAAGTGAAGATGAAGACCACGCACAGCTACGCTACGTGAGATAAGGAAATTCTAGAAGAGTGCCAACTTGATTATTCCTAAGGCACCATTCTCTAGGTTGGTGTGAGAAATACTGCAAGACCAGTAGTTAGGACATCATCACAAGTTCTTTTCAAGGAACCAGGTAAGGAATGTGGGGCAATGGTCAAGCCAAGCCTTGCTTTCTCTCCAAGAAGCAGCTGAAAGTTACTTGATTGATCTAATGGGTGATTCTCAACTTTTAGCCATTCATGCCCGATGTATCACTATTAAGCCCATAGATATGGTTCTTGTTTGTAGGATTTGCAACAACAAGGACTCGTTTAATCTTAATGTCAACAATATGCTTTGAGAAGCTACCTTGGTAATTGGATCTATGTTTTTAGCTCAAGTTTGGTTGTAGATTGTAAGGAGATTAGTTTTGGTTTATCTTTCTAGTAGACCTTCAAGTATTTGATAGTAGTGGTCTACAAAATGGAGCTAAATTTTGCCTAGCTCTAGTTGTACTTGGTGCAATGCATTATCTATCGTGTATTTCTAGCGAGTATTTTAAAAAGAATGAAAGTAAGCTTTTATATAAGTGTATGGTTTTATCTCATATGCTAGTTAAACTACATGGAATAGTTATCTATATGTGCTCTTCTATTAGTCGAATGAACAAATCATCCAATATTTTAAGAAAGTTTAAACGTGGAATAAATACTTCTATACGAGACCATCCTTTTGCACTTGGTAGTAGCTATGTATGTAAAAGAATACAATGTTTTTCATATAACACATGTGACATGGTACAACTGGACTTGGAGAGCTCATAAATGTTAGTAAAAGATGTATGGTTTTGTAGATCATGTGACATTGAAGTCTGACTTAAGTTAGTGAGAAAAGAAGAAAGGTAACTAATGAGGCATATAAATACTAGCATAAGAGGATTGTTATTTTTATCAAGGAATGGGGTAGGATTTTCCATTGCACATGCATTTGTAAGATAATGGACATGGTTGTGATTGTGGTATAACACGACATGAATAGCTTACAATAACCCTCTTGCATGGAGAGCAAGAGTCGCATGCATGGGAGCAATCAGGTAGTGTAGAACCTGCAGAAGCCATTTGCATCCTTGTGGTATTGATAGCTCTTGATAATTTCCTATTCCTTGACCCCTTGGGTTTTTTTTTTTGTGTGGATGTCCATATTGTGGACATCATGGCAGTTTCCTCCTGCAAGAGGAAATAAAGAAACCGTTATTGTTACTTTATTTAGCAATCAATAATACAATTCTGAAAGACAATGGAAAATGACCAATTACCAGTTTTACTTGATGTAGGAGCACCGTAGTATAACTAGATAGTTAGTCTTAGACTGAATAGTATTGATAACTCATATTTTGCACAAGGATGTGCTTAATTACAAGCTACCAAATTACAGATGTCAAGATTCTCCCTCCCTGAAACAACAAAAAGTTATTGGGGTTGGTTGAAATATTATAAGTTAGCATGTGGGTTTAGTATATTGGCAACATAAATTAGCTAACCTTCTAGAAAATGTCCATATCCACGTAAAGATATTTAAATTTAAAATGCATTAAATATCCCCCTAGAAATATGTGATAAAGCATGTTCTAGTTGATCCTTCTATTTAGCCTTTTTAGAGGGGAAAACAAGTATTTAGCACTTATGCTCTTATTTGCATATAAGCCTATTTATCAATAGGGTTTTTTTTCATCTTCGAATAGTTATATTTATTTTATTTTCTCCAACTTCAACCTCATATTTTTTTTGTTAGACTTTTCCAACCATTGGCACATGCTGAAATAGCACTATCATTCATTATTTTATGTGGGGATATTAAGTTGTTCCTTGAATTAATTAATGTATGCATTTATGGCTCTCTACAAGGAGGTATAAAGAATAAGAAGGAATATTCCTACTAATAAAAAACCCATTTGAAGTGTATGTGTAATATCCTTATTTGAAGGAGTATATTATTTGATTTGTAACTCAAGGTGCTATCATAAGTGCATGAAAATCTTACCCTTATGGTTATGATGAGTAAATGCAAATAATCCCATGTTATTTCATATACTCGTAACACATGTTCTTCTTTGAAATACTAGAGCAATTTGTTTCCTTCATTCTTAAGAAAGAACTCATTTTGCTTTCTAATAATTTTAGAGATAAGATCTACTCTAGGGAAAGCTACTTGAAATGATGTCTATGCTTTAGAGTGCTTATTATACTTTTCAATATGATAGTATTGAAGAGAGTTAAAAAAACAAGGTGCCCAAAGAGAAAATAGACTAGATTTATTTAAGCATTCACGTACCATTTTTGCAACTGATATTTTAGTGAGAGTGGTTGCAAGTGATGGTAGAAATGCATTAGCTTTCTTAGAATTCAACATTGGATTCCATGCTTGCATAACCAAATCTTGCTTGGTTTCATGGAGATGTTTCCTTAATTTAACTGCAAAAAATGGAAAAGGAATGTATTAAATAAATAGAAAAGTTTGTGCAAAGCTTATTTCTTATCAATCTAGATTATTAAAACATAGAAATGAAGCTCATTAGGGCACCACTTATAAGTTTGTGTAAAGCTTATTTCTCACTAATCTAGATTATTAAAGTGTAGAAATTAAGCTCATTAGGGCATTGCTTGTAAATTGGATTACTAACTCCCTGAACACAAATCTCAAACCATATATTTGTCCCGATCTCATTAGCCCCTTACCCATTGGTTATAGTGTTAGGGAGACCCTACAACTACATCTAGAATGAAATTGATATCATGGAGATTGAAGTCTAGAATAATAGACTTGTCTTGTTTTAAAAATAATGTTCCCTGTCAAAAAATGTTTAATCTAATTCCTTCCCAATTAGTGGAATCCATACAAGCACTCGAGTAGATTTGCATGTAAGTATGTGGATGCATACTATACTGGTGTATCACCACTTTAGATAGATATTGGACTCCTATCTAATAGTGCATAGGCTTGTCAAGGTGGATGTGAAAGTCTAACTCAGGTTTGGTGGATATGTATTGGACTATTAGTGGGTGTTGATGAGTTTATTACTTTACTTTTGTTTTTAGAGAAGGTGTGAACCTTGAAAGATGCCTAAGGGATGTATCCAAAGTTCAAACTCGCACATCCATGTACACCACATGCTCAAACCACTTGGACTTTAATCTCATTGGCATCCATTAGAATAATTCAAGCTACTCCTATGGGACTTACTTGCAATAGCTATAAGTATAAAGCATGTACTCCATGAGGTGCACAATTGTGAGGTCATGGACATGGCTGCCCAAATCACCAACACAACTATAGAGAGATGTAGATATAACATTGTGGATGTGGGTAGTTTCTTGTAATGTGAAGTTGCTGTTTTTTCTTCCATAAACACCACTGGCGGACTACCCAAGGTTTGATCATAAACACCCATGAAACCCAACCCAAACACCAACCATTGAGCTACGACCACATCGGTGGTAGTTGGGTAGTTGCTATACACTCGTGATGTGTGGCAAGGCATGCAGTTAATGCACGTTCTTTACTGCGCAAGCCTCATCAGTGACAAAGTGAGGCGCTTTCTTTAGCCCATTGAGAATAAGGTTGCATCCACTTAACTTAGCCCAAGAGATAAGGTGTGATATCTATGACAATGCAGCCTAGTCCGATTATCGTATAGAGCTTGGTAATGGATGAGAGGGCGCAGCAGACTGTGAGAGAAAGGATTCGTTACCGGAGATATTGACATTGGAGCGGGCAGGTGGTGGCATGAGGAGCGAGCTTACTAAGCCAGCGACTGCCAGGAAGTTCATCACGTTGGCTGGTCGACGTCTCGCCCGCAGTTGCCATATTGTCGCCATAGTCAATACCACATGCATCTTCTTCATCACTGTGGTCATCTTCTGCTTGCTCACCGTCTCCCTCTCCTCTTTCTGATCCCAATTGCTCTAGTTCTTTATAGCTGAGCTAAGCAAGTCTGCGTGTACGCGTATATATTGCGCGCCCGAGAGAGAGAGAGAGAGAGAGAGAGAGAGAAACAGTGAGTGAGTGAGTGAGTGAGTGTGCGTGCGAGCGTGTGTGCAGTGTGTGTGTGTGTGTGTGTGTGAAGGCCGTGATGAAGCCGGCGACACGGACGCCATCCATCGCCATTGAAGAAGAGCGAGTGTACGATATGATTGTAGTCTCACGGGAATCGGGACTCTCCGCTCCGTGCGAGTTACTCCACTCACGTGTACAATCAATCCCATAAAGAGCCATTTGGCATTCATTCAACGGAGCGTTCGTGAAGTGTGAAAAAGCAAAGAGTGACGTAGGCAGTATGCGTGCTACTAGCTAGCTAAAACGTAAAAGAGAATGTGTCTTCCCTGATGATGATGTTGTTTTGCAGTATCAGGATTTTACCTTTTAACGCCTGAGCCGCCGCACCCAGCTGACCGGTCTGCCCAGGCCAGCAAATGCGGGCAGCGCATGTGTCACAGCCCAGCCTACAGGGCCTCAGGCTCCCTTTTCACGAGTAATCTCACGCTTGCGCCAAAGCTAATGACGTAATCTTATACCCTCCCACGTGGTTTCCAAGACCCTCATTGGCTCAACTCATCTCTACTGCTCTCCAATAATTCTCTCTTTTCATCTTCTTCTTCTTCTTTTATAACTAGTGTTTCGTACATCTTCGATCTCCAACTTTGCTCAACCAATTTATTTCTCTCTTTTTTCTCCTCTTTGTTTCTAATTTTTTACTTCACCCCCCTCACCTCTCTTTCTCCTCCCTCCCTAATTCCCTATGTCTAATTTTTTCTCTCTCTCTTTCTTTCTTTGCCTTTTATTTTTGTTTATTTTTTCTCCTCTTAGTTTTCTCTCTCTCTCTCTCTCTTTTCTCTCCCCACTTTTCTTCTCTCCTCTCTTTTCCTTCTCTCTCCCTCTCCTTTTTTTTCCTTTTTTGTCTTATTCTTCTTCTCTCTCTCTTCATTCTTTTTTTTAATTTTTTCTTCTTCTTCTCTCTCTCTCTCCCTTTTATTTTTTCTTTTCTCTCTCTCTCTTTAAATTTTATCTTTCCTCTCTCCATGTTTCCCCCCCTCTCTCTCTCTCTCTCTCTCTCTCTCTCTCTCTCTCTCTCTCTCTCTCCATAATTTTCTTCTTCTTCTTCTTTGTAATGCATTCCCATATAAGCTTTTATTACTCAACATTACCTCAAGAGTCAAGACCTCGAAAGGGCACTGTCTTGAGAGATATCAAAGTGCCATTAAAGAGTTGCATAGCAACTAGGTCAAATCGATCCTTGGACTCGCTCAAATGCACGCACTTGTCTCAACCAACTAAGCTATAACTTCTTGATATCCAGTGACCTTCTCTAACTCACAAAAACATCCCTAGCACAATGTTTTCTAGCAACACTTACCAATGTAGTGAAGGATTACTTTCACCCCACTCTTAACTGCATGTCAACATCCCCCACTAGGTGCAACCTACCTCTTAGCATGGTCAAGGTTTTGCTTACAAGGCTAATATCATCTCTTTACAGGTGTTATATACCTTGCAATAGTATTAACTTATGAATACGGCACCTAAATTTTCACTTGAAGCTTGATGCTAAATATGTTCTTTTTGGCATATAATATGTGAGTGTAAACATGCATCAAGGTAATGTTGTCTTGTAACAAGATTAGTCCTAGACTTGTACATTTGTCCTTGCCTTGTTTACGTTTTAGCAATTTCTTTGCTTCCTTCTCGAGCAACTTTTGATATTCTCTATCATAGTGACCTAGTTTCTTACAATAATTAACTTTTATTTTACTACAATCTATTAGTTTTCTTAGTGTTTAGCTACATAGCATTTTATGCTATTTGAAGAGATCTTATCCCTTTGACCAATTGCAACATGCATACTAGGTTCCTTTTGCTTAGATTGTTCTTCTTGTAAGAGCACAATAACTTAACTCCTCAAATAGTAGGTTCTTTGGATCTCTCTTCATCATAATGCTATAGAAAATATAGGTGATCCTTTAGTAAGGATTTTGTAGTAATTTATGTGAAGACTAGTTTGCACAATTGGAAAGCTTGCATAAAGGCTAACTACCCACTTGAGATATTTGATCTTGATTTAAAAATTTATCCATAAAGGTGCCTCTATTCATTTGCTTTACTCCAATTACTTTCACAAGAAGACTAGTTTGCTTGATTACAAACTTGATAAAAAGTAGCAACTATATTCTAGGCAATATCCTTGGTAGTATCGAGTAGCTAGATCTCGACCAAATATACAACTTGATGGTATGTTTACCAAACAAGGCAATTAAAGCATGTTCTTGTACATATTTACATGTAATGTACCCAAACATCATCTGGACCAAGTGTACTAACCTTTAGTAGAGTCAATTAGTTCCTAGTCCCAAACGGCCATATTCAAAATCCTCAAAAATATGCTTGGAATTAGTTGTATAAATAGTCCTCGATTCTATCTCAAAAGAAACATTACAACTCTAACCAATCTAGCATTGATATGTTTCGCTTAAAATTTTCATCAATTTACAATTTTAGGGCACATTAATCTAACATCAAGAGACTATATGTAAGGAACAAGGACTAAAGCCCTTTTGGGACAATAAAAACAAGGGGAAGGGAAAAATAAGTTAGAGTGGAAAAAGGAAATTCGTATCTTCATTTTGCTTAAAAATAAGATAGTCAAAAAGAAAGGAATGCTTATTAGAGAAAAGTGCATTCCCTAAGGCCAAATAAAAAACAGAAAACCAAAAAAGGTAAAGGGGAGAGGAAAGCATAACGTACTCTTCTCCCCCAAACTTCTATATAAACATTCCATATTGGGCAAAAACCATGAATTCAAATATAGAAGGCTTAGGTTGAATCAACTAAAGCATTCCACTTTACTCTTCACAAGAATTCTAGCCATGCTCTTCATTCATAGCTTCATGATCTGTGCTCTTTTCAATCTCCTCTAGCATCCTTGACTATTAGCATCCCACTTCCTAGCATTTTCTTATTTATTCCAACAAATATAAATTGTTACACCCTATTAAATATATTCACATTATCCTCTACCCTCTCCTCACTTACCCTAGCCCCTATTTTTTCATATTAAGCCCCATACTTTTCCCCCAAGCAGCAGTGGACATGAATTTTAAAGGCCATTCACATATGCTCATAAATATTGTACCTTGAAGACAATTCTTACAACTCCAAAGAGACATAGAGAAAGTGTATAAGTTCCCATTAATAAAGAGGTAGCCGATGAGGCTAAAGTTTAACTCAAGGCTGAGGCACAACTTGAAGAAGCCCCAGAACCTATGCAACTTGAAATAACAATGGTCACACACCAACCCAAAGTCACACTAATTTCACATAATGATGGATGGTGGAGCGGTGATAATTAAGTTTGGAGTAAGAAATATGGTTCTTTATGGTACTCTAATATCATTCTCAAAATTTCTCAATTAATTTTATGACATTGGTCATATATACTTAAGGGAAGGTAAAGGAAAAAACCCAAATTAGTGAGAAAAAGTATATAACGTTGGCCTTTTCACTTTATAAAGTTATAACTAGCGATAAATTCCTTGAAAAGAAGTTAAGAAAGTCTAAAATAAACTTAGAATTAAATGAATACAAGAATTAAAAAAGAGTACTTTCCATGCATAGCATGCATAAAAGTATAACGTAATATATATTATTTTACAGTTTTTTGTTGTATTTTCCTATAATGTTTGATGGTCAAATTCTATGACTTGCCTCTAGAAGAGTCACAAGGAGTAGGCAAGTTTGTGATTGAACTTGATGAAAGTGAGATTTTGAAGTGTATGAAATCAAGAGGATCTCTATTCCCTTGATAAATAGAGCACTTTCATCAAGTCATCTCAATGATTCAATGTCATTTAGTATTCAATCTAAACACAATATCTAGTGGGTAGGAGCTTTGGAAGTAGATACAAAGGATTTTGATATACTATATTAGGTTTTTCATCAAAGTTTAACACCTAATGTGATTAAGAGCCAAGAAGCATAAGAATAGATATATATCAAGGGATTTGAAAATTAGAAGGTCAAATGGTACATAGCAAATGACTTGAAGACACTCGATTACATGTACAATGTGTCAAAAGGAGCTAGCTCTAGATGTCCCTACCTAGATTGCATGTCTCTAATAGCATAGTTGAGCTCAAGCGACTCGAATAAAGTCCCCTCTAGGCACATCAAAGACATACACTTCAAGCTAGTTTTAAATGTTCCTTTGGCCAATGCTCATAACTACACAGGCCATGCTCTTTGCAAAAAATTTGAAAATCTTGTTCATCTTTACATAAGATCTGCTTGGAAGCTAAAACCCTTATCAATCTTCTAGAGAAGATGCTATAACAAAGATCAAGCAAGTTTATATATAATTGGTTTGCATTGAGGTAATATTGTTACTGAACCACATCCTCAAAAGTCCAAGAATAGAAATTGTATTTCCAAAAAGCCATATATTGGTGGGGTAAAGGCTAGAAGGTTCCTAGGCTTTCATGGGAAACTTGGCAAGATAAACTTTAGAACTTGTGGCTCAACCATTAAAAGCAATTAAACCCTACATAATGCAATTAAGGTTCATGCTAATAATGTACACACTCACAATAGAAAAGCCAAATATTGAGAAGCATTAGATAAAATATTTTTATATTGTGATAAAACTTATAAAAAGGATAGTGATCTTAGAAACTGCAAAGGCCATTTGAATCTTTTAAAAACGCAACGATAGAAGCTTATGATAATCAACACTTCACTCACTATATGGTAAGAAGTTTGTATTATTATGTTTCTTAATTATCTAACTCATATAAGATTTTTAATTAACTTTCTTTAAGTTTTAACTATTCAGTATCTATCTAGTCAACCTAAGGTATGAAAAATCACATTATTAAGCAAGAATAAAATACTAGAAACACATAAGACATGGAGGTGGAAGAGTCAAAGCAAATAATTTATTAGAGATCTTTCAATAGTTTAATAGATAAATTTTCATTAAGCATAACAAAACTCTAGCATTAAGCCTAATGAAAATCTTGGAAATATCTTCTATACCTTTGGGTTTTCATCATGTTCAAGAAGGCTTTGATTTATAAAGATTTATTGAATTCTTTGGCTTCTCCTCTCATGGAGGCTTCATTTGTCTTCATAGCCCATATCTTTAGTGCTAAGTCTTTTTTGGATCTCTATGAACTCTTCTTCTATGAGCAACCCCTTGTTTTCATAATGCACAATCTGATCAATGCATGAATGTAAGACCATGGAGCTATCTTGGAAATTCTCCCCCTCAACATCAAGGAATGCTAGTGGGCATGGTTGATAACTTGTGAAATCCTTGTCAATCTGGCCCCACCCTACAAGGATAGCTAAGTGGTAATCTTCTCTAAGATAAAAAAATGTGTTGACTATCATTAACCAATACATATCTTCTTTTGTTGACGAGAAAAGTAAGAAATGTAGGGATACAATCAATAGGGCATTCTTCAATCTCTTCACTCAATTATATCTCCTTTTCTTTCATCATTATAATGTTCTCACCCTGAAATAGAGAAGGATCAAAACCTTGTGCTTGTTGGTTTTCAACGTCCTATTAAAACATCTAAGCCTTCTCTTCAACCTCTTCATCTATGCATGAACCATCTTCTCCTTTCTTTTGATGCACTCTATTTAAAGAATATTCTTTCATATATTGAAGATACATAAGAAATCCTATTTTTTTTAAATCATATCATGCTTTTTGAATTCCTCATCAATAAGATTCCACCTAATAAGCAAAGTTACCATAGGAGCATTGGTTGCTTGAATTACCTCGTGAAAATAAACATAATTGTCACTTGTAGAACTCACTATATATCTACCATAATATTCCATGTACACCTAAAGTTTATCTTTAAGATCTTCCAAGAGATCTTTCAAATCAAAAGGAATATTTAGCATATCCTTGATGTAGATAAACTTGGATGAGTTTTCTATCTTGGGAAGAAAATCAAAGAGTCTGCATCACTTGTATCCTCCAATGCTTCTTGTTCATTCATTCGAGAAAGCTTCTTTTTTTATATTCTAGTCTTGCAACAACTTGTAAATGCAAATGCAAAATCATCCTAAGAAAGGAAACACAACACCTAGTCTTATGAAATACGAAAGCAACATTGTGGAAACATTTTTCTTTAAGATGAATCGTGTTTCATACAACAAGAATATAGCTACCATCTTTCACTTGAGTGAAATATGAAACATGACATAGCTAAGTGGAACATCAACATTTTGACTCGCATTTCACAAGACATTAATATCAAAATTATTTATTATATCCCTTGTCAGATGGAATGTGAAATTGAGTATAAGAGGATGATTGCTTAGAGAAAAACTTGTGTTTTTAAGATAGTGAGCAAAAATATAAAGTAAGAAATAGTTTGTTACTTATTATGATATTGTGATGAAGACCAAATGTTGTGATGTGCTTGTTGTGGAAATGATGCATGAATATATGGAAGATGCACTATGATACAAGAGGCCTGTGTTAAAGCTTAGCGGAGATATGGGAATATTGGGTGTGAAAATAGTAAGTTATGTGAGATCTTACTTTAAATAGCTATTAAAAAAGAGCATTCAAGAAGAGAGCCATTATTTTTTGAATGCTTGTCGAAAAAGGTCACCTATTGACTCAAAAAGAGTCTCTTTTTTTTTAAATGTTCTTCCAGCATCCCCTCACACATGGGGTAATTTTCGAGGCATAAGGAGGGGGGGTATCATCACACATGCAATTAAATGTCACTTAAATAAAAGTTCTCAATGTTCTTTTTTAAAAATTTGAGATAAAATTAATTGTTTTCTTCAGATTTTCAAGTCAAAACCCATTTTATCACTTCTAAGCTTTATTTCAAAGTAAACAAAATTTTTCATTCCATCGAGAATAACTCCATCCACACGAAGTCTTCTACTCACTCCTCCAAAATATCACATTTGGCAAATACAAGGTATTTGCCAAATGAGAACCTTCAAATTTTTGTCTTTGTTGTCCTATTGCATGAAAGGTAAAAAATCATCATTTTGTATTCTTCGAAGTCACCCAAATCGCATTTCAAAAGACTACCATGTTATTTTCCATCAATATTTTCAAAAAAAATTATTTATTGTATCATTGCCATGTGAAACGCAAAATGAAGTTTGTACATTCCCTTCCCAACACCATTTTTGCGTTTCATACATCACATAGAAAGTTTGGTCAAAACTATTGTATGAAAAGGGGTCTATTTTTTTTCAAAGGTTCTTAAAGCATACCCTCACACATGGGGCTATTTCCAAGGTATGAGGAGGGTGGTGCATCATCACACATACAATTAAATGTCACTTAAATAAATCTTCTCAATGTTCTTTGTTTTTTAAATTCGAGATAAAATTAAGCATTTTATTAAAGTTTTCAAGTCAAAACCCATTTTATTACTTCTAAGGCTCATTTCAAAGCAAATAAATATTTCCATTCCAATGAGAACAACTCTATCCACACAAAGACTTGTGCTCACTCCTCCAAACCATCATGTTTGGCAAATACAATGTATCAACCAAAGAACCTTCACTTTTTATATTCTTTGTTGTCCTATCATATGAAAAGCAAAAAATTGTCATTTCATCTTCTTCAAGTCACCCAAATTGCATTTTAGAAGACTAGCATGTTATTTTCCATCAGTATTTTCAAACAAATTTATTTATTGTGTTTTTGTTATATGAAATGTGAAACTAGGTTTGTATCTTCCCTTCTGGTGTGCAGATTGGATGCCGTATGCTTGCGTAGTGAATGCCGGAAGGTCCCCAAGAACAAAAAAACTCTACTTTTTGCACAAAAATCAAGGTAAAAAGCATGCACGACATGAACAAGAGACCAATTGGGTGCAATCTTCCCCCATGCCTTGTGTGAGCGCTCCACAAAGCATGTATTTTATGTATTAATCATCTTCAAGCTCAAATAATAGCCCAATTTACAAAATAGCAAGCTTTTAGCTTTTGAGTTTGCTTTAGCACAAAATAGAAATAAAGCTAGTGGGCGGTGCCCAAAGAGTCTGGCATACCCAATACAATATCCAAGTACAAATAACATAATCATGCGCCCATGCGCATACAAAATAATAAATAAATATCCAACGTCTCAATAAATAGGCGCAACAAAATATATGCGCCATGCCTAAGGTATGCGCCCATGATAAATCGAATGCTCGCTATCCTCCAATGCTTTTCTCTGCCACTGCTGCTATCTCTACACATCAACTGAAGCATTCACAATCGTTAGTAAAATAATACAATTAAACCAACAAAAGTGAATACCTAGCAGTCTTCAGCTACATAAATAAATCAACTGGTTAGAAATCAATCCTAACCTTAATTTATTACGAGTGCGCACTCTAAACTCATAAACGTTTATTAATTTAATATGCATTTTACGGAATCACCCATATACACACTAAATTAATAAAACGCCCGAAAAGGATAGGCGTCCCCATCAACTTCTTGCACAAAGAATCCACTTTGTGTATGAGCCCCGGTCATCAAAGTTTACGGAATCCACCGTAAAACCTCACGGAATCCACCGTGGCACGGAATCCACCCGTGAAATATGCCTCCTGGCATCATACCCCCGGGGTGGGATAGCAATTGACCTCAATTGCTATTAGCTCAATGTGGAGCTAACAGAGTGGGGAAAGCATTTAAGTTTCTAGCGTGCATCCATTGGGCTTCTCCTCTACATGATGGTTCTTAAATTTGACTAGATATCTAGAATATCTTCGGCCAGTTCTAGTGGTCATAAAGTCAGTATCTATGATAGCTTCAGGTTCAAGTATTTCAGTCTCTTCCTCTAACAAAGGTGGGTTTTCATAAATAGGGTATACAGGTAATTGGCCTCTAAAGGGTCTTAATAAACTAATATGAAATGTGTTGTGAATTTTCCAATGAGGTGGTAATTCTAACTTAAATGCATTGTCATTAATTTTGTGAATGATCTTAAATGGTCCATAGAATCTAGGGGCTAATTTCACAACTGGGTGTCTATCTACACTTTGTAATCTACGTTTTTCTATTCTCAACCAAACATAGTCATCAACTTTGAAATTCATTGCTTGTCTTTTCTTATTGGCTTGTTTGGTATATGATTGCTGGACTTTGGCAATCATGTCTTCAACCTCATCAAAAATAGTATTGTGCATACTAGCAATATCATCAGCGCTCTGAATTCTATTTGATAAAGATGCAACAGGTGTAGACAATCTATAACCATAAATCACTTCAAACGGTGCTTTCTTTGTAGATGTGTGGTGTATTGTTATATGCAAATTGTAATAAATGCAAATGTGTGTCCCATGTCCGTGGTTTAGAAATAGTGTAAGCACGTAAAAGATCTAGTATAGTACTATTAGTGGCTTCTATTTGTCCATTAGTTTCAGGATGAAATGTAGATGAGAAATCAATTTTTGTGCCTAGGTTAGCAAACAAAGTAATCCAAAAGTTGTTACAAAATCTAGAATCACGATCAGAAATAATAACCTTTGGTAATCCATGGTTAGTGAAAACAGTTTTCAAAAACAATTGTGCTGCCTGTGATGCTATTAAAGTTTTCTTACATGGAATGAAATATGCTTGTTTACTAAACCTATCTACTACTGTCCAAATCATATCATGGTTAGATTTAGTATTAGGTAAACCAGTAATAAAATCCATAGAAATTTGTTCCCATGGTCTCGATGGAATAGATAAAGGCATAAGTAATCCATACTATTTACCATGATGTCTCTTAACTCTTTAACAAATCAAACATTCAGAAACAAAGTTAGATACATCAGTGTCCATATGCGGCCAATAAAAATCTTCAGTTAATGTACGTAAAGTAGATATGATACCTCTATGACCTTGATATGGAGGACAATGAATCTCATTCAAAACAAAATATCTGAATGGAACTGTAACACATAATCTCTTTTCATAAAACGTGAATCCATCATTATAAGACAGTGAATCAATAGGAATCAAGTTATTTTGAACTAATTTATTCCAATCAACATGAAAAGTAATGTCTTGATGATAAGTATCTTTCATAGGAGTTAAAGAATCAAATGATATAACAGAAATATTATGAATGGCAGGTCTTCTACTTAATGCATCGGCCACTACATTTTTTTTACCGGGTTGATATTGGATAATCGGATGAAAACTCTGAATAAAGGCTGCCCATTTGATATGTCGATCAGATATTTGAGGTTGGCTAAGTAAATGTCTAATACTTTGTTGATCGGTCTTAATCATAAATTCAAAACCCATTAAATAATGTTTCCACTGTCTTAAGGCTTGTACTACAGCTAATAATTCTTTATCATATGTGGAATATTTTAGTTCGGAGGGTTTCAGCTTACAACTAGAATAGGCTATAGGATGGTTGTCCTGCATAAGCATGGCTCCTATTCCTGATCCGCTAGCATCAGTCACTACTAAAAAGAATGGTCTATTAAAATCAGGCAACTGTAGTATAGGAGCATGGGTTAATGCATGTTTCAATAAGTCAAAGGATTTCTGTTGATTATCGGACCAATGATAAACAATACCTTTCTTCAAAAGTTTAGTCAATGGTAAAGCAAGTAATGAAAAATTATGCACAAACTTCCTGTAGAAACTAGCAAGACCTAGGAATGATCGTAACTCATGCACATTTTTAGGTATAGACCAATTCAATATTGCTTCTATTTTCTTAGGGTCAACCTTAATTCCATCAGATGATAGTATATGACCTAAATACTCAATTTTTGTTTTAAATAACTCACTCTTTTTCGGATTTGTATACAGTTGATTATCTTTTAATAACTGGAAAACCAAGGACAAATGCTCATAATGTTCTTTCTCATTTTGACAAAACACCAAAATATCATCAAAGAATACAATAACACAATGCTGATATTTCAAAAATATATGGTTCATCATTCTACTAAATGTAGCAGGTGCATTAGTCAATCCGAAAGGCATCACTAAAAATTCATAATGACCAAATTGTGTCCTAAATGCAGTCTTGAATATGTCAGACTTATCTAGTCTCACCTGATGATAACCAGATTTAAGGTCTATTTTACTAAATATGGCAGAACCTTTCAGTTTATCCATAAGGTCATCAACTCTAGGAATTGGATACCTATTCTTTACAATGATCTTATTTAAAGCACGATAGTCAATGCACATACGATAGGTATTATTTTTCTTCTTTACTAACAGAACAGGTGCACCAAATGGAGAACTACTAGGTCTAATCAATCCTCTATTTAGTAATTCCTCAACTTGATTTTGAATTTCTTTCTGCTCTATCTAGTTATGCCTATATGGTGCTTTACAAGGTGGTTGTGTACTAGGAATCAAATCTATTTTATGGTCTTCTGGACGTGAAGGAGGTAAACCAGGTGGTAGATCTTCTGCAAAACAGTCTTTAAAGTGTGCAAGAAATTCTTTATACCTAGGGTGCATATGATTTTCTTTAACTTGCAGTTCATTCACCCAAATGAGATAAGATTTACTACTTTTGCGTAATGCACGTTTAGCTTGAGTATGCGAAAGCAGTGGAAAAGCATTAGATGCATGCATACCATACAATATAATATGTTTTCCTTGAAATTGAATATTAATCGAATGTGTGGAATAATCTATATCTGGATTATGCTGATGATGCCAAGGCATACCTAAAATAATGTCACTGGACTGTAATGGTACAACTAGAAAATTCCTTCTTTCAATGTATTCACCAATTTGAATCCCTAAATCATGCACTTCCTGTGTTCCATTATACCTAGTGCCTAAGAATGCTGCTTTAATGCGATAATGCGTAGGAACAGTCTGTAATTTCAATTCTTTTACTAGCTTTGTAGAAATAAAATCATGAGTACTACCATCATCATGCAAAATAATATTTTTCTTTCCATGCACTAAACATTTCATTGTCAATAAAGAATGTGGAGTTGGCATACCTGGTAAAGTAATGTCGTCTTCATCTTCCGTGAAATCAGGCATTTCTTCATGTTCGTCATCTTCCATTGCTCCAAGGTAGTTGATATGGACAGGTGGCTTCTTCGAATGGCAATTTTGCTACTAGATGTCCAGGTTGGTGGCATTTATAACATACTATAGGTTTGGCTTTGGTTACATTGTTTGCAATGGCAGGAAGTCTAGGGATATTAGGATTTGGCTGTGGAATAGGCTTGGGGTTTTGGTTGGTATTGGATGGTAAAGCAGGTGGTTTTGCCCAATTTTTACAGAAAGATGATGAAGGAAAATGACCTTGATTAAATCTTCTAAAATTTGGGTTGAATTGCTTAGATCCATAGTTACCATTGGCTTGGAATTGCTGTGGACGCCTATCTCTTCCTCGCAGCTTGTCTTCAGTGTCATAAGCTAATGAAATTGTGTCTTCAAGAGTTGCAGGCTTGAACATATTAACTTCAACGTAGTAATGCCCAAGTAGTCCAGACATATACTTGCGCTTGTGTGTCGCTTCAGGTACGTCTTCAAGCATGCGTAACTAGAGTAATGCATTCCAAAAGCGTTCGGTGTACTGAGGAATATGCTCACGATCTCGTTGCTGAAGAAGGTCCCATTACTTTATGGCTTTTTCATGAAATTGTGGAGGAAGGAAATTCTACATAAACTTCTTCTTGAAATTCTCCCAGGTAGTGGGACAATCTATACTTTTACGAACCACGGTCCACCAAAGAGATGCTCTATCCACTAAATGATTAGTGACACACTTAATTTTATCTTTTTCTGCATATGGTTCCTCATGAAAGTAGTCATCAAACTGACTGATGAATGCAAGAACAATTTTTCCCTCTCGAGTGCCATTGAAAGTACGGAATTTGAAATTTCTTTTACTTATCTTTGTTTCCTTACGGATGGATTGAGCTTCGAGAGTCGCATCGATGGTACGTCGGATAAGATCTTTATATTGAGGTTTCTCTTTGTCAGTAGTTGATCTTTGTAAATTAGCCAATTGAACTTGCAATGCTTGCCAAGCTCGTCGTTCTTCATCCAACTGCATCATAATTAAGTCCAGCTTTTGCTCCATCGTAGGTTCAGGTAGGTCGCCTTCAACCATTAAATCATCCATATGTAATTCCGTCATCCTGCAAAACTCAAAAGACCTCACACTCTCAAAATCAAATTAGCGAGATGAGCGTAGCTCAAGATCAGGTGTACAAGGCTTATATATTTTTGTGTGTGGCTTTTACAATCTTCGTCTTTGGCTATTGCGGGATTTGTAATCTTTGAAAAATCTGTGTTTTATCCTTCTGCGTGTGCTGAAAATTGTTCAGCAAACTTGAGTATGCGAAGAGTACCTTCCAATGAACAACTTTGCAGTTCGGAGTTTCTGCGCAGGAACAGCCCTTCTATGAGTTTTGAACAGAAGTCAGTTCTGACTTCAGATGACTTGTCTGACTTACAGAGTTGCAGACTTATGTGACTTGCAAAGTACCAGGACTTGCAGAACTTGGTTGATTTATCTGACTTGCAGGATTTAGACTTGGAATACTTGCAGAACTTAGGAGCTTGTGTGTGACTTCCAGAATTGATAGGACTTATGTGATTGGAGCTTAAGTGATTAAGCTTTAGGCTTGTAGAATCAAAAACATCGAATTTTTAGGGGGGGGCCATTTTTCAGCCCGACGGAAATTTTGCGGCCACATTCTGACACGCCCAGTTGAAATTTAGAAGCTTTTAAGCTTCTCTAAGCTTTACTATTAAGCTTAATACTAATGAAAGCTTTTAAGCTTTTAGGCTATGGAGTCTTATCTCTGTTTCTTGACGACTTGAAGAAGAGGATGTAGGAGTGGTCCTCCGCTACTGCATGCCGGTCCTTCGCGATCTGATGATGGAAACAGAGGTTCTTGATCGCCAGGAATCCACCCGTATCGACCCTTCGTGACGAGATTGACCGCAGAGCTCGATCATTCCAGGAGCTTCGCCTTCGCACAAGATGGGTAGTGATTGGAAGCTCTTGATCTTAGCTCTGTTGTAATACCATTGGTGCGCAGATCGGATGCCGTGTGCTTGCGTAGTGAATGCCGGAAGGTTCCCAAGAACAAAAGAACTCTACTTTTTGCACAAAGCTGAAGGTAAAAAGCATGAACGACATGAACAAGAGACCAATCGGGTGCAATCTCCCTCCATGCCTTGTGTGAGCGCTCCACAAAGCATGTATTTTATGTATTAATCCTCTTCAAGCTCAAATAATAGCCCAATTTACAAAATAGCAAGCTTTTAGCTTTTGAGTTTGCTTTAGCACAAAATAGAAATAAAGCTAGTGGGCGGTGCCCAAAGAGTCTGGCATACCTAATACAATGTCCAAGTACAAATAATATAATCGTGCGCCCATGCGCATACAAAATAATAAATAAATATCCAACGCCTCAATAAATAGGCACGATAAAATATAGGCGCCATGCCTAAGGTATGCGCCCATGATAAATCAAATGCTCGCTATCCTCCAATGCTTTCCTCCGCCACTGCTGCTATCTCTACACATCAACTGAAGCATTCACAATCGTTAGTAAAATAATACAGTTAAACCGACAAAAGTGAATACCTAGCAGTCTTCAGCTACATAAATAAATCAACTGGTTAGAAATCAATCCTAACCTTAATTTATTACGAGTACGCACTCTAAACTCATAAACGTTTATTAATTTAATATGCATTTTACGGAATCACCCGCTATGGAATCACCCATGTACACACTAAATTAATAAAACGCCCGAAAAGGATAGGCGTCCCCATCAACTTCTCGCACAAAGAATCCACTTTGTGTATGAGCCCCAGTCATCAAAGTTTACGGAATCCACCGTAAAACCTCATAGAATCCACCGTGGCACGGAATCCACCGTGAAATATGCCTCCTGGCATCACTTTCCTAGCACCATTTTGCATTTTATACATCACATAGAAAGGTTTGTCAAAACTATCATATGAAACATTTGTCTCTTTTGTAGCACCATTATTGCATTTCATATGTCCTCCATATGTCACATAGAAAGGTTTGCCAAAATTTTTGTACAAAATGCAATATAAGGTTTTTTTGTCTCTTTTCTTGCATATTTTTTGTGTTTCATAGGTTGTAGTGAAGAACTTTATATTTTATAGGTGAGTTTGCATCTTGTTGTCATTGTAGTTGGTGAACAATAGCTATGGCTAGAATAAGAGCTTTTGCAAGAAAGCAAAAAGTTGATCCCAAGTAGATTGCTCAAAAGATTTAGCATACCTCCAAGCTATCCAAGCCACTAGAAAAACCTAGGAGAAAATTTTCTAAAGGTGTGAGATGTCGAAGGGAGATTAAGAAGGCAATGAAAGCTCTCAATAATGTAATGCCAAAACTTTCATTTCAAAGACTTGTCAAGAAGATTTGTGATAACCATAGTTTGAATAGTTTTGGATGAACAAGATCAGCTCTCAACTATAACAATGAGATTATAGAAGATTTTTTTATAGAGTTTTTTCAAGATGTGTATGTATGTGTTGCCCATGCACACAGCTTGATCCTCATAGGCATGATTATCTTTAGAAGGTCGAGATATAGATTCTCTAAGATTCTAGATCTAATTCCTATTGATGAAAAGACATACATTATTATGAATGTGCCACCATATAAAACGAAAAGGGCATATACAAATCCTAAATTCGGGGATATCACACATGAAAGAAAAACGAGATTGCATGAGAAGGAGGAAAAGCCTACAAAAGAACAAGTAGAGAAATGGAGGGAGCACAAGAGGAAGAAAGCAAAAGAAAAAAAAGTAAAGTAGCTAGAATCATTTGAAGATAAGCTCTCTAAACTACTTGAAAGGGTTAATCTAGAAGGCTTCAATGTGTGTTGCTTTTTACCTAGTGACATAGGTGAGAGAGCCGATATTGTTGATTTGGACTCATAGTGTATTTAGATCCTCAAGGATAAAAGGAGAGAAGTAAATGATTCTATTCTTCTTGTTGGGTTGAGGTACAATGTACTCAAATTTATATATTCTTAAGAATATCATTATTGTAGAAATAATTTTTTTCCATATACTTACTATCTTACCACCTTAACCTCCTTCCAACAAGCGGTAACTCCAACCAAGAAGATAATAGCCAACTATAATAAGCCAAATAATGAAAGGTTGATAGTCATCTACAAACCAAAGAGCTTACTAGCTTGGGATTCATCATAACAACATCCCCCATTTGTTTCTAGACACATGTTGGAAAGGATAAAAGGTAAAAAGTTAAATCAACAACAGTAGTAGCACTGTGCCCCTCCTAAAAACACTCCCACAAAGATGCAACAAGTTCAGAATACTTACCATCAAACTGTGGAACCAAAACAATAGTCATCCTCAATTGTTGCTAACCTCTAATCAAAAGAAGCCAAGGGAAAGAAGATTGTGGATGATTTTCAACCAACAGCAAGTGGATCCACTGATGTATTTGACAATGAAACTCACCGAGTAAATTTTTCAAAAACTCAATCTCCTGCTAGTTTAAAACCAATTTATCACATGTGATATGTGCTCAAACTAGCAAAGGCAATGTTAGACAAGTCATATTTAAACATAATTGAATGCTTCCAATCCCTAGATAGCTTGTTTGATTTGTTGGCATAGCAATATGTTCTCTTAGTTGTTAGTGCCCTAAATGAAGATTATGCTAATGCAACCAAGGCTATTTCCTATAGCTAGAAGGACTATGAGCATATCTTTAGGCAAGCAAATAATAATAGATGGACTTAAAGACATCCTACCAAATGACCCAACTAGGTCAAAAGGATTTCAACTCATCTCCAGTGGTAAGATTAAAGGACCATAAAGACATCCAAGTATGATCCAACACATGCTTGATTTGGTATAAGTCCAAATTTGGAAAAGAGACTATGAAGAGTGAAGAAATTGCATGGCAATGGTGATTTACCGCATAATAGCACAAAACTACTTCTCATATGCTCTAATGTGGTTCAATCAATTGTAGGAATGAGTGAATGGCATTATCAAGTTATGTATACCTCAATATCTATACCATGACTGACACAATACCATGTGAACATACTTTTAAATTTGCATTTAAGACTAAATGTTTGATGCCCATAGCAGAGGTTGCCAAATCTCTCTTTACATGTTGAAAATCTTGCAAGGTGATGTTCAATCTCTTGCATCATGATATGAGGCTAGAACTCTATGTATTGTATCTGTCCTCTTATTAAAACCAATTCATTCCTCATGACTGATTTTTAAAAAGTCTCGTGTGGGTTTGGAATTTAAGCATCATATATGTTAAGGATATCCTAGTTACTCATGTTATAAGATCTGAGAGATACACACTCGACCTTCTTATATACTTAAAAGATATATGGTGAATATTATGCTCATGTAGAGAGAGAATAGATGAGAGACAAGAAAGATACAGAGAGAGAGAGAGAGAGAGATTGACAACACACTAGGGACTAGTAGATGGGCCAGTTCCCCCCCCCCCCCTTGTGGAGTTATGTTATTGATAAGGAGCAAGCATTACACATAAACCAGTTCTTAACTTGTAGATCTTGGGAACAAGATCACGGTTCCTTGCACGGTATACAACCGCTTAACACTTGCACAACTTGGAAGTTGGCACCTTTTGATCCTTCTTGAGTCTCTCCTTCTCTCCTATACAATATATATAGGAATCTCCTCTTGGATCTTGATTTTAGCTTCCGCAGCACTTGCACCTTCTCTCCTACACATATTGTGTAGGGATCTCCTCTTGGAACTTGATTTCAACAGAGCTTCTGCAGCACTTGCACCTTCTCTCCTACACAATATGTGTAGGGGTCTCCTCTTGGAACTTGATTTCAATAGAGCTTCCGCAGCACTTTGTGAGATTCGAACCACCTTCTCTCCTCCTCTTACATGCAGAAAAGTGATGTTTCATTCACCTCTCATCACACCCAAGGAGAGACTCCTCTTTTATAGGCTTCAAGAGCTTCTCTTCTTGAAGAGAGACTTGAGTGCCAAGATTTGAAAGGTTGATCTTCATGCAAGATGTGGTTGTTCCAAGACCTACTCTGCAGCACCAATTTCAGAATATCTCTCTGTGTGTTGCTCGGATGGATAAAACGTCTAGCATGAAAGTTATAGATCTCGCCATTTTCGATAACCTACATGGGCCATTTTTAGAGATTGGCTTTCTATTGTGAGATATTTTAAAAATGGATTCACTTTGTCTATTTTAAGAAAAGTAGCTTTTTAAACTCTATTCTTAACTTATGGTCTATGCAACCACCTTGAGCCATAGATAAGGAGAGTTTATTAGATTGCCTTGGGCCTCAACCTTAGGTCATTTTAGAAATTGTGGCTTCACCTTGACTCCTTACTGAATAATGAGTTACGAGAACAAATGCACTGGAGGGGTATCACTCTCCTACGATCGGCCATATTCTCTTTAGAAGAAGACATAAGAGTGTGACATATTCTAAAGAATACATATGGAATTACTTACCAGGTTTCTGGATCCTTATGCCTCTTGCGCCTCTTTTTCTTCGAGTATTTTTTGTATAATGCATTCTTGTTGGATGGGAATTCACCTTTAGGTAGTCAAGGAAGATAGAACATCTCTGCTACACCTCCTCATTCCACTGTTGCTCAATCTGGTGATCCTTATCCCCCTTCAAGTGCACCTAATGTAAAATATTACACGGCGCAGCGAACAAAATCTGAGAAAGAGATAGAGAGTACACAATAGATAAGAGGAGAATCAGTAAATTCTTTAACTCCAAACAACTGATACAAAGATGGCTCTGTCCACCCGTGCGCTTCCACTGTGTGAAGCTTAGATGGCGATCTAGACAAAAGATAGGTGAAGAGCTTAAGGCTAGCTGGAACAACAACTCTGACTGGGTGAAAGATGAGTGAGTGATGGCTGCGAAGGGGTTTAGCTTTTATAGCCTGCGAAGGTCGTTAGGTCGGCCTGCTGACCGACCTACCATATGAGCCTCCACTAGTCGGCCAGGGAATATTCCCTTTACCATCGGGCCGGGGGCGCTACCCCCGGACCCCCACCAGGGGGGCCGCTTCCGCGGCCCCTAGACCCCACAATAGGGGCCCCTTTTAACTCCCTTACACCGCAACTCGATGCAATGCGCCTCGAGTTGCTACCAGCTTAACCACTCTGTCTAACCCAAAGATTAGACCCACAATGGTCACCTTTTTGCCATCCGGTCACATAGACCTCATCTGATATACAAGTCAGGACTCCACCAATGTCCAGGCTCACACTTGGCTTCTCCTCATAATGGGGGCCTTACAACTTTGAGCACCATGGATCATTGGTAGCACCTAATGAGGGTGGGGCATTGATCATATCTAACACCTAATCTGTGCAATGTCCACCCATAGGTGAACTATCTCCTTGGCCCAATGCCGAGTCTCTGAAGATGAACTTGAAGCAAATCCTTCGTAAGTGCTTTGGTGAAGATATCTGCTCCATTCTCCTCTATTGGACAGTAGACCAATTCCACTATCCCATCCTCCATCAAATCACGCACATAGTGATACTGGATCTCTATATGTTTGGTGCGTGCATGAAACACTAGATTTTTGGCAATGGCGATGCAACTCTGATTGTCACATCTCATCACAGTTGGTTCTTCATCCTGCACTCCCATATGCCATAGAATCCTTCTCAACCATACGGCCTCACATGCAGCAAAACAAGCTACCTTGTACTCTGCTTCGGTAGAAGACAATGCCACTGTTGGTTGCTTCTTACTAATCCAAGAGAAAATTCCTGAACCGAAAGAGAAACAATAACCAGAAACTGACTTCCTGGAATCAATGTCTCCTGCCCAATCTGAGTCACAGTTCCCCACAAGAGAAGTTCCGAAACTGTATGTGATACCATAGTCAAGAGTTTTCTTCAAGTATCTGAGCACCCGCATCCCAGCCTTCCAATGACTCTCATGAGGTTTGTTTGAGAACCTGCTCAAAACACCAACAGCAAAACTGATATCTGGTCTGGTGTTACACAAGTAGATCAGACTGCCGACCAACCTCCTATACCTCCCAATGTCTGCTAGTGCTGATGTATCCTCGACGGATAACTTTGCATTCACCTCCATAGGTGTAGCTATCTCCTTGCACTCGGTCATGCCAAATGCCTTCAAGATCTCCCATGCATACTTCTTCTGAGAGATGAAGATCTTTCCTGGCTCTTGCCAGACTTCAATCCCCAAACAATAGTGCAGCAAGCCCAAGTCTGTCATTTCAAACTCAGAACTCAAAGCCTTTCGAGTTTGGTTGATCATATCTTCATAGTCACCTGTAATAAGAAGGTCGTCCACATATAGGACAATCACTACAGACTTTTTACCATCCCTGTAAACATACAAGTTAGCATCTGAGGCACATCTTTTGAAGTTTAGGTTTAAAAAGAACCTATCTATCCGCTGGTACCATGCTCTGGGGGCTTGTTTCAGCCCATACAATGCCTTCTTCAGTTTACACACTTTGTTCTCAGAATGGGAGGCCTCAAACCCTGGTGGCTGAGCCACGTACACCTCCTCCTTGAGGTCACCATTTAAGAACGCTGACTTAACATCCATTTGGTACACTGGCCACTTCTTGTGGGCAGCCACTGCAAGTACCGTGCGAATAGTGGTCATTCTGGCAGTTGGGGCAAATGACTCTTGAAAATCAAACCCTTCAACTTGTGAAAATCCTTGGGCAACCAGTCTAGCTTTGTACTTTTCTAAGGTACCATTAGCCTTGTACTTTACCTTCCAGATCCACTTGGTGCCAATAACCTTCCGCTTTGCTGGTCGATCCACTAGCTCCCAAGTGTCATTCTTCATTATGCTGTCATACTCTGCCTGCATAGCAGCCTTCCATGATGGATCTGCAAGTGCTTCTTCTAAGTCAGTTGGCTCCTTTACTTCTCTCGTAATCTCAACCATCAAGGCCATATTGACTATGTGAGCAGAAGCTCTCCTTTGCTCCTCTATTCTCTGAGACCTCCTTGGTCCGTTTGCCTTCTCCTCAACAGATGCAGGCATATGATTATTGTGGTCATAGAGTTGCTTCACCCAGCGCGGCAATGGCTTTTTCGGTGGGGTGATGTCAGGTTGGTGAACTTTTTCCTCATCATCTGAAGATGATGCTTCCTCCTCCTTAAGGATAGGGATAGCTCTCGGGACAGGTTCATAGTGGACTACTTCTTCGCTTGATGATAACGTGGAAGAACTTGCCTTCTCCTCCTCCACTGTATGCGGCTCCTCCTTGAACACCACATCACGGCTCGCGATGATCTTCTTTGCCTCTTGGTCATATAATTTGTAAGCCTTCTGCTCATCACTATAACCCAAGAAGATACATTTTCTCCTTTTTGGTTGTAACTTGTTTCTCTTCTCATCTGAAACATGTGCATAACACTCACATCCAAAAATTCTGAAATGTGAGACAGATGGTTTCTTACCAGTGTAAGCCTCATGAGGTGTTTTTCCCTTGAGAGCCTTTGTATAGCTCCGATTTAGAATGTAGACTGCAGTATTAACAGCTTCAGCCCAAAAATGGTTAGGCAATCCCTTGCCCTTTAGCATGCATCTTGCCATCTCCACAATGGTGCGATTCCTGCGTTCCACAACACCGTTCTGCTGAGGTGTGTGAGGCGTCGTCAATTGACGCTTGATCCCTTTGCTCTTGCAAAAGCCTTCAAACTCCTTTGAGTTGAACTCACCACCACCATCTGTTCTAAATTTCTTCACACTTTTCCCTGTTTCATTCTCAACAAGTATTAGCCATTCTTTAAACTTACCAAAAGCTTGAGCCTTATCACGAAGGAAGTACACCCACATCTTCCTACTGTAGTCGTCGACAATCAACATAAAATAAGAAGATCCCCCCAAGGCCTGTGTAGGCATCTTACCACACAAGTCAACATGCACCAACTCTAGAGGAGCCTGTGCTCTATTCTTGCTTTCTTGTGGAAATGCCTTTCTCTGTTGCTTGCCCATCATACAAGCTTCACATGGTTCCTTCAATTCAGTTATTGTAGGTAGGTGAGCAACCATACCTTGCTTTTGCATCTCCTTCAATACTGCAAATCCGATGTGTCCAAACCTTTCATGCCAAAGCTTACTTGTGCCCACTCCAGCGGTGGCTGTAAGAGCACTTAGCTCATACAGGTTGTTCCTTCTTTCTCCTTTGCCAACAATTGTGCCATTACTATCAATAATTTCTGCACCTGTCTTCTTGAACCTCACTTCATGACCAAGATCAGTTATGGCAGCAACTGATAAGAGATTTCTCCTAATTTCGGGAACATACAACACATTTGAAAGCTTTTTGACTTCACCATTTGCAGCAACAAAAGAAATAGTACCTATGCCCGCAGCAGGGCATTTAGCATCATTTCCAACCGTCACAGTGATGGATTCTTGTAGAGGCTGCATAGAACTATATAGACCTTTCTTGTTGGTCATGTGACAGGAGGCCCCACTATCCAACACCCAAGAGTCAGTGGTAGATTCTTCTTGCGCCGAGGAGCACACTTCCTCAATGGTCGCCATGAATAATTCCAACTCTGCTTCAGCCGTATTAGCTGTCTCTTTCCCTTTACTTTTAAGGGTACCATTCTTTTCATCTGCCTTCTTGACACGACAATCTGCAATTGCATGTCCTTTCTTCTTACAATAGAAGCACTCTCCTTGAAACTTCTTCTTGCCGCCCTTCTTCTTTTTGTCACCATCATTTTTGGTGGAGGAAACACCTTTGCCTTTTGCATTGGCAGAGAATGCAGCATCTCCATTGTTGCTTCCTTCTCGGGCTTTCAACCTCAACTCCTCCTCCATTAATAATGCACAAAACTCCTCAAAAGTCAAAGCTTGAGGTCTCACCTGAGTATTAAGGGCAGTTACTAGTCCATCAAACTTTTGTGGACAAATCCGAAGACACCTCCGAGCTAGCTCTTCGCTAGTCTTTTGTATCCCAGCACCAGCCATCTGGTCGCGCAGATTCTTAATCCGAGTGATGAATGCTTCAACCGTCTCTCATTCAGCAAACTTCTCCGCTGCTAGTTAATTCTCCAAGTTTTGAATCCTTGTTTGGTTTCGTGTTTCATACTGACTCCTTAGTACATTCCAAGCTTCTGACGCTTTGGTTGTATGCTGAATCAAAGTCAAAACACTGTCAGAACAGCTTGTAACTAAGGCACACAATGCATCTGCATTCCTTTGTTTCCAAGCTCGTAGAAGATCTGCATTCAGAGGAATCATCACACTAGGATTTGATGGGTCGGGGGTAGGCTGTGGTTCTGCGTCAGTCCCCAGCACAGTCTCCAGAAGCTCATAAGAATCAAGGATAGTTGTAATTTTGAACTTCCACAAGGTGTAGTTTGTACCATCTAACTTGACTTCGCTGAAGGTTGGTGGACGAATCCTCAGTGTTTGAATAGCCGGTACAGCAGCACCACCTCCTGCACCGCTTCCTGATGCGCTAGAACCGCTTCCCGGAGTCGATATAGTTTCTCTTTGCTGTTGAAGCCTTTGCCTCTTACACGCTCTCCGATCTCTAGAGCCCCCTGGGCTCTGATACCATGTAAAATATTACACGACGCAGCGAACAGAATCTGAGAAAGAGATAGAGAGTACACAACAGATAAGAGGAGAATCAGTAAATTCTTTAACTCCAAACAACTGATACAAAGATGGCTATGTCCACCCGTGCACTTCCACTGTGTGAAGCTTAGATGGCGATCTAGACAGAAGATAGGTGAAGAGCTTAAGGCTAGCTGGAACAACAACTCTGACTGGGTGAAAGATGAGTGAGTGATGGCTGCGAAGGGGTTTAGCTTTTATAGCCTGCGAAGGTCGTTAGGTCGGCCTGCTGACCGACCTACCATATGAGCCTCCACTAGTCGACCAGGGAATATTCCCTTTACCATCGGGCCGAGGGCGCTACCCCTGGACCCCCGCCAGGGGGGCCGCTGGCCCCCCTGGGACCCCCCAGCCAAGGGCCGCTTCCGCGGCCCCCGGACCCCACAATAGGGGCCCCTTTTAACTCCCTTACACCGCAACTCGATGCAATGCGCCTCGAGTTGCTACCAGCTTAACCACTCTGTCTAACCCAAAGATTAGACCCACAATGGTCACCTTTTTGCCATCCGGTCACATAGACCTCATCTGATATACAAGTCAGGACTCCACCAATGTCCGGGCTCACACTTGGCTTCTCCTCATAATGGGGGCCTTACAACTTTGAGCACCATGGATCACTGGTAGCACCTAATGAGGGTGGGGCATTGATCATATCTAACACCTAATCTGTGCATTTCCTTAGAAAATTTTGCAACATCCCCTTCTCCAATTGCACATGCACAAGGACCTACCATTCATTGTTCTAGTACATATAGAGAACACATTGACAAGATAGAGGGGTCGATTAAAAAAACTCGCTTAAAAGCTCACTCAAAAAACTCAGTTCTTGCCCTTCCCCCACATTGTGATTGTTGGAATTCCCACATCTTTAAGTGGGAGGTTGTTGGGAGCAAAGGCGTTTGTGCCCCAACTACCCATCTATTACTACATTGATAGTACTCGCACACCTGTACACTTCAAGTGGCAGGCACCCATCACCGTCACTTCATTCTTTATTCTTTCAATGACATTTGAATAAAGGGAAGGCCAATCACACATTGTGACTATTGGAGTTTCCACATCTTGTCTCTCTCTCTCTCTCTCTCTTGCTCTTGCTCCTTCCACCATAACTCTTACCCACTCGTGCTTCCACTTTGAGCTCACTTCCTTCACAAGCCCACCTTCTTCTTTACTATAGATGACTTGCTCATACTAGTAACATTATCATCCGTCACTTCACATATTTGAAGCTTTAGAGGAATGAGCAAGGCTTCATTTTGCCTCTAGCTTGTTTAAGAGAGATGAAATATGACACAAACAAATAGCATGTTGTCAAGATTGTTTTGACAATTACCAACATTCGAAAAGTCCCCCCGATTGTCTTTATAATCCTTGCATCTTAACCTTAATTTTTTCAAAATGCAACGCAAACATTTGGGCCACTATTATCCTAATGCCAATAGGTTATCCAAGGTACCTCAATATGATACCATGCTTAGCTATCTTGTAGCTCATATCTAAGAGCCATCTCAAAGCATTATCCCACTAAACACATTAATTTGTGTTTTTTATTTATTGAGAAATCTTCATATACCTCAATTAGATGGTCCGTATAGCTCCTTTGCTCTTCAATCGCCTCAATGTTGTCATCTACAAACATTTGGGTCACGATAAGCTTCCTACTTAGTAGAGGCACACATTTTATGAGCCCTTTGTGCACATTGCCATAAGTAGTGCACATGGTGGGGCAATCACAAACAACAATAGCATGAGAAAGCATCCTTATTGTACAAACATTTGCAACTTTGCAATTGGAAACCCTTGGAAAGCAGCACATTAATGCCTACCTTTGATTAAGCATTCAGAAACAAGGCCTATACCTCCAATCTAAAACCCATAACATCTAAAACTCTTAGAAAGAACTTACATGAGGCACAATCGTATGCCTTCTCAAATTCCATATTGATACAAACATATCATTTGCTTGACTTCATCACATAAATGTAAACATATTAAGTTTTGGATTTTGGATCCTCCTACCAAATACAAAGCCATACTTATAATGATGAATATGCTTTGTGAGCAAATGTTTAATTATCCATATCAAGGCCTTTGCCACATTTTGTAGGCTGATAGGGTTGTCAATCACTCAACCTTCCTTCTTGTAGTCTTTGAAATTACTTTAGTCAATCCCTCTATTGAAAAAGGTCAAAACTTCTCCATTATTTCTAAGCCAATTTAGCAATCTGCATGTCTTTATCTAGAGACCCCCCAAAACTATTGATAAGACTCAAGTGGGAGCTTAGCCAAGCCTAAGGCTTTGTTGCATCGTCTTGCTAGTTATAAATTATAGCTCTCTTTGGTAGCTTGTTACTTTTGTTCTCAACAACACAACTAACTTTTAGCTCAAAGCCCACAATGCTTGAGAGGTACTGATCAAATGCTTCGACAGTTTCAACATCATCAATAAAGCATCTTCCACCTTCATCCTTGATGGATACCACACAATCTCTCTTGTGTTTTCATTAAAGGGCAATGCAGTAAAAGTTGGCTGGAGGTCTCATCTTCAACTTCTCATTTCGCTCTTAGTTGAATCCAACAACCTCAACTCTAGCTTGTTCTTGGACGACAAAGGGAATCCTTGGTACATTGAAGTAGTTGAAGCAAAACCTAATCACAATTATCAACATCGAGATAAGACATTATTAAATTCTAGGCCCTTAATCATTGCCTATGCATAAGCTTTATTTTGGCCATAGCCTTTGGTGAAAGTTGGCAACAACTTCAATATAATTCTGCTAATTAGTATCATGACTTCATGAGGGAGATAATGTCTCCTCCCAAATTTTTTTAATAGCATTCCTTCATGAAAAAGTATTGAATTTAATTTGAAAAAGGGGGAAGCGGGTCATTAAATCTAGTAGGACACATGACTTTGAAACAAAAAAGAATTGGCAAATGTTTCGACTATGTTACCTCCAAAAGCACTTTATAGATGTGCTTAGGACTGATCCACCATGCCCCCCTTGGTTCAAATAGATTTATCAAGAAAATTACCACACCAATTATAACATTGGTGTTTATTATGCCATGTATAAGAGGGCATATTATCATTAAACATTAAAGTCATGTCCCTCAAATCTTGTTGTAGGAGAATCCAATCCAATACTCTTCTCTCCTCTTGAATCATTCCATTGGTCTTGTAAGATCTATTCTACACCTAGTCATTCATGTTCTAATCTCTGGAAGGGATGGTGTGGCATGTTCCAATCTGTTGGTCAATCCATGCCCATAACATAGCCCAATCCCAAGGTCCATTCAGTGCATAAATAGACACTACATCAATCTCCTCCCCATTAAGCACTACATTGGACTACATTATTCGAGCCCTTCCCATCGACCCATATAAGTGTTGCCTTGAGTTTTGATTTAGCATAGATCAATGTGCCTCCCCTACCACGTGCCATGGCTTCCACAAATACATCATAGCCCAATAGGTTCAAAGCATTAGCTATTGGGCTTGTCTTCAACTCTTACGAGGCAAGTACATACATCTTCTATTTCTTGACCAACCCTCAACACACCGATTTCTTCTTATCATACAATATCCATTGATATTTTAGGAGATCACATGCAGCTTTTTTGTTGCCTTATTCACCATTGAGGCCATAGAAATCATCACCCCCCTCCCTCGAGCATGCACAAATGCAATGTTCTATCAAGAATTTGCAAGCAAGTTTCTTAAGGTGCTACTTCGCTTTGCCACATAAGTGGAGTCCATCCTTCCCAATTGTCTTTAACTTGGCATTTTTCTTCCCACATGGGGTATCTTCCTTGGCATTCCCTTGTAGCTTTGCATGATCTATTTTACTCTTGGTGTTGTTGGTAGAGCTTGCAACCCCTTTGGCTTCATTGCCTACTCTACACTCTCGAGAGGAGCCCTGATTCAAAGCCTAAGCCTCCCCCTTGGCTTTGATAATAACGACCTTTGGCTTCCCTTCTTAGGGCGGCTCGTTCCCCCCATCTATCTCCTTATTTTGATGAGGGAAAGCTTTCGCAAAGCACTTACAAGATCTACAAATATAACATGCATCAAGGAATGATTCAAACATGACTTCAATAGCAATCTCTTGCCCACCAACATCATAAGGCTCAAGAACATCATGCACTTCTTTGCATATGTTTGACAACATGCCTGCATGTTTTCGAGTATACATGGTTCCATAGCTACCAAGCTAGACATATAGGACACATCCAAGCACTTCAACATAGCCGCCCAACAATATATATAGGATATGTCCAAGCACTTCAATAGGGGTTTCAACTTCCCCTTAGTTGGGGATGATAGGGAATGAAAACCATACTAGGCATTAAGGAAGCAAGGCATCATTGGAAACAAAATTTGCCGATTACAAATCCAATAGTGTGACGCCAAGAACAAAATCATCCTTGGTACAGGAGTTGGGTAGGGCAAAGAAAAGACATGTACTAGTGAACTTATATTGTTGGAGAGATTGCCTAGATTGGTATATTCAAGGAAACCATTGTGTGAATTCATCTTCACCAAGCACTTGACCCATGAAATAGACATAACACCAAAATAGAATACTAAGCAAACATGTGCTTAAGCTTAACTAAGGAGAAAGCACCTAGTGTGTGCAACACCCTCTTGCTAGCTTTGATGCTCTTATGCCTTTGTTCATCATGCACACATAGGTTTCCATGCATCTCTTTCTCCATTGCTTCCATATCCATTAGCTCTCATCCCACAATTGCATCTCAATGGTTTCACATGCTCGTTCAACTACATCTTCCCCTCACCTGTCATACAATCATCACTAGAGTTGGCCCTTGTATCATCACCTTATAGGTCATTGTGAGAAGGCTAAATGCAAGCTTTAAGAGGAGTAGCCATATGGTTGCCCCCACTTAGTTACCAGTTATGGCATTTAAAGGGGATTTAATGCCCTGCTCCATTGCTTGCCACATCAAGGAAATAAAGGTGTCGCACACTCCTAGTCTTCCTTATGTACTTAGTAGAAGGTAGCTCTTGCAAAATTTTGCAACTCACCCCACTTAATTAGTAGTTATGGAGTAAACGGGAGGGTAGTTAATACCCCATTTTGGCACTTGCCACATTAGGTACTTAAAGCCACCACATACTCCCTATGTACTCAACACAAGATAGTTCTTGCAAACCTCCATTTTAGTAAACATTGAGTCAGAATTTCAAGGTTAAGAGCATGTATCTATGTGAGGAAGCAAGAACACCATGTAGGGCTACTGATGTAAGACTCCTATTCTAAGTATCTAGCCTACAAACCAAGCATTTAGATAAGGCCTAAGACAACAATAATAATACTAATAAGAATAATAACAACAAATAACAATAATAAAAATAAACTAATCTATCATATAATTGACCAATCTCTTGAACCTCACACCAGTCCTACATGTGAATTGGAGGATTATCCCAAACCTATCCAACCCAAAAATTTCAAAAAAGAAAAACAAAAATTGAGAACTTCTTTCTCTATCTTTAGAGTAGTGTATTGAAAGCACTTCATGGCAAGCAATGTGTGGGGTCTCTCTCTCTCTCTCTCTCTCTCTCTCTCTCTCTCTCTCTCTCTCTCTCTCTCTCTCTCCTAGCATAGCCATCACCAAGGTTGCAAAAATAGTAGCTCCACCACATCTGCGTTGTAAGGGTATGTTTTGGTGGGTGCACCACAAGCTACTAAGATCGCCTCACCCTCTTACTCCTCTTCTACTATAGCCATCATCAAGGTTGCCAAAATAGTAGTCACATCTATGCAAGAGGCCTTACTTAATGAGCACATTGATAGGAAGTAGCTCTTCTTCTTCCACATTATTTTGCTTCTCCAACCATACAAAGACGGTTCTTTGCAAAAGAAGAGGACCTTTTTTTTAATTTCTTTAAAAACATTGCAATAGTTTACAAGGTTATGTAACTCCAACAAAGAATGTAGTGTGAGTAAGGGTAAAGCTTGGTACCTTATCATTGTGTGCATGTTTGTGCGTGTGTGCATGTGGGTGCATAAAGTGAAAGATCCATCTCTCTTAAATATGTTTTTTTGTGTTTTCGTTTGTCCATTTTTAGGTAAACTCATTGGTTGGCTTTGGGTTCAATTCCCCTTCAATTTGTTTTACAACCTTTACTTTTGCCACTTCAATGTTGTTTTTATGGCATGCAAAAAAATATACATGTGTAAATTTCTTCCTACATTCAATTTGTCACAATATGGTCCCCTAATCACAAACATTTGCAAGCCCCAAATGTTACTTAGAAGTGTCGTGTTAGTTGGGCAATATAGGCTTTAAGTATAGAAAAGATAAGTGCTTGTCATTGAAATGTAAAGATTGGAGAGCTTTAAATACATGTTTCCTCTTTGAATTCATTGTTGAAAGGCGGTGAAAACCTCGACCTTGACAATGGAGTATATGTTTTTGGTGCTTTTTTGTTATAACAACACAATTGTACATGTGCAATTCACCTTCTCACACACACACACACAAACGTGTGTGTGTGTGTGTGTGTGTGTGTGTGTGTGTGTGTGTGTGTGTGTGTGTGTGTGTGTGTGTGTTTAAACTTGGTAAAGGCATCTTGATTTTATAATACCTTATGCTCTTCCCAATTTTATTGTCATGGCTTGCATATCTATAAGATTTATAGCATGGGATAAACACACACACACACACACGCACGCACACACACACACACGTTAAATATTGCTGAGTGAATCTTGATCTCATGATATGCATTTCATATTGTATCACCATGGCTTGCATATGTATTCAATGTGTAGTATGGCAATTGGGTGGAGTAATTATTCTATTGGCGATGTTGATTGGGCATTATATTGTATGTATTATCACTACAATAAAGGCAAGTTGGTACAATGATGCTAATTGCACAATCTCATATGTTCTTTTATTAGGCATCCATGTTTCATAAGTGCATGAAGGCCACCTCTTTGTATGAAGATAACCAACTTGGAATAGTGATGTTAATTGAACCCACTTGGAATAGGGATGTAGATGCAATATGTTCTTTACAATGTGTTTTGTAACATTTAAATAATACAACATTTCTTTGACATCTATTCCCTTTGAGTGCATGTCGCTCGCCATTGAGTAAATCTTTTGATGAGCAAAGGGAAGTGAGTGAAACATAGCCTTGTGAGCTTCGCAACAATGCCAACCACGCGAAGTGCAGTAGTAGAGGCAAGGCCGGCCATGCTAGCTAGTAATAATACACAAATAGAATAAATCAACAATCTCCATCAGATATGTTTACCATTGTCATGGATGTTTCCAAAGCCAAACCAACCCTAAGCCTTGCATCCACTTCTTGGAACTATTATGTAGCAAGAAGTAGGAGGTGGAGGCAAGGACCCCCCAAATAGACTCTACTAGAATGTGGACTACCAAGGTTGAGACAATTGAGATGTCTTCAAGGCCTTTTCATAATATGTGAGAGCTACTACTACACATGTTGTATCTTACTTTCCAATACGTGACAAGATAGAATCCCTCAACCTCAACCTTTTCTCATATCCAAAAATAGAAAAGGCAGTTCAAAGGTTGATGTCCTCACATTGGGGGCAAGAAGTAGCAGTTACATGCTAAAACAAGTACATCTGCAGAATATATGGCCTAAACAAACCAAGGACCACCAAACTTGAGGACAAATATGAGTAGCTGTCCGGAACCAGGAATAACAATCAGTTGCAATCTAGCACCACCCCTGAGGCTTCAAACGTTAAGCCTTTTCAAGAGAAGGCATCCGCTTCTTGCTAGGTCTTCACATACAAACGGAGGTGTGGGGAGCTCCCAAAGCTCCGAGAAAGTGCAAACATAGACTATAGTGCTCTTTTTAGGCCAAAAAAGACGAGAAAACGCGTGGTTCCCTAGAAAAATATTATTTCCTTAGGACAATGAGCAAGCTGCCAACCCTAATCTTTCGTGGAAAGGGGGGAGAGAGAATCTTCTGTGTTGCGCATGGCCCATTCGGTGAAAACATCTCTCTCCCACCCCTAGCCTACCATAGATCTTATAAGCACTATGCGAAGCCATAACAATACCCTCGATGGTGGACATTGCATGGCTTCTAGAAACTTCTCTATCTTGTCAACATGTCCCAATCTTGCAAAGAGATCTAGCATACAAGCATAGTGATCAACTGTTGGTTCAAGTCCATACTTTTCTTTCATTATTTTGAAGTTTTTCATATCAAGGTTTGCATGGATGCATGCTACGAGAAGACCAGTTAAATGATTGAATCTAGTCTCAGATCCTTTGCTTCCATGTCCTCAAAAGGAGGTTCAGCCAAGTTAAACTTGTGGTTCTCATCAAAGGAATTTATCATCATGTTCCAAGCCGCCATATCTCGAGAAAAAAACCTGTTAAACACTTGTCACCCTTCTATGTTGATTGAGCCACAGCACACATATCCATCAACATACTGCCCAAACATATCTCACTTTCTAATGCTGATTTCCCGACCTCCATGTATATATCTAGGCTAGTTTGTAAGGAGCTTTTGGTGCCACAAGCTTTCAAGCACAGTATGAAGGTTGCAGCATCTGCAATCAGACCATCCTGTTGGATCTGTCTGAAATAGTTCATCACTTCTTCCTTCAACCCATAATCGGCATATCCTAGAATGAGTGTAGAGCCCATGACACCATCTCAAGCTACCAATCTATCTAAAAACCCCTTTGCTTCTGCAAGTAGGCCACATTTAGTGTACATGTCCACCAGCGTGCTGACCACACAAAGGTCTATCTCAAAACCCCTCTTGACTGTTTCGTTGTATATTGTTTGGCCTGTTTGCAAATTCTTTAGGGCACTACAAGATTTTAAGAAAGTAACAAATGTGATGGCATCTACAAAGACATTCCTCAAGCTGCATCTACCCAAAACAATCCAAGATTGCTATATGCAACCCATGACTAGCATACTTTGGAATCAGCGCAGCCCATGATAATACATCTTGCCCTGGCAACCTGACAAACACTCACTGTGCATCTACAAGTGAGCTGCACTTAGTATACATATCACTCAGTGTACTACCCAAGTGGAGCTCTTTTTCTAGTCCCCTGTTAACTGCTTCAACATATATTTCTTGGCCTATTTGTAAAGCTCCAGATGTACTGCATGCTTTCAAGCTGCAAATGAACATGACAGAATCAGGTGATATGCCATCTACTTGCATTTGTCACACTTTCTTGCTTCCTGACCAACCCCATGTTCAGCACAACCAATGGCCAACATATTCCATGAGACCACATCATGAACTAGTAGATGATTGATTATTTCTTGTGCATCAGTGAGCAAGAGGCATTTGGTGTACAAATCAATCAATGTATTTCCCACACAAAGCTTGTTTTGCAATTGCCTTTTGGTTATCTCAATCTGTACTATTGTACTATATTTAATGCTTCTACTATTGCACATGCTTTTAAGCTGCTAATAAATGTCTATGAATTAGGAGAAATGCAATCCAATTGCATTCGCAAAACATAATTTCCAACACCCTCACCATGCCCATATTCGGCATGTCCGTGATTAATGCATTCCGTGACATAATATCCCGAGCTACAAGTCCATCAAATATACAGTGCGCTTCAGGAAGTAGGCTGCATTTGCCATACATATCTACTAGTGTGGTCCCCACACTTGCACCCCCATTGGAAATCTCTCTTTCCAATCCCCACAAAGTGACATCTGCATGTAAAATTTGTCCTTTTTGCACGTCTTTCAATTTGGTGCAAGATCAAAATAGGACCATGTATGTGCATTTGTTTGGTTGGACATTGTCTTGCTATTGCATCTGATGGTAGTGCTCATAGCCATGCGGCTTGGACTTCAAAGTGATGGTCACCCAAGTAGACATACAATAAGGACTTGTGCAGCCTACACTGTTGCAAGAAGGTAACCTAACAAACACTTGATGTGTGTCTACAAGTGAGCTGCACTTAGACTACATATAAACCAGTGTGCTACCCAAGTGGAGCTCTTTTTTTAGTTCCCTCTCAACTGCTTCAACATGTATTTCTTAGCCTGTTTGTTAAGGTCTAGATGTACTGCATGCTTTCGAGCTACAGAGGAAAGTGACAAAATAATGTGACATGCCATATACTTGCATTTGTCCAAGACACTTTTCTGCTTCCTGACCAAACCCCTCAGCATAACCAGTAATCAACGTACTCCATGAGACTACATCTCAAACTAGTTGATGATTAAACACTTCTTGTGCATCAGTGGGGCAAGTGGCATTTGGTCCCATACATAGGTTGTTTTCCAATCCCCATTTGGTTATCTTGTTATGTAGTGTTGTACTGTTTTTAATGCTCCTGTAGTCGCAATGCTTTTAAGCTGCTCACAAATGTCAACAGATTAGGAAAAATGCAATTCAATTGCAGCCACCAAATATAATTTCCAACACCGTCACCATGCCCACATTCAGCATGTCCTGCAATTAATACATTCCACTACATAATATCCTGAGCTACAAGTCCATCAAATACACAGTGCACTTTTGCAAGTAAGCTACATTTGCTCTACACATTTACTAGTGTGCTGCCCACATTTGCACCACCAATGGAATCTCCCTTTCCAAATTCCCTCAAAAGTGATATTTGCATGTAAAAATCTGACTTTTTGTAGGTCTTTTAGTCTGGCACAAGATCAAAGTAGGGACAGGTGCATGCATCTGTTTGGTTGGACAATGTCTTGATCTTGCGTCTGATGGTAGAGCTCATAGGCATACTGCAGGTTATCAGAGTTGACGTAACCCAAGATGAAGAAAGTCTAGGAGTGTTTATTGGTATATGGGAGCATGTTAAGGAGGTCTTGAGCATCAGCCAAGTTGCCACATGCCATCAGAGCAGAGACAGGGTAGTTGTTGACAATGGGGTTTGAAGCAATGCTCGCACATATAGGCGTGCGCTGAGCATGCAATAAGGACTTGTGCAGCCTGCACTGTTGCAAGAAGGTAACCTGACAAACACTTGATGTGCATCTACAAGTGAGCTGCACTTAGACTATATATCAACCAATGTGTTGCCCAAGTGGAGCTCTTTTTCTAGTTCCCTCCTAACTGCTTCAACATGTATTTCTGAGCATGTTTGTAAAGCTCCAAATGTACTGCATGCTTTCAAGCTACAGAGGAATGTGACAAAATAAGGTGACATGCCATAAACTTGCATTTGTCGAAGACACTTTTCTGCTTCCTGACCAAACCCATGCTCAACGTAAGCCACAATCAACACACTCCATGAAACTCCATCTCAAGCTGGTTAATGATTGAATACTTCTCATGTATCAGTGTGCAAGTGGCATTTGGTCCCACACATAGGTTGTTTTCCAGTCCTCTTTTGGTTATCTCAGTATGTAGCATTGCACTGTTTTTAATGCTCCTGCAGTTGCAAACGCTTTTAAGCTGCTTACAAATGTCAACGAATTAAGAGAAATACAATCCAATTGCATTCGCCAAATATGATCTCCAACACCCTCACCTTACCCATATTTATCATATCTTGCGATTAATGCATTCCATGACATAATATCCCGAGCTACAAGTACATCAAATACACAGTGCACTTCTGCAAGTAAGTTGCTTTTGCCAAACATATCTACTAGTGTGTTCCCCACACTTGCACCGGCAATGGAAATCTCTCTTTCCAATCCCTGCAAAGGAATATTTGCATGTAAAATCTGTCCTTTTTGCATGTCTTTAAGTATGGCACAAGACGGAAGCATGGATAGGTACGTACATCTGTTAAGTTGGACAATGTCTTGCTCTTGCATCTAACGGTGGAGCCCATAGCTGTGCTGCAGGTCATCAGCCTTGATGTAACCCAAGATGAGGATTGTCCAAGAGTGCTTATTATTGTATGGGAGCCTGTCAAGGAAGTGTTGAGCACCAGGCAAGTTGCTACATGCCACGAGGGCAGAGACGAGATAGTTGTTGACAACGGGGTGGACTATGGAGCGATGCTCACAGATGTAGGTGTGCATGGACTGGGCATGCAGTAAGGACTTGTGCAGCCTGCACTACTGCAAGAAGGCAACCAATTCCGCTTCGAGTATGGCCAGGCAGGTTATTAGCCTCCGTCCTGAGCTCACTTCCTCATCCGACATGAAGAGGCTGCTGCTATCACCTGATTCCTTCTTGATTCTCTGAGATTCTTCCCTGCGCACTGCCTCTCCCAGCAACAAACCTCCATGGTCTTTCTTTGCCCTCAGCATCACAGTTCTCCATTCTCACGTTCCTATGATACAAAACTCAACCTTCTTATGAAGCAGATTATTTATGCCTAATGAATTCACAGAAAACTGAGGTTTAGTGTTTAAAAAAATACATATTACATGCATTGAGGTCCAGACGCGCTCATTGGCATCAAAGATAGGTGCAAAAAGGCTGAGGGCTGAATTCCTTCATTGCAGCTGCAACCTGCCTTTTGGCATGTCGGATACAAAAGTCCCATCGTTGAGCTTCATGCATCAGAAGCTTCCGTCCTCCTGAACCAATCTTGACAAGCAAGAGAAGGAGAAGAATCATATGCTTAGAAACCTCCTTGAAGAACTATGGATGAAGAAGAAGATGCAAAAGAAGAAGAAGAAGAAGAAGAAACTAGGTGCACACTTGCAATCAAGTTTAGGTAGTGTTAGTCTAAGTTTAGTTGATGTTTCTATGTTGAAATGTAAGTAGTATATCCTTTTGACTACAATACCAATCCATGGACTAACTTTTTATATTATTTATATTAATCTTGCTAAATTGAAGCTGCTTTTAGCCATATCTAGGTAAAATGAATGCGCGTCTTTTGAACTATACATAAAAGTTGAGTATGTGCTTTTCAATGGATCATATTGATTTTGTTGGATTACATGTATTTTCAATTGATCATATTAATCTTTTTGAATTAAATGTATTTTTAACCATATGTTCTAACTAAAATAAATATGTGTCTTTTAAAGTATACATGAGATCAACAACACTCATAGGTCTCGAAAGCTAATTAGATTTGACTATTGTATAGCTTGAGATATTGTGTTGATGAAGAGAACCTTGCAAAATGAAAAAGCCCGTTGGTCAAAGCTTGAGATGTAGTGACTTTGACATTTTACTATTTTCTTGGTTAAGAAATTCATAAAAGCATGGCAATAACACAAAAAAACACATGAACATGCCATACGAGTAGCATATCGAAGAGCTGGCACAAGTCTCTTCATTATTTTATAATTATGAGAAAAAGATGCCATTTCTCTGCTTGCACTTTTCTTTACTTTTTTTAATTGTTACTTTATTAGAAAAAATGATATTCTAACCTTGAACGATATTATATTTATGAAAAATGTAGTTTGCTTTGTTAAAGTCAAGCCTAGAACTAGTACGCAAATCAGATGTTGGATGCGTATGTGGCGAGTGTCGGAAGGTCCCCTAGAACAAAAGAACTCTACTTAACCTCAAAAAGCAAAAAGATAGACTTGCACAACATTAAGAAAAGAGACAGTTTGGATACAATCTCCCCCCAAGCCTTGTGTGAGAGCTTCACAAGACATACATATTTTATAAATTTATTCATCTCAAAGCTCAAAAATAACCCAAATTTTACAATAAGCATGCTTTAACTTTTGTGTTCGCTTTTGTCCAAATAAAGAATAAAGCGGTTGGGTGGCCCAAAAGTCAAGCTATGCCCAAATACAATGTCCAATACTGAAATATTTAAATCGTGCGCCCATGCGCATACAAAATAATAAATATTTATCAAGTGCTTCAATAAATAAGCACGCCTAAATAAATATTAGCGCAACGCCTTTACTGATAAGATGCGCACCCATCAAAAATGATAATCTCTTCTAGGTAATTTGAATACAAAGTATTGTCTAGTGCTTCCCAATGCCACTGTCACCTTCTCTACACATCAACTGAAGCATTCACAATTGTTAGAAAATAATAAAATTTTACCAACAAAAGTGAATACCTAATAGTCTTCAGCTACAAAATAAATAAATAGGTTAGAACTCTTTCATAACCTTAATTTAATACAAGTGCACTCTAAACTCCTAAACGTCCATTAATTTAAATATGTATTTTGCGGAATCACCCGTTGTATTTTACATCCCCGTTAACTTCTCGCACAAGGAATCCACCTTGTGTACGAGCCCCGGCAAATAAATATTGTTTTATGTAATCCATCGCAAAACCTCACAAAATCCACTGTGAAATATGCCTCATGGCATCATACCCCCAGTGTGGGATAGCAATTGTCCTCAATTGCTATTAGCTCAATGTGGAGTGAGCAGTGAGAGATAAGTACTTAGGTCGCAGGCATGCATCCATTGGGCCTCTTCAACAGGATGATATTTAAACTTAACCAAATATCAAGAGTATCTACGGCCAGTTCTAATGGTCATAAAGTCAGTGTCTAGAATAGTTTCAGGTTCAAGGATTTCAGTTTCTTCTTCTAACAAATGAGGGTTTTCATAAATAAGATGAACAGCTAATTGCCCTCTAAAAGGTCGTAACAAACTAATATGAAAAGCATTGTGGATTTTCCAGTGTTAGGGGTAGTTCTAATTTAAATGCATTATCACTGATTTTGTGAATGATCTTGAAAGGTCCATAAAATCTAAGGGCTAACTTAACAACAGGGTGTTTCTCAACGCTTTCTAATCTTCTCTTTTTAATGTGTAACCAAACATAATCATCAACTTTGAAACTCATAGCTTTTCTTTTCTTGTTAGCTTGTTTAGTGTATGATTGTTGGGCTTTCGCAATCATATCTTTGACTTCAATAAAAATTATAGCATACATATTGAGAATATCATTAGCAACTTTAACTTTGTTTGACAATGATGTAACAGGTGTAGGCAATCTATGTCCATAAATGATTTCAAAATGTGCTTTCTGTGTAGCTGTATGTGGTGTATTATTGTCACATTATTGTATGCAAATTGAAGTAAATGCAAATGTGTATCCTATGTTTGTGGTTTTGAAATTGTGTATGCACGCAATATTGTACTGTTAGTAGCTTGATCTGTTTGCCCATTTGTTTCAGGATGAAATGCAGATGAAAAAGCAATCTTTGTACCTAAATTAGCAAACAAAGTAGTCAAAAAATTATTACAAAATCTAGAATTACGATTAAAAATAATAACTTTTGGCAAACCATGATTAGTAAAAACAAAATTTAAAAACAATTGAGCAGCTTGAGATGCAATTAATGTTTTCTTGCATGGAATGAAATATGCTTGTTTGCTAAATCGATCTACAATAGTCCAAATCATATCATGATTAGCTTGGGTGTTAGGTAAACCAATAATAAAATCCATTGAAATATGTTCCCATAGTCGTTCAGGAATCAATAAATGCATTAATAAACCATATTGCTTACCATGGTGTCACTTAATTCTTTGATAAATTAAACACTTAGATACAAAGTTGGAAACACCAGATTCCATTTGTGGCTAATAAAAATCTTCAATCAATGTATGCAAAGTAGAAATAATACCTCTATGGCCTTGATATGGGGGACAATGAATTTCGTGCAACACAAATGATCTAAATGGAACAGTTACATACAACCTTTTCTCATAAAACATAAATTCATCAGTATAATACAATAAATCTATTGAAATCCAATTATTTGCAGCTAATTTATTCCAATCAACTTGAAAACTGGGGTCTTGTTCGTAGATATCTTTCATTGGAATAAGGGAATCAAAAGATATAATGGAGATATTATGGATAGTTGGTCTTCTACTTAAGGCATCTGCAACAACATTCTCTTTTTCGGGTTGATATTGGATAAGTGGATGAAAAATTTGAATAGAAGAAACCCATTTAATATGATAGTTAGAGATTTATAGCTAACTAAAAATATGTTTGATACTTTGTTAGTCAGTTTTGATCATGAATTCAGATCCCATTAAATGGTGTTTCCATTGACGTAAAGCTTGTACTACAGCTAGCAATTCATTATCATAGGTAGAATACTTGAGTTCAGATGGTTTAAGTTTGTAGCTAGAGTAGGCTATAGGATGTGAATCTTACATAAGGACAGCTCCTATTTTAGATCCACTAGCATCAACGACTACTAGAAAGAATGGTCTATTAAAGTCAGGTAATTGCAATACAGGGGCATGTGTTCAGGCATGTTTTAGTAGATCAAAAGAATTTTACTGATTATTAGACCAATGATACACAATACCTTTCTTTAATAACTTTGTCAAAGGCAATGCAAGCAATGAAAAATTTCTCACAAATTTTCTATAAAAGCTAGCAAGACCTAAGAAAGAACGTAATTCATGTACATTTTTAGGTATTTGTTAATTCAAATTTACTTTTATCTTTTTAGGATCAACTTTAATACTATCAGAAGAAACAATATGTCCTAAGTATTCAATGTGGATTTGGACAAATTCACTCTTTTTAGGGTATCTCTTTCAATAATTTGAAAACCTAATATAAATGTTCATAATGCTTGTTCTCATTCTTACTGAAAATCAATATGTCATCAAAGAAAACAATTATACAATGCTGATGCTTCAAAAATATATGATTCATCATACGACTGAATGTGGCTAGTGCATTAGTTAAACCAAAAGGCATAACAAGGAATTCATAATGACCAAATTGGGTTCTAAATGTAGTTTTGAAAATATCATATATATCTAGTCGTACTTGATGATATCCAAATTTAAGATCTATCTTGCTAAATATTGTGGCCCCTTGTAGTTTATCCATGAAGTCGTCTACCCTAGGGATCGGATATCTATTCTTAATAGTAATCTTATTTAGGACACGATAATCAATGCACATCCTATAGGTGTTATTTTTCTTTTTAACTAATAGGATGACGGGTGCACCAAAAGGAGAACTATTGGGCCTAATGAGTCCACGGGTTAATAATTCTTCAAGTTGAGTTTGAATTTATTTCTGTTCAATTTGATTATGTCGATAAGGTACTTTATATGGTGGTTGAGAACCTTGAATTAAGTCTATTTTATGATCTTCAGGACGTGTAGGTGGTAAGCCAGGTGGTAAGTCAGCCAGTAAAACAATCTTTAAATTGTGAAAGAAATTATGCGTGCCTAGGATGCATCTGATTTTCGTTAGCTTTAATTTCATTCACCCATATTAAGTATGATTTGCTACATTTTCTTAATGCACGTTTAGCCTATGTGTGACTAAGCAATGGAAAATTATCTAAGGTGTGCGTACCATGTAATGTAATTTGTTTTCCATTAAAATAAATCTTTATTGAATGCGTGGAATAATGTATATCGGGATTATATTTATGACGCTAAGGCATTCATAAAATAATGTCATTAGATTGCAAAGGTGCAACCAATAAATTTTTAGGCTCAACATAATCGCTAATTTTAATTTATAGGTCATAAACTTCTTGCGTACCATTGTATCTAGTGCCTAAGAATCCAGCCTTGATGCGATAATGAGTTGAAACAATATATAAATTCAATTCGTTGACCAATTTTGCAGAAATAAAATTGTGTGTGCTCCCATTATCATGTAAAACAATATTTTCTTTACCATGCACAAGACATTTTATTGTTAATAAAGAATGAGGATTTTGTATACCTGGTAAAGTATCTGAAGTAGTACTGGTATTGTCATCATCTTCTATGAAATCTGGTATTTCTTCATGGTATTCATCTTCAATTGCTCCCAAGTAGTTGATGTGAGTAGTCGACTTTTTGGATTGACAATTCACCGCTAGATGTCCAGGTTGGTGGCACTTATAGCAAACTATAGGCTTGGCTTTGGAAACATTATTGGTAATGGCTGGGAGTTTAGGTATATTGGGATTTAGTTGGAAAGGTGACTTAGGATTTGGATTTGTGTTTGATGATAAAGCAGGGGGTTGTGTCCAAGATTTACGGAAAGAAGATGAAACAAAACGATTTTGATTGAATCTTTGAAAGTTAGAATTGAATTGCTTTGTACTGGAGCTACTGTTATGGGAATTGTTGTGGTCGCTTCTCTTGTAATCGAAATTTGTCTTTAGCATCATGGGCCAAATAAATCACATCCTCGAGAGTCGTTGGCTTGAACATGTTCACCTCCGCATAGAAGTGACCAAGCAAACCAAACATAAACTTGCGATTGTGGATCGCCTCAAGTACATCTTTAAGCATTCGAAATTGCAATAAGGCATTCTAGAAACGATCTGTATATTGTGAAATAGGCTCACGATCTCTTTGTTGCAGAAGATCCCACTGTTTGATTGCTTTTTCGTGGAATTGAAGTGGAATATCGATCGTACGTCGTATAATATCTTCGAGTTGTGGTCCATCTTGTTCGATAGTAGATCGTTGAAGAGTAGCCAGTTGAGCTTGCAAAGTTTGACATGCTGTTCGTTCCTCTTGAAGCTGCATCATAATTAGGTCCAGTTTTGCTCCACCGTTGGTTCTGATAAATTACCTTCGGCCATCAAATCTTTCATATTTTGATCAAACACCCTGCAAAATTTCAAACAACCTCACACACTCGAAATCTTGTTAGTGGAATGAGTGTAGCTTAAAGTTGGGTTTACAAGGCTTGCTTTATTTAAAAAAAAAAGATTTTTTGTGATATTTCTTCTTTTTGCAGGTACAAAAATTGATGAAGGTCTTCTTTCAAGCGAAAAATAGACTGTGCGTGTCAGTTTGCTTGCTGAAAACTGTTTGTCAGAGTCCAAGTACGAACAGGGGCTTGTTGGGTTGTAAAACCGATTTGAGAGTATGACAATAAGAACAACTACTATGTAGGAGCTTTAGGATTGAAAATTTGAAGCTTAAATAAGGTTAATAGCCTTAAGCTTTTAAAAAGCTTAATATTCTTTAGCTAATTGAAGAGGACGGTGGCATGTATTGGCCGCAGTGGATGCCGTTTAGTACATGCTACCGTTGTAGGTCGTCAAATTGTTGAAGCTTAAGCTTTTGTTAAGATTTATTAAGCTTGTAAGCTAAAACTTAATGAAAATTTCTTATCTGCTTCTCTTAGAATGAAACGACTTGCAAAGGAGCTTGGAAAGTGGTCCTCCGTCGTCTGGAAGTGGTCCTTCGCGATCTCACAGCACAACAGGGGGTCCTTCACCGCCAGAAACACATTGGTATTAACGGTTCGTCGCGAGATTGACTACAGAGCCCGTTCGTTCTAGGAGCTTTGTCTTCGTGTTAGATGGTAAGAAATTGGAAGCCCTTGATCTCAGCTTCGCTTTAATACCACTAGTGCACAAATTGGATGTTGGATGCGTACGTAGCGAGCCAGAGGGTTCCCAAGAACAAAAGAACTCTACTTAAGCTCAAAAAGCAAAAAGATAGACTTGCATGACATGAAGAAAAGAGGCAATTTGGGTACAATCTCCCCCCATGCCTTGTGTGAGCATTTCACAAGGCATGTATTTATAAATTTATTCATCTCAAAGCTAAAAAATAGCCCAAATTTTACAATAAGCATGCTTTAGCTTTTGTGTTTTCTTTTGTCAAAATAAAGAATAAAGCGGTTGGATGGCCCAAAAGTCGGGCTGTGCCCAAATACAATGTCCATTAATGAAATATTTAAACCGTGTGTCCATGCGCATACAAAATAATAAATATTTATCAAATGCTTCAATAAATAAGCACGAGTAAATAAATATTAGTGCCATGTCTTAATGATAAGACAGGTGTCCATAAAAAATGATAATTTCTTCTAGGTAATTTGAATACACGCTATCGCCTAGTGCTTCCCAACGCCACCGCCACCAACTCTACACATCAATTGAAGCATTCACAATTATTAGAAAATAATAAAATTAAACCAACAAAAGTGAATACCTAGCAGTCTTCAGCTATAAAATAAATAAATAGGTTGAAAATTTGTCATAACCTTAATTTAATACGAGTGTACTCTAAACTCATAAACATCCATTAATTTAAATATGTATTTTGCGGAATCACCCACCGCTGTGGAGTCACCCACGTGCACATTAAATTAACATGATGCCCGAAAAAGACAGGCGTCCCTGTCAACTTCTCGCACAAGGAATCCTCCTTGTGTACAAGCCCCGTCAAATAAATATAATTTTACGGAATCCATCGCAAAACCTCATGGAATCCACCATGGTCTCACGAAATCCACCATGGAATATGCCTCATGGCATAAAAAACGATGAGACAAAACCAAATGGGCAAATCAAATTAAGTTTAAGCTTTAAAAATTCAACTTATTAACTAATGAACTATCATTATGTCACATCATAAAAATAATTGATCACTATGCCACATGATGGTTCTCTCTCTCTTTTAATAGCACACACACACACTCTCTCTTTCTCTCTCTCTCTCTCTCTCTCTCTCTGTGTGCCTTGAGAAAATACACTAAAAGCTAGTCTTTTGTGAACATTGATAAAGGATGTTATCATCTGCATGAAGTGTGCTCACTACTAATCTTATGACTTGCTCTTTGTCTCTATCTCTATCTCTCTACTCTCTCTCTCTCTCAACTCCATTGGAGACAGCAGATGAAAAGGTGTCAACTCAAAACTAATGAATGAGTACAATAAATATATATATTATCTCTCTCTCTCTCTCTCTCTCTCTCATAACAAACATAGCAAACAGAAAGGTGTCAACTCAAAACAAATGAATGAGTAGAATTAATACATGTGGAAATTGCACGTCTTGTTTACATGCTCATAATACACAAAAGGCTTGATGTCTCTCAGATCACTCACAAGCTTGTAAGACTTATTTGCTCACTTGCATTACCCAAAAAGCTTGAACTCTCTGAGATCACTCGTAAGAGTTGGCAACTAATGCTGAGCAATAACGTTTGTAGCAAGGAATAAAAGCAATGCAAGTCCAAAGCACAAAGTGCAGTGCTTAAAAACAATGTTTGGAATTTGTTATTTGGACATTGGTATACATTGAGGAGATGGGGTATTGAAACACTTGGCCAGAGTGGAGGGTGATCTCCATCGTGAAAGTGATAGGAAAACATGATGCTTCCTCACTCGATGATAGTTGGGATGGAGATCCATAGCTTTGGTACTAGGTCTCTTGCTTGGTTTTAGCTAAGGGTTCAAGTCCTCTCATCAGTTTTGTGTAGCTTCCTGTGTTGGTCACTACCCATTGATACTCCCCTGACACTTCTACAACCATGGGAGATCCTTACTTCAAAAGTTACAATGGCATGCGACTCTATCCTTGAAATGTGTTCCGATGATGATGATATTGTCACTACTCGGCTACTAGATAATATCAAATCCTTTGAAATATTGCCTATCATGATATGCACGTAAACAATGACATTGGCTTCATTAAAAAGAAATAAACCTCACAACCTCACAACTTCTTTCGGCTTTTAATAGTTTTTACATGCCTTTTTTTAGCACACATGCTTGGCATGCTTTTGCTTTAAAAAAAAAAAACGAAACAAAAGGTAAAGAGATAAAGCTTAAAAATGAAACAAGGAAAGAACGAGGATAAATTTTAAAAGTGAAATAAAAGAGAAAACATAAATAAAAAACACTATTAAACAAAGAAGAAGAAAAGACAAGACGAGATGGAAGAGAAAAAAAGATAAATAAAAAACAGTGTTAAGTTGCATGTGTAAAGAACCGGAGAAGAAGCAAGGAAGCAGGACAAGAAGGACTAGAAGAAGAGGAAGTAGCTAAAATCTAGTGTTTTGGGAGAAAAAAGTGTTATTTTTTATTTTATTGTTTTTGATAAAAATAAAATAATACATGTAAAAAGCGAGCTACTTAACAAAAGATCGAGGGAAGGCACCACCTTGCCACCGCACCGGGATATGCCCTAAAGGGCAATGCTAAAAGACACATGAATAAATAAATAAACAAGAGGTCAGATTCTTCTGACATGGATGCAAACGTTTGGACTTATCAGGCGATCGTCTGTGGAATGAGAGCTGCTGGTTGCCATCGCGATAGGCAGTAGTGCAAAATGAGGTCACGCCCTGCCGCAACCCTGAAAGCTGCGGGCCGAAATCAGGCCAAGAGCACCAACGGCGGCCCTGCCATAGCTGCGGCAGCAGCAGGGGCAGCAGGAGCTGACGAAGACAGGGTTGTCGCGGTGGGGGTCGCCTCTCGCAAGAAGGCGGTGGGGCTCAGGGCATGGCTTCTTGTGGATGCAAGCGGTAGCGCGCAGGTGGTGGAGGCCGGCAAACATGCCATCATGAGGCACACCGGCCTCCCCGCACGTGACCTCCGCATCCTCGATCCCATCCTCTCCTACCCTTCCACTATCTTGGGGCGTGAGCGCGCCATTGTGGTGAATTTGGAGCATATCAAGGCCATCATTACTGCACAAGAAGTCCTCCTCCTCAACTCCAAAGACCCTGTTGTGGCTCCCTTCGTCATTGAGCTGCAGAGGAGACTTCAGAAGGTGCGGTTCTGTCTGCGAATTTATGTTATTGACATATGAAAAGACGTGTGTAATGCATGTTTGGTAGGTTCTGTCTGCCAATTTATGTTGTTGACGTTGGAAAAGATGTGTATAATGCATATTTGTAGGTTCTGTCTGCCGATTTACGTCATTGACATTGGGAGAGATGTATGTAATGCATGTTTGGTAGCATTGTGCAAACCGAGCTTCAAATTCTCATCTGGTTATGAAGATTGAAATAACAAATAGATTAGGTGTAGTGCCCTCGTACATGTGGTTGTCTGCAACATTGCACGACTCACTGTGCACTTAGCATGTTATATGTAACATGTCCTAATAGTTGTTTACCATAGCCAAACCACTTTGTCTGAATGTAAACTAATATGTGCTTCTTCTAATCGCATGTTTTGATGAGATGAAGGAGCCAGATGGAGTGGAAGGTGGCTTGAGTGATTTTGATGGAGAAGCTGCAAGCAAGGTGTCGCCACCTGCCACCTTTCTCAGGAACAGATCTGTAAGCTACTTGCGAGATTCAACGGAGCCTCCATCATGGAAAGTTGAGGCACAAGAAAAGCAGGAGCGTGATGGAGCAGAAAACCAAATGGGTCCCAAAGACCTGCCATTTGAATTTCGTGCTTTGGAAGTTTGTTTGGAGGCAGCTTGTAGCTCCCTTGAATCAGAGGTTTGTTGCTTATCAGACAGCAGCTTTGGTACCTTCTATGAATAAATGTTAACATTCTTTGACAACATTTTGCAGACTACAACCTTGGAACAAGAGGCTTACCCAGCACTTGATGAGTTAACAAAAAAGATCAGTACTTTGAACCTTGAACGAGTTCGTCAGATAAAAAGTCGGCTAGTAACAATCTCAGGACGAGTACAGAAGGTATTGTGCCATGAAGCTCTTTGCTTTCAGTTTTGAGCCAGAACTCATGCGGCAATTTATGAATGCAGCATGGTGAAGATTGCCTAAATCAGCTGGGAAGATTTTCAAATTATCTCCCATGGTCCTATCTAGAAGGAATCTTGAACTATTTCTTTGTTTGCTCGAGTCTTGATAGGTCAGAGATGAACTTGAACAGCTGCTTGATGATGATGGAGACATGGCAGAGATGTACTTAACGGATAAGCTGATGGGTCAGCATTTGGATGGACATTCTTCACGCATGTCTTTGGATGGAGTTGACGAATTAGGACATTTGCTCGAACAAGATCATGATTCATTTGATGTGGATGGGGAAATGTGAGTATTCTAATGTAACTCAGAGTTTAGCAACTTGGTAAAACCTGTATTGTGATAATACAAATCTTCTTGGAAGTGGTTTTACTTCAAAGCATCTGGACAGAGGTTATTTGCTTGTAAGTTTGCAAACATTCAAGGTATTAATGCGTGTGATGCCAGAGGAAGTATGCCAGCATCTGAATTCAACAGGAGATTTTGGAGGCTTGGTCTGATGTTTAAATCATTGTTGAGCTGTTGAGGGGGTTGTGATAGAGTTTACCCTAGTTTTACTGAGCCTTTAATGCCAAGCGTCCAAATCTCCTTAAGATCATTGTAAAGGCATAGAAGATGCACAAACTTAGGGCAAGAACATATCAATTTTCTGCATGTGTTCAGGATGCACTGCAATGTCCTGTCTAGAATCCAGGAAGATAATAATTGGAAATATTCCATTATCCAATTTATAACATCCCTCTCAACTCCACGTTGATGATGCAATGAATAAGTAGATATTTTTTTTGTCAAGCTCTAGGAGTTGTGCTTGACCACGTTGATTAAAGCTTATAGGAATGGTCTTCAAGTTTTTTAAAGCTCTTCACACTTAGAATTATGCAGATTGCATTACTTGCATATGAATTGAGCTTGCCATTTTGTAAGAGTCTACCATTGCAAAGGTATGTTCATGATTGTTGTGGCACTTGGGAGCTTGTTTGTCCCGGATCCAAGCTTGAATGTTAGGAAGAAACTGAGCATAGTGTAGTCCAAAACTTCAATTAACTAGCAATATAAGGCACATTCAACCCTAGGTCAATTCCTATGCCCATGCATAGGAAGGATACACTCTAATGTCTTGTGAAGCTAAGAAGTGGAAATATTCCATTTTCCATAGTGTAATGTTCTTTCCCCCCCACATGAACTAGTGCCAAGGGGGGGAAATAGATCATGAGGTTAAAGAAAAAAAAAAAGCTTAGTAAAGAAAAGAAGAAAAAAATCAAAACTGCAGCTACTAGCCAACATCGTCATCGTCATCTTCAAAAGCATCAAACCGCCTTGAACTCATCGCCATCTCCTCCACAATTGAACGATCAATAGCGACCTTGGTATTATTACATGTAGTGAAGTAGGAGAACAAAGGACCATAATGGTTCGGCTACAAGCATAAGGCTATAAAGCCTTAGCTTAGGACTAAGGCAAGGCTAGTTAGCCTTTTTCTTGCATACTAGTTGTTGTTGATAATAAATCCAGAGAGAGAGAGAGAGGGAGAAGAGAAGTGAAAGGAGAAGGGGAGAGAAGAAGTGGAGAAGGGAAGTGGAGAGAGAAGGAGAGAAGAAGTGAAGATGAGAGGAGAAGGGAGAAGAGAGAGAAAAAAGAAGCAAAATAGAGGGTGTGAAGAGAGGAGAAAAGTGGAGGAGATTAGAAGAGGTGAAGAGAAGAAGAAGAGGAGGAGAGTTGAAGAGGTGGAGAAGGATAGAAGGAAAGGAGAGTAAAGAAAGAGGAGAGGTTTGAACAAAGGACATCTCCGATCGCAAGAGGAACACCACTCCGATCCACGAGTATTTCGACACAAGTCTTTCCTCCTTGATGAGATCGCAATATCACAAGGAGCCACCAATCCTGTTAGTAGATATGTTAGCTTTCGTGTGAGTTTGTGCATGGTTTAGGGCTGGGCATTATTTAGATTATTTTAAGCATTTTTTATGGTCTTCATTTTGGTAATATTTACCATTTATTGTTGGCAAACTAGCATTAAACGTTGGTCGACTTGATCGTATTGAGGACATATTTTTGTTGTACTTATTTAGGCTCTTCCTCCTTAGTCAGTTAGTCACTCACCATCACACTCGTGGATCTTTTGCTAGGGAGGAGCTAGTATCGGTGTCCACATCCAGTGACTCACTGTTGTTTGCGACTATCTCGTGTTGGATATATGGATTCCATTTCCCAGGCATACATCTGAGTTCTCATCAGTATTTTGTTCTTTAGTGTTTCTTCTTTCCTTTCTCTTTTATTTTGTGTTTAACAATTTATTTCAGCACATGTTTATGCTTCCATTGCTGCATTCACTTTCGACATGGTATTAGATTTCAAGTTTTGTGCTCTTGCTGCATTTTCTTTACTGATTTCAGGAATGTTTGACTATTAGTGATTAGGTGACTGCTGTTCCAACTAGGCACCTTGTTTTCCTGTGTTTCTGTTGACGTCAGCATCTGTACAGCCTGCATCAGCACCTCTACTGCCTGCGTGTCTGTTCCAGCTTGCGTTTTGGTGTCTTTGCATCTTCTCTTGGCTAGGCGATTGCATTATTAGACTGTTTTTATTGTTCTATGCAATTTCTAGCTGATTTATTGAATTTTTGAAGCAGATTTTTTTGGTTTTGACGAACTTTTGGCGATATTCCAATACCTTCACATCCAAACACAGATTTTTTTGGTTTTGACGAACTTTTTTGGTTTTGACCTAATGCTAGTTGAGCATGAGGCGTCTTCGTGGTTACAAGGGTGGCTTTCGTCATCTTATGGAGGTTCTAGTGAGGCTTTTGTAGCTTCAGAGAGGGGTTTGAAGAAAAAGACCTAGTGCTACCACTATGGGAAGAAATGTCATTTATGGAAGGATTGCAAAGAGTTAGCGGTTTCCAAGAAGTAGAAGGAGAAGAAGACGAAGTGGAATGTGGACTCCTCCAGCAAGGCATCATTTCCCTTAGACTTAAGACTCCAATCCTCCAGCCACAGTGAAGGCCAAGGCGCAAAAGGAATCAACTTCTTTGGCTTGTGGGAAGGGATTGATGGCCCCTTCCTCTGTTGCTTACTAGTGGTGGTGATGCTGGCATCCCTCATGACTCTCCAATGTCAGAGAGGGAGTGTGAGAGGGTGGACAGATGGGGCAACCGCGTCTTATCTATACATCTATATAGATGCACAGGATCTAGAGAGGGACTTCCCTGACGCATTGATTTAAGTTTGGTAGGTTCAAATCTTGGAGCGAAGATTGGCATCCAGGTTCATGATGGACTATCTGGCATCGAACAGGATTGGTTCCTAGTCATGAGCTCACAGAAGGGGACACTTTGGCAGCTTGACTGAAGGCGGGGAATCCATGGTCATGTATGTTCCAGAGGCATTTTTGACAAGATGTTCATGTATGCTACTGAGAGACATTGGGATAAACATTGGCTATGATTTTCTCTATTTTTAGGTGTTAGTACGATCGACATCGACATCAAGTTTTCTTTGAGAATCGAGGCACCTTGGTGGTGGCTTGCGTAGCCATTACTTGGGTATCCATGGTTCTACTTGGTGATTGTATGTTGTATGGTTTATGATTCATTATTATTGTACTGTTGTATTGTATTAGATCACCCATGATTCGAGAGGAAGTTAGCAAATATATCAGCTCATGTGCGAGTTTGTGCATGCTTTAGGGCTGGGCATTATTTAGATTATTGTAAGCATTTTTAATGGTCCAACTCACTGTTGTATGCAATTGTCTCGTGTTGGATATATGGATTTCATTGCCCGAGCCTACATCTAAGTTCTCATCTGTATTATGTTCTTCAAGGTCTCTTCTTTTCTTTCTCTGTTGTCCTGTGTTCGGCAGTTTATTGCAACACATGTTTATGCTTTCATTGCTGCATCCACTCTTGACAAATCCGTCTAGAGCACAAGACTGTGAAAGTTCGGAGCTAGTGCCGTAGATGCCTTCCTGCGATAGCTCCCAAGAGGAGATATTCTGGAGTGACGAGTGCGAGAGCTACCAAGGTGGTCACAAACGCGGTCGATATGCCATCTCACACAGCGCAAGATTAGGTTCCTTCGTAAATTAATACTTGTTCAATACATTGTTAGGAATGTAGAAATAGGACGCATAAGGATTATTAAGTCAAAATAGTATAATTAAAAGCTAGGGTAAATTTTATAAATTGCATTGAACAATTATCTCAAGATCCTTATAAACGAATAGTCCCATCAAGAATAAGTTCCTTTTGCATTTATAAATCATGTTATAAATCATGGAAAGATGAAAGCAGGATTAGCCTTAATTTCTTTACATTTATAAATCATAGAGAGATGAAAGTTGCATTAAGAACAATTTCTTTTTGCATGAAAACGTTGAAAAGATGGAAGTTACATTAAGAATAATTTCTTTTTGCGTTTATAAGTCATGTAAACATTAGGATAAGTGAAGTTGCCTAGTAATAGTTTCTTTAGTTTTTTCTCAAATCATGTAAACGTAAGGGATGGTGAAAATCGTATCAAGGATATTCCTTTTTGCGCTTACAGAAATCTTGAATATCAATAAATATTCCCTTAGTATTTATAAACATAGGAAAAATAGCTTTAGCTTGTATTAAGCGAATTAAGAAGGTTAAAATAGATGATCAAGATTATCAATTAGATGTATTTCTTAAAGGATAAGAATCCCTCTATAAATTAAAAAAATCCAATAAATTCCCCTAATTTAGAATAATCTCCAGATTCTTGGTGAGGTTAACAACCAATCCTTAATGAGAATTATGGATGAAAGATCACAAACAAAGACCAACAACAACTAAGGAAATGACCCAAAAGAGGAAGGTTAATTGAAGTTTAAAGAGGGGAAATCTAGAAAAAAAATTAATTCCGAATGGAAATTGGGAGAAAAAAACCCAAGATTAGAAGAGAACGGAGTTGAAAGCGGTTGCCTCCAAGTTAAGATCTCGGTCAATTGTCTCTTTATTTGTTAGGAATATTGCTTGAAATAAATTACTTGTGCTCACAGCAATGCATACAAGTTTGACTCAATGCACTTAGGAAATTGATTGAATAATGGAAAATCCTAATACGCTAAGTCTCAACAGGATAAAAAGGAAAGCACACTAGATCTCCCCCAAGGCTAGTTGCGAGTCCCTTTTGTCAGAAGTGGAGTAGCAATGAAAGCATAAATATATGCTGTAATAAACTGTTGAAACACAAGACAAAAGAGAAAGGGAAAGAAAGAACATTGAAGAATACAATACAGGTGAGAATGGAATCCATATATCCAACATGAGACGATCGCATACAACAGCGAGTCACTAGCTGCGTAGGCACTGGCACTGGCACTGGCTCCTCTCCCCAACAGAAGATCCACAAGTGATGATGAGTGATTGACTGACTGAGGAGGAAGAGCTTGAATAAATAAGACAAAGAGGTTGCAACCAGTAGAAAAACGCAGGTGAGGAGAGAGAAAGACTGAAAACGCAGGTAGGACAGCCTACAGGAGAGAGAAAGACTAAAAACGCAGGAAAAAATAGCAGTAGCAGCCAATATGCTGAAATCAGCTCCGAACAATGTGTGATAGGTTGGAAACAGGCACCAGACTGTTGTAGACAGCAATGGCCAGCTTGGACCGCAATGTCCTCCACGTTTGGGGTGTGGATAGCAAGTTGAAATACCTGAAATCTGCAAAAACGAGATTGTTTTTTGAATGGAGAGTGATCAACAACAGTCTTTTTGCTGTAAACAAGGGTGGAAGGCTGGAAACAGGCGCCAAATTGTAGATAATAGCAAGGGACAGCTGAGATTGCAATGTCCTCCACGAAAGGGGTGTGGGCAACAAGCTGAAAACACCTAAAACCTGCAAAAACGAGATTTTGATGCAGTGAAAGAAGAAGAGAAGTGGATACCGAACTCGCCACCGGTCTTTGCCTTCACTGGAGTGGAGGATCTTTGCTGCTGTTTGAGTAGATCCAGCTCTGATACCATGTCAAAAGATGACGTACCAGCAAGACAGTAGGGTTGGCAGGGAGGCACACGGAGTGAACTCGGCAAACACGGAGAAGAGAAGAGAAGAGAGAAGAAACTCTAATGAATGGAATGATGAAGATTTGAATCATGGAGTGAATGTGATACAAGGGAACAAGGGTGCTGTAGCACAAGGAAGATGATGATGACAGCCACGAACCACGAACCACAATGTCCTCGTGAAGGGGTGTGAGGGTAGTGGAGAGGTTGGAGAGAAGAGGTGACGGACTGAATGAATCAGCTGTGAGGAATGAATGAGAGTGTGGCTTATAAATAGGCATAGTCAGTCTAGGATGGCGTCCCTTTTTGGGGCTGTAAACCCTAAACGCAAACCCTAAATGCAAAACGCAGAAACGCAAAAACGCAAACTATGGGTGAAGGGTTTCTCAACAACAAGATCCCAAGTATCATTAGCATATAGAGATTTAATCTCTTCTTGCATAGCTAGCTCCCACTTACTACTGAATTTACATGACTTGGCCTCTTTATATGTAAGAGGCTTACCCTCATCTGTAAGCATCATATAATGCAAAGAGGGGTCATACCTATGTGGCTGCCTTCTTAAACGTGAAGACCTGCGTACCCAATGAACTACATTTTCAAGAATTGGGTCTACATCTAGAGGTATGTTATTTTCAGCATTTATTGGCTGTTGTAAGCCATTTTCAGCATGCTGTTCATGCTTACAACACCTTCATTTTTATTACCAGCACCTGTATTTTCATAATCGGCAAGTCTATCTTGCTGTCCATGACCTCCTTGTGCTTCTATTTGTTGTCCATCATTATTTGGCTCAAAAATAACCAATTGATCATCAGTTTCAGCCTGTGGTAAAGCATCGCGAGGCTCATCATTTGAAGTAATAGGTGGCTGCAAATTCTGAAATTTGACCTTTTTCATATCTTCATTAGAGGCTAAAGTACCTTTCAGCAATTTTGCCTCATTAAACACAACATTATGGCTGCGAATAATTTTCTTGGACTGAGGTAACCACACTTTGTAGCCAAATTCACCCTCATCACCATAGCCCATGAAAATGCATTTGGTGGATTTTAGGTCAAGTTTGTTCCTTAGCTCATCTCTAACATGCACAAAAGCATTATAGCCAAATATACGTAAATGTCATATGAGGTTGATTTGCCAAACCAAACCTCCTCAGGGATGCCATTATTTAAGGACTTGTTTGGAGAGCGGTTGCAAATGTGAACGGTGGTTTTAAGTGCCTCTTCCAAAATTCACGAGGGAGATTAGCATTGGACAGCATGCACCGTACTCTTTCACATAAGGTCCTATTATATCTTTGGTTTTAAGTGCCTCTTTCAAAATTCACGAGGGAGATTAGCATTGGACAGCATGCACCATACTCTTTCACATAAGGTCCTATTATATCTTTTAGTCACCCCATTTGAAGAAGGGCTGTAAAGAGCCATAAGCTCCCTCTTAATTTCATGCAAGTCACAAAAAGACTTGAATTCAATAGATGTGAACTCACCCCCATTATCAATTCTCAAGCATTTCAACTTTCTACCTGTCTGAGTGGTCACAAACGGATGAAAAGTTTTAAAAACAGCAAACACTTCACTTTTCTTTTTCAACAGATAAACCCAAATTTTCTTGGAACAGTCATCAATAAAAGAAACAAAATATGGAACACCACCCAATGATTTCACGGGTATACTACATACATCAAAATGCACCAAGTCCAAGACATTGGACTTACAAGAGACACTAGAGTAAAATGAAATTTTCATTTGCTTTCCAAACTGACAGTCACTACAAAAGTCAAGTTTAGAGCCTTTTCCATAAACCCTCTTCAAAGAGGTAAGGGTATCAAGTCCTTTCTGGCTCATATGGCCTAATCCCTTATGCCACAACTCCAAATGGCAACCAATTTCAGTAATTGCAAGAAACTTGCCATTCAAAGCTTTACAATGCAAACAATACAAAGTGCCCATCTTGGTTCCTTTTGCAATCAACATGAAATCCTTTTTCAATTTCCACAAACCACAACCAAACAGTGTAGTGTAACCATGCAAGTGAAGCTGACCAACAGATAGTAAACTCTTCTTGATGTTAGGCACATATCTGACATCTTTTAACACAAGCTTTTCCCTATTATCTAAAGACAAGTGTACAGTGCCAATCCCATCAATGTTGCAAGCGTGATTATTTCCAAGATATACTTTTCCATAACTACGTGCATTGAACATAGCGAAACATTCCAAGCAAGGAGTTATATGGAAAGAGACACTAGAGTCTACAATCCAAGTCCGAGTGACACCATCATCAACTGGCAAAAGTGCATCAATCACATCAGCTATGGTAATATGCATATCTTGCATGTGACATACAAGAGCACCATAACTAAGTGCACATAATACGTCAGCCTCTGTATCCGAAAGCTTCTCTATGACTACACTGAAGGCCACATTGGCTGTTTCCTTGCCTTTGACTGTCTCAGATGCATCTATCTTATTCTCTTTCTTCTTTTTGTCTCTCGTATTCTTCTCTCTCTCTTGTTCCTTCTTGTAATACTTGCAATCAGGCTTCTTGTGGCCCTTCTGACCACATTGATAGCAAGTAATATCACTCTTTTTCTTTCCTTTGCTCTTGCTTCTATTTCTATGTCCAGTATTTGCATTTTTCATTTTAGCCCTACCTCTAACATTATAAGTATCTCCTCCCACTGGCAGCTCACTTCTAGCCCTTCCACTACCCTCCCACCCCTTGAGACGAACATTGCGGTTCGTGCTTCACACTACCCTCACACCCCTTGAGGCGGACATTGCGGTTCGTGGTTCATGGTGACTGACCTCTTCCTTCTTCAGCAAGGCACACTGGTATCCATGGCTTCTTTACCAACAGATGTCCAAACTACTGGGTGCTCCTATTGTGGCATCACTGGACACACCACCGATGCTTGCCAACTTCGACCTTTGCTCCCCATCCCCCGGAGTATATGCGTCTTCCACCAGGCACTTCTTGTGCCACCTCTCCTTTCTGGGCCACAGAGATCATTCTTCATCGCCTGTCAGAGTACTATGCTCAAGGCAATAAGACGCATCCGATGCGCACTAAGTCCTTTTGAGCACATGGAGGATCGATTGGCGCTATGACCTCCTACAGATCATCGCAATGCCAGCGGTAATCTTCTTCCACCTATTTTCGGGTACAGTGGCTACCACGGCCCGTGGTTCTGTAGTCCACTCCGTCGAGAGATAGTGATTGTTTGATACCGTCTCCTCGTCAGTCCGCTCCTTCGAGAGACAGTGGTTGCTTGAATCTTTCCTCTTCTTCGGCTACCCAGTCTGCTCCACTGAGCGACAGCGATTGTTGCCCACCTCTTGCTCATTCTGAGCCCCACTCTTCCTCACCCTCGACTACTTAGGTTCGAGAGGCTACCTTCGGGAGCTCTTCGGCACCCCAGATACCTTCTTCAGCTGCAACTTAGTGACGAGGCCTTCGTATTCCTTCCAGCATGGATGCACGGAGCTAGTGGTTTCTCTTTCGAGGTTGTGTTTCGGGCTCTCCAGTTCGCTTTGTCTACTGGTCTTTATTGCAAGTTTTCTTTCTGGTGGAAATCTTGGATCTTAGGGATCCTCTACATCTTCTTCCTCCTCTTCTCTTCTTGCCTTGGTCACTTGGTTAGCATGGAGCCACCTTCCGAGATCGAGTACAGGAATATCCTTATGGTTCTTGGCACCACACAAAGTCCGACATTTCTCCTATGCATTGCATGTTTTCATCATCTTTGTACTAGGGCGCTTGGGCAAGTGAACAATTTCCCCACAAGGGACACTGTCTAAGTGGCACTTGCTGCATGAGCATTCTTGAGTATGTAGCATTGCATCTCCGCCTCACTCTTCTATTGTTCCCCTTTTTGGGCATGAGAGGGGGTGTTGAGAAACCCTTCATCCGCAGTTTGCGTTTTTGTGTTTCTGCGTTTTGCGTTTAGGGTTTGCAGCCTCGAAAATGGGCGCCATCCTAGACCGACTATGCCTATATATAGGCCACTCTCTCATTCATTCCTTACGGCTGATTCGTTATGTCCGTTACCTCTTCTCTCCAGCCTCTCCACTACCCTAACACCCCTTTAGGAGGACGTTGCAGTTTGTGGTTCATGGCTGTCTTCATCATCTTCCTTATGCTACGGCACCCTTATTCCCTTGTATCACATTCATGCCATGAATCAGATCTTCATCATTCCATTCATTAAAGTTTCTTCTCTCTTCTCTTCTCTTCTCTTCTCTTCTCCATGTTTGCCGAGTTCACTCCGTGTTTCTCCCCGCAAACCCTACTGTCTCGCTGGTACGCTATCTTTTGACAGAAATAGGTTGAAAATGTCAAATGGATGCTGATTGATATAGAGGCACTAGAATATGAATGTTTCTGTAAATTGTGGGTAAAGGTGGGGGTATTGGGGCACGTAAGCCTTGCCCAAGAGTCGGCTGGGACAAAACAAAATTATGAAAAGATCCACTAGGTGATGCCATAGAGGCAAACTAGGGTACCAACCGATCCACACTGAGTGGTGGTTGGGTGGCATGGCCTACATTTCCAAGCCATGAAAAATTCAAAAGTGTGTGATGATGGGAGGATGAACCTCCATCATGGAGACACCACTCGGCTGAGGAAAAGACTAGGTCCGAAAAGGTGTGGCTAAGGGTGAAGAATCCCCAGCATGATGTGTAAAGAGATGAAAGATGGACTTAATGGAGGCTGAAAGAAGTTGTAGTGGAACCAGTGGATAGGATATTAAATGGATTTGCCATATATGTAGTTGTGGGAAATGTGTTAGGTTTCTTGTGCACAAAACACAGCCTTTTGGAGAGATCACATGCATATGGGGATGACGTTGGAGCAGCAAATGTAGAGTATGATGCCGCTAGGCTGGAAACACTTAGTGTTGAAGGTGGGTGACAGCTCCTGGGAGTATACATTGCGAAGACAAGGCTGGAAACAAACGCCTGATGGATTAGACAACAATGGATGGCTTCGACTGAGATGTTCTTTGCAAACAGGGTGTGGGCAGTGAAGCTAGAGAGTTTGAAACTTGCAAAAATGAGATTGAATTGAATGGAGGGCAGCCTACCTATTTGTAGAAAGTTTTGGGACATCCTATCATGCACAATTTAAAAACTCTCTCAAACTGCGCACCATTTTAGGGTTTTCATTGATTAGGCATTTTTTGGGGCTGTTTAAGAGGCCAATTCAGCATTTAATACTTATTTTAGCTCAATAGTGGGATGGGTCGAAGATTAAATGGATTTGTGATTGGTGTAGATGTGGGAAATAAATTAGGTTCCTATTGTTCATTAAACGCAAATGATGAAAAAGGTGACTCATCAAAATCAATTTGACCAAGAGATGTCAAAGCTGAAGGAAAAGACTTGTATGAAGAGTTCCTTCATCCTAAGCATTACCAATATACTTGCAGGAAAGAGGAAGTAAATTCAAAAGATTGAGAAGTATTGATTTGCATACTTGACATAGGAGTGAATGAGGGTGGAGTTGTGTATGAAAAAGATGAAAGAGATAAAGTTGAAGATATGGTAGTAGAGAGAAAAATGGTTTGTATTTCATGCCAGTTTCCATGTTAGGATGGCCAATTTTTTGTGAAGCTTTCATCCTTTTTGCAAAATCATTAGACCGGTGCACCGAATCTAGAGAGAAAAACTCAAAATTACCTTTAATGTGTGGAGCTTAATACACGAGGATGAAATTATATTTGGGTTATGAGATCTCTTATGGTCTATGGATTCCATGGTAGTTTGAAGACTCTCCACCCATGTTAGAAGGATGAGCAAGCTGTGAAGCTTGCTCTATCCTGTGTCTTGGTATGTTCGAAGTCATCTTATCCTTCTGTTGTTCCTACTTGTGAAGGGATTTCAGATCAAAGTCCGAGGTTTCATGGAAGAGAATCTTACTCTGATACCACATGAGGAAATATCCTAACGTAGAAATATAAATGAAAGCGTACGACAAAGTATGTACTTAATAGAACATAGTAAGGTTTAGGGTAACTCAAAGACGATAAACTCAATGAAGATCGGAATGAATTAATAAATATCATACAATGCTCATGCAGCAAATAAACTGTGTAGGGGATAATAAGTATACCCCAAATTGTTGTGTCTCAAGGACCAAGGCAGAGGTAATGTCACGAGGATATGAAATTTTATTACTTTGCTTAGGATTTGATTAAAAGTTAATTAAATGTCTTAATGTCACTTGCACATGTGAGGTGGTAGTTAATTATTTTACAATGTGGGACCCAAGACCTCTAGATATCAGTTGGTGCCAAAGGCAAAAGTTGTAATAAGTTATATTTGATAGGTAATAGGTGGTACTTGGTGTCAAATTTGAGCCTAGACCATTTATTGGCTACTAATGTTAGTGGTGACACTAGAGACAATGCATTAATTAACTAATTAATGTTAGTTTAAGGATCAATAACTACTGAGGGATACTTGGAAGACAAATTAGCCTAGCTAATTTATTTATTGGTTGACAAAATTAGATATTTTGAAAACTAAAATAGTTTTGAAAATTAATATAATAAGCTGAATAATGTTGGAAAATGAGATTAGAAGGCTAGCACTTGACTAAACTTGCCCATGCAAGTGAAAAAAACGTTTTTAGGTGCTAGTGAAAGTCTATTCTAGCCATTGTAAGAGAGAAAAAGGTTGTTAGAGAGCAAGGATAGGTTGCTGATGTGATTTGAAGCCACCAAGGATCAGTCCTATAGCATGTGATAGCAGTTTGGAGCCCTCCAAGAGAAGGTGACAACAGCCCAAGGTCCTTTCGGTATAGATGAGAACATACAGGAGGGGCAGTAGTCTTTATGGTGGTCCTAAGCTATAGGTGATAGCTTCCATGGCTGTTTAAGCAGGGCAGTAATAGCTTTTCAGCGTTTCTGGCAATGAAACTTCGAAATTTCTCTCTCTACGGCATTCTCTCTCATTCTCCAGCCATCTCTCGAGTTATGTTGACATTTTCTAGTAGTTTGAGCCATCAGAGGGTGAGATCTTAGTTAATCTCTATTGTAAACCCTAAATTACGGCAAACCAAGGGGCAAAATTGGTTTGAAGGCTTGCTGATCATTTGTGATAGCAAGGGGCATTTAGATTAGCGGAGGAGATTAAGGAATCTTAGTTATACTCCATTCAATTGCAATATAAGTTGAAGAAATACCGAAAGGGCGTCAATTTTGGAGCCAATAGGGTGTCCAATGTCCAAGATTGTATGGTAAAATGTGCATTTTCATTTTGTGTTAATTGTGGTAATTAAGTGCTTGATCACGTTATGTGGAATTTCCATAAGGCATCATAGTCACAACATTGGCTAGTATTATCCAACCATACCATACCCCTAACTTGCTGAAAATTTCCAGCCAGCATATACATAACATAAAACTAAAAATTAGTCCATAATTGTTGCTAGAAACCTATTGGATGCATTCATAACTCATGTTTCTCAATTGTTCGGACCTCACAACCATAGTACAACATATTCTCAGTATAAACCATGGCTGAAACTATAAATGGCATTCACTAGTAGGTTGTTGTTCATGGAACTTGTCATGAGGACATGTATTTTTGAAACCTCACTTAACATGTGGATTAATTTTTAATCACATGGTTAAGTAAATGTTACACATGTGAGGTGTAATTGGGGTTAGAGTAAATTTATGAGCCGCCCGAGACTCAAGAAAATCATGGGATGTCAAAGGCAAAGTTGCTATAAGTTATGCCACATAGGTACTTGGTGGTATTTGGTGCTAGTTGTTGGTCTAGGTCATTCATTTGGCCATATAAGTGTTAGTTCGTGATATTAGAGAAGTGGCATTGAATGGTATCTAATGCCAATGTGATGGTCAAAGATGGCGCAGAGACACTCGGGGATGGAAGTTACCTAGCCAATTTAATCATTGGCCAGTTAGATTATTTTTCAGGGCACCAAAATATCCATGTAAGACTAAAAAACATCTTTAGAGACTGAAGAGAGGCATTTTAGTGTATTCAACTTGCAAGAGAGAAGGAGGAGATGCTGTTAGTTTGATTTGCAGCCATTGGAGGACTTTCTCAGGCAGCCAGGGGCATGAGAAGATCAATCAGTATCAGGTGATAACATCTACAGGCTGTTGAGACAAGGAAGCAGCAATAAATGACTTTTTTTCATTAGTTCTTTGCATCTATAAGCTGTTGAGACAAGGTAGTAGCAATAAATGTTAGATTTTCTTCAGTTCTTCACAAGGAAAGTCCGAATTTTCTCTCTCCTCAGCATTCTCTCTCATCTCCCAGCCTTTCTACAGCCTTGCTCCGAATATTATAGCGTTGAGATTACCAAAGGTTGAGAAATTTCAAATTTCTTTGCTGTAAATCCTAATATATAGTAGAAATTAGGGTTTAGCAATAGCCTTGAGAAGCATGCCCGAAATTAGAAGCTCTAAGACTTGGATTCAAGAGGGTTGAAGTTGTTTTCAGTCAAATTCATGTGGAGGGATCAATGAATCAATGAACTTAGGGCATTTTCCATCTCCATCAAAGCGGGTGAACGCCAATTGATTGCCCGAATCAAGGGGCAAATCAGATTGAAGACTTGCTGGTCATTTTGGACAGCAAGGGGAGTCGGAATACCAAAAGGGATTGGGAGAATCCCATTATACATCAACTTCTTTTTCAATTAAGCTAAATAAATATCGAAAGGGATGCCAATTTTGGGACCAATAGGGTGTCCATTGTCCAAGATTGTAAGTTAATTTGCATTTCTTAGTTTTGTAATAAATGTTACTATTGTAACTAAGTTGTAATTAGGGAATCACTACCCATACATAGAAGAAAGGCTTGTTTCGGAACCATCTATAAACCATTGAAAACTGAGCATTAATTGATCACTTGTTGATCTGAGAATGAATCATAAACTGTTGTAAATGTAATCCAAAATTGATCACAAATTGATTGCAAAAACCAATCGGTAAAAGATTGATGCAAAACTGATCTAAAAAGTGACCATATACAATTCTCAAATTGATTAAAAAATGAGTTGAAATTGATCAGAATTTGATCTCAAAATTGAGGCAAAAGTTTATGCCAAACTAATCATAAACTGATCCCTACTAATGTAGAAATATAGTCTTAGAGCCGCGGTACAACCATACTCATTTGTATACATCTCACAGTTATTGGTACATTGAGTAGTGACCCGATGACAGACATATTGTCAACACAGTATCTTGGATGCATTGCTAAATACATCCGAGATCGATTATGTATGAGATCTGTCCACAACTAGGGGAGTGAAAGTACTACCTTTCCCTGTGCATTAGGCAATGCTTTCGGATCCCTACTCTGCTGAACCTAATTAAGCCCAAATTGAAGTCGGCTCTAACTAAAAGGCATCTAGGCAAATCTGCAACAATTGAGGATGGTTTGTCAAGTCATACTCTTCCATCCATTTTGCATCCGTTGGTGAATAATTCTGAAACTTCACCAGATATCTTTTAGAAGCTTTACCTCTAACCTTTCTTTCCTTATATGCCAAGATTTGCTCAAGTACCAAAATCTCATTGAGCTCCTCAACCTCAAGCTAAATTTGAGCAGATACATTCTTTGGTACATCACCACAAGAAGGCCTCAACTAACGGATATGAAAGGCATTGTGTATTCGCCAATGTGGAGGTAATTTCAATCGATGTCACATTGCTGATCTTTTCAAACACTTGGAAGGACCCATAGTATCTCACTTCAGATACAACCTCTCTCATCCTTTTATCTTTTTCAGCCTTGCCTTTTTAAAATGCAACAATACATAATCACCCTCTATAAAGTGCAAAGCATGTCTATGGCGATCAATTGTATTCTTTTGCTTTCTTGTGATTTTTGAAGTATATATTTTATCTTTGGGACAATGCAATGCAATTGAGGATGATTCTAGAGATTTCAAGGAGGTGGTCTGTCACAAGGATGTGAAGTTTTATTGTTTTGCTTAGCATTTGATTAAAAGTTATACAAATGTACTAATGTCACTTACACATGTGAGATGCAAGTTAGTTATTTCACAGTGTGGGACCCAGGACTCCGAGATATCAATTGGTGCCAAAGGCAAAAGTTGTAATAAGTTATGCTTAACAAGTACTAGGTGGTACTTGGTGTTAGATTTGGGCCTGGGCCAATTTATTGACCACTAATGTCAATGATGGTGATATGAGAGACTAGGCATTAATTAATTAATTAATGCTAGTTAAGAGTCAATAATTGCTCAGGGATACTTGGAAGGAAATTGGTCCAGCTAAATTAATTATTGATTGGTAGAGTTAATTTTTTGAGCACTAGAATAATTATTAAAATAATTTTCAAAATTAGTATTTTAAAATTATTGCAATAAGCTAGATAATGCTTGAAAATGGGATTAGAAGGTTGCCATTGGGCAAAACTTGTCTATGTAAGGCTAAAAAACGTTTTTAGGGATTGATGGAAGTCTAGTCCAACCATTGTGAAAAAAGAAGGCTATTAGAGAGAGCAAGAAGAGGATGTTAATGTGATTTATAGCCACTAAGGATTAGTGCTACAGCATGTGATAGTAGGTTGGAGCCCTCCAGGAATAGGTGACAGTAATCCAAGGTCCTTTACGTGTAGATACGGCATATAAGAGGGGGTAGTAGTCTTTTTGGTGGCTGTAAGTGACAACTTCCATGGTTGTTTGAGAAAGGTAACAATAGCTTTTCAACATTTCTTATGATGAAACTTTAAAATTTCTCTCTTCGCAACATTTTCTCATTTTCTAGTCATCTCTCAAGCTATGTCAGCATTTTCCAGGAGTTTGGGCCATCAGAGGAAGAGATTTCTTCGTCAATCTTTGCGACAAACCCTAAATTGTAGTAGAAATTAGAATTTGACAGTCACCTTGGGATGCATGCTTGGAATTAAGGGCCTAGGACTTGAAATTCAGCTGTTGAAATTGAGGAATTTTAGGAAGATTCAAGAGGTTAGCTAGCTAGTATCAAATTTTGACTTCGTTTTTCAAGAAGCAGGGCGAAGGTCAGTCCCCAAACAAACGAAGGGGCTAATTGATTTGAAGGCTTGCTGATCATTTGTGGCAGCAAGGGGTATTTGAATTAGCAGAGAAGATTAAGGAATCTCAATTGTACTCCATCCAAGTGCAATATGAAGTTAAAGAAATACCAAAAGGGGCTCCAGTTTTGGAGCCAACAGGGTGTCCAATGTCCAAGATTTTATGGTAAAGTGTGCATTTCAATTTTGTGAATTTGTCAATTGCTATGATTAAGTGCTTAATCGGGTTTCATCACCCTCTCCAAGAAGGAAGATTGGTTTCAGATAATGAACTGGAGAGTGTGTCGTACTCTTGACGGATCTTGAAACACAATAAGACAAGCCCCAAGATATCGGATAACAACAAATGTAGTAAATGATGTGTTGAATCAGTGTCTGACGCGCAAAGGAGAAAGAGAAACAAACAATGCAAGAGTTTGTTGAGAAACCCTTCACCCTTCACCCGCAATTTGTGTTTTTGCCTTTCTGCGTTTTGTGTTTAGGGTTTGCAGCCCCAAAAAAAGGCTCCATCCTAGACTGACTATGCCTATTTATAGGCCACTCTCTCATTCATTGCTCACGGCTGATTCATTCAGTCCGTCACCTCTTCTCTCCAGCCTCTCCACTACCCTCACACTCCTTTAGGAGGACATTGCGGTTCGTGGTTCATGGCTGTCTTCATCATCTTCCTTGTGCTATGACACCCTTGTTTCCAAGTATCACATTCACTCCATGATTCAGGTCTTCATTATTCCATTTTACAGAGTTTCTTCTCTCTTCTCTTCTCTTCTCCATGTTTGCCGAGTTCACTTCGTGTTCCTCCCCGCAAACCCTACCGTCTCGCTGGTACGTCATCTTTTGACATGTTATCAGAGCCAGTTCTGCTCAGCTAGCAGCGAAGATCCTCCACTCCAGTGAAGGCAAATCGGTATCCACTTCTCTTCTTCCACTGCATCAAAATCTCGTTTTTGCAGATTTCAAGTATTTCAGCTTACTGCCCACATCCCGGACGCGGAGAACATCGCGGTTCAAGCTGGCCATTGCTGTCTCCATCAGTTGGCGTCTGATTTTCAGCCCTCTTCACGCAATTTGGAGGTGATTCTAGCGAGGCAACTGCTATTCCTGTGCGGGCCTGCTGTCGTACAGCCTACCATATCATCACAGTCCTCTTGCCTACGTTTTTAGTCTTTCTCTCTCCTCACTTGCGTTTTTCTACTGGTTGCAACCTCTTACTGCTGGTCACATCCTCCTCCCATTGGCAGCTCACTCCCAGTCCTTCCACTATCCTCCCACCCCCTTGAGGCGGACATTGTGGTTCGTGCTTCACATTGCCCTTATATCCCTTGAGGCGGACATTGCGGTTCGTGGTTCATGGTGATTGACCTCTTCCTTCTTCAGCAAGGCACAAGGGTATCCATGGCTTCTTTACCAATAGATAATCAGACTACTGGGTGCTCCTACTGTGGCATCATCGGACACACCGCCGATGCTTGCCGACTTCAACCTTTGCTTCCCACCCCTCGGGAGTATATGCGTCTTTCACTAGGCACTTCTTGTGCCACCTCTGCTTTCTGGGCCACCGAGATCGTTCTGCATTGGCTATCAGAGTACTATGCTCAAGGCAATAAGACGCATCCAATGCACACTAAGTCCTTTCGAGCACATGGAGGATCGATTGGCGCTACGACCTCTTGGAGATCATCGCAATGCCAGCGACAGTCTTCTCCCACTTATTTTCAGGTATAGTGGCTTGCACGACCTACAGATCTGCAAACCGCTCCATCGAGAGACAATGATTGTTTGATAGCATCTCCTCGTCAGTCTGCTCCTTTGAGAGAGAGTGGTTGCTTGACTCCTTCCTTTTCTTCGGCTACCTAGTCTGCTCCACTGAGAGACAACGACTCTTGCCCACCTCTTGCTCATTTTGAGCCCCACCCTTCCCTACCCTGGACTACTCAAGTTCGAGAGGCTACCTCTGGGAGTTCTTCGGCACCCCAGATACCTTCTTTGGCACGACTGGCGGCACTTCCTTTGTCATCAGACATTTCGGAGTTCATGATTCATGAGTTTTTGGATTCTCTATCTACTTCAAAGGGGGATGTTATTTCTTTGCCCTTAGAGGGGGTGTCTATTTCTTCAACTTTAGCGAAGGCCCCTCCACCTCCCACTGAAGTGGTAGATACTTCTATCCTTGGCATCTTCAGACCTTGGCAGGATTCCACATCTGCTGTTATCGGTCTTTTGGCTCTGACCATTGGGGCTCCTGATACCATTGGCACCAACTCATACACTTTGCCTAGCAAGTACTGCACCCACGCCATCATGTTGCTTTCATTAACCACCACTTCTGTGGCTTCTTGTGTTGGGTTGATTGTGGGGGCCATGACTGATGGTATTGTATGCATGCGAGACCTTCCCCTTGCCTTCCTCCATTGGTCAAGGATAACATAGTGACAAAGAGAGACAAATATCCATTATCATACACCGAGCACATGCTTGAGAGAGTGGTAGGGAAGGAAGCCTATAGTTTCCTAGATGGCTTCTTCAACTATAACCAAGTGTAAGTGCACCTAGATGAAAGGCATAAAACAGTATTCGCAAAGGGAATGGGGTATGTTTGCCTACATAATCATGCCATTTGGGTTGACTAATGTGCCTACTACCTTTCAATGTCTTAAGTGCATTATTTTCAAGGACATGCTTAGAAAGTGGCTAGAAATATTCATTGACAATCTGTGTGTTCATTTCAATTGCTTGGGAGGAGCACCTGGATAAACTCCATATAGTCTTTGAATGGTGTAGGCAATAGGGTCTCTCTTTGAACCCCTTAAAATGCTAGTTGTGGGTAAAGCATAGATGTATCCTAGGGCACATGGTCTCCAAAAACGGCATTGTTACTAACTTTTCCAAAGTTAGAGTGATTGTCAATTTACCACCACCAACTAACTACAAGGGAGTTCAGTGCTTCCTCGGCCACACGGGGTAATATCAATGGTTTGTATTGAATTATGCACCTGTTGCGCGACCACTTTACGAGTTGCTGATTGTGTTTGAGTGGAATGAGGAGTGTTAATGCGCTTATGAAGAATTGAAACATGCTTTGATGATCGCACCTATTCTATGAGCCCCAGACTGGTCCATTACCTTCCATATGCATGTTGATGCATCGAAGTTTGTCGTGGCAGTAGTTTTGTGAATATATCACACATGTGGGCATTCAACCATAAGACATGAACCACTAGGCTACATTGGAGTATAACCTAAACTTCTACAATTGGCTCTTTCCACACTAGAGCCCATCAAGAGCATCCCAAACATGAAGAATTGAAATAGGCTCTGATGATCGCACCAATTCTATGAGCCCTAGATTGGTCCATTACCTTCCATGTGCATGTTGATGCATCAAAGTTTGTCATGGGAGTAGTTTTGTGAATATATCACACATGTGGGCATTCAACCATAAGACATGAACTGCTAGGCTACATTGGAGTATAACCTGAATTTCTACAATACCTAGGATCTTCATGTACCGCCTAGATCGGGACCTTGGAGGTTCAGCCGCTGCGACTTGGTGAAGGGGCCTTCGTATTCCTTCCAGCATGGATGCACGGAGCTAGTGGCTTCTCTCCTGAGGTTGAGTTTCGGATTCTCCAGTTTACTATGTCTACTGTTTTTTACTGTGGGTTCCCTTGCCGGTGGAAATCTTGGATCTTAGGGATCCTCTATATCTTCTTCCTCCTCTTCTCTTCTTGTCTTGGTCACTTGGTTAGCATGGAGCCACCTCCCAAGATCGAGTACGGGCATATCCTTATGGTTCTCCGCACCACACAAAGTCTGACATTTCTCCTATGCATTGTATGTTTTCATCATCTTTATACTAGGGCGCTTGGGCAAGTGAACAATTTCCCCATGAGGGACACAATCCAAGTGGCACCTGTTGCACGACCATTCCTCAGTATGTAGCATTGCATCTCCGTCTCACTCTTCTCTCGTTCCTCTTTTTGGTCCTGAGAGGGCGTGTTGAGAAACTGTTCACCCTTCACCTGCAGTTTGTGTTTTTGCATTTTTGCTTTTTGCGTTTAGGGTTTGTAGCCCCAAAAAGGGGCGTCATCCTAGATTGGCTATGCCTATTTATAGGCCACTCTCTCATTCATTCCTTACGGCTGATTCATTCAGTCCGTCGCCTCTTCTCTCCAGCCTCTCCACTACCCTCACACCTCTTCAGGAGGACATTGCGGTTCGTGGTTTGTGACTGTCTTCATCATCTTTCTTGTGCTACGGCACCCTTGTTCCCTTGTATCACATTCACTCCATGATTTAGGTCTTCATCATTCCATTCATTAGAGTTTCTTCTCTCTTCTCTTCTCTTCTCCATGTTTGCCGAGTTCACTTCGTGTTCCTTCCCGCAAACCCTACTGTCTCGCTGGTACGCCATCTTTTGACACAGTTAGCTGGTGATGTGGCAATCTATACAACAACTTGCAAAAAAACATAGATTTGGATGATGATGTGGCAGCTTGTATGACAACTTGATGTACTAATGCAAGGATTCAAGAATTGTCCGGGTTGGATAGCAGCCAAGAGGTCCCAACGCAGCAGTAGAGTGCCATGTGGCAGTTGCCATAGCAAATGGATGGACAATAGTAGCAGTCGGTGCTAGACAACAATTGTGAGAGGTGTGGACTACGTGATGAAGGTTGGAAACATGCCCTAGATGGGTGTAGACAAGGTTAGGTAGTCTCGACTAAGATGTTCTTCGCAAGCAAGGTGTGGGCAACGAAGCTAGAAGGCCCAAAACCTACAAGAGTGAGATTGGGCGAAATGGAGGGTACCTTGTCTATTTATAGGAAGGTTTGGGACCTTGAACCTCTCCCCATTTTCAATTCTCTTGAAGTACTCATTGTTTTAGGGTTTTCATTAATTAAGCAATTTTGGGGCTGTTCAAGAGGGTAATTCAGTGTATAATACAAATTTTAGCTCAATAGAGCATACGCCTTATAAGTCTTGGAATGGCCAGAAACCAGTGGTGTTGCATATTCGTGTCAATCAACCCAATGTGGGGTCTATGGACATGTTTGACAGTTTGTTGCCATTGTTTTAGCAAAGTGCACCTGATTTTGGTCAATTTCAGCAACCTATTGAGGGTTTACTATGGCCAAATCAGCAGCAAACACAAGTTGATCGGCAACTTGGTTTTCAGCCCATTGATCAACGCATCATTGACGATGAAGTGACTGATGAGACGGCTGCTATTTGGGAAGCTAAAAGATCAACTATGTTAGACGTTTGCACCCAACTTACGTATGACCACCATTAGCAATGTTTTTGCTTTGGCTGCTCACTTTGATTTGAATGTGCGTTAGTTGGATGTGAAGACTACTTTTTTGAATGGTGATCTTCATGAGGAGGTTTATGTCTCACAACCTCTTAGCTTTGTTCAGAAAGGCCAAGAAAGCAAAGTGTGCCATTTGCGTAATGTCCTCTATGGTTTAAAGCAAACATCTAGGGCATGGTATGGAAAGATACGTGCATACTTGATTGCTCTTGGCTTCAGTAATTCACACACTGAAAGCACACTTTATGTCTACAAAGCTGGGGACAACCTCTTGATTCTCATTCTTTCTGTGGATGACATGTAGTTGATTGGACCTCATGAAAACAAAATTCGGCCTTAAAAGCTGAATTGCAGCATGCTTTTGATATGATAGATCTTGGCCACTTGCACTACTATCTTGGCATACAACTTACTATAGTTGAGGGGGGAATTTTTTTGGCAGTAGTCTAAGTACATTGGGCAACTTTGCGTTTTCAGATGCAAGACTGCAAGCCTATCTCTACTCCAATTGGGATAGGCCACATGTTTATACTCGAGGATTCAGGAGATTCATTTGATGCTCCTCTTTATGAGTAGGATGTTGGCTGTTTATTGTATTTGTGTAATACATGGTCGGATATTTAGTTTGGGGTCTCTAAGTTGGTGCACTTTATGCACAACCCTAGTACTACACATTGACAAGCAGTTATGTGCCCTTGTTATCTCAAAGGTACTTAGACATTGGGCCTTTTTATCCTAAAGGCACTTATCTTTGCTTGCATGCATTCACATACAATTTTTGGGCTGGTTGTTTTGACACGAGGGTGTCTACTAGTGGCAATTGTTTCATGCTTGGTAATTCTTGGTTGAGCAAGAAGTAGTCTACAGTGGCAACATCTAGTTGTGAAGCTGAATATAGGGCAGCATTTACATCTACATTGGAATGTGTATGGGTTAGACGCCTTTTGGTCGATTTTAGTGTGGAATTGTAGTAATCCACTCCTATCTATATTGACAACAGAGTGCCTTGGCAATTGCGAGGAATCTAGTTTTTCATGCTCGCACGAAAAAGACAGCCCAACATAAGGAATAAGAGGAGAAAAGGCCAAAAGCACAAGGGCAACCTTAAAAGTTCAAGGAAAATGCAAAAGAGAAAATGTGTATTTTAAAATGCAAAAAGCGGCCTTAATTTTTTGTAAAAGAGCACCAAGCTCCCTCATGTGTAATTTGTAAAGTATAGACAGGTATATGTGAAGGGACAATATAAATAGAAGGGAATAGGAAAAAAGGACCTAGGCAAGATGGCCGGTCATATAAAAAAGGGGATGGGTACCCAAAAGGGATTAGGGCATGTATAAAAGCCAAAAAGTGAATAGAGAAGCTCATTCTTGGTGTGTGGCAAGGGAGTGTAAGAGTGTGAGGGAGTGAGGGTGAGGGACCGTGGTGGAGAAGCTCTCCATCTTCTTCCCTTCTTCTTCTTCTGATCTCTTATCTCATGTGGCTATGGAGCATGGAGCTTGAAGCTAGAGGATTGAGGTTGCTTGAACCTCTCATCTCGAATCGTGGAGATATCGGAAGGTTTGAGAGAGAAGGGTACTCAATTGAGCATGGATGTAAGCTCACTACACTTGTAGGATAGAGGGTGTGTATGGCTATGCAAGAGGTGACCATTAGCATTTGACCTAAAAGCTTTCTCTAGAGAGAGATTTGAAGCCTTTCTTTGCAAGGCTCTAGGCTTGATACCATTTGGGGATTGATCTGCCTATTCCTTGTATATGTTCACATCATTCACTCGAGGGGGGTTTGTTACACTTATTGTGTTCCTCTTAAGTTTTGGTGTAAACACTCCCTTATCCACGAGCACTCTTTACCTTTTAGTTGGAGAAGGGTTTTTTCCTTGTGTGAACTCTTGTTAGTGGCTGGGTGTGGTCCTTGGTACCATAGGGATTGTACTTTCATATCATTCTCACATAGTGGATGTGACATTCCAGCACTCTCTCTTGCTGTTCACTTGTTCTTTGTGATAGTGCGTGAGTGTGTGTGCGTGTGCTGCTGAATCCTAACCTAACATGTTGATAACTTTGGGGAGTTGGTGCACTTGTCTTTAGCCCATTTGGTGTTAGTAGACATATTTATCTATGATCTTTGGCTTGTGAGTCTCAATCTAAGTCATACAAGGACTTCTAGAACTTTGATACCGTCAGTCAGTCAGTCCCCTTCTGTTGATAGTAGCCTTCATTATAAGCACATCAGACAGAGATTGGCGTTTCTTTGCCTTGTCCATGGCAGTCTCTATCCTGTCCAACAGTTCCGAGCAGTCCACATGGCACATCAGCAGTCGTTTCTTCTCCTCTACTGCTGTTTCTGGACATTCTTGTCTTGGGCGGCACATTTCCTGCATAGGCAGACACCACATTCTGCTGGGCAGACAGTTCTGGACCTAAGGGCATGGACAGCATGACCATTTCATGGGTAGATTGCTGTTTAGGTAGCTACTTTTGGTACACTTTCCTTTTGGGCAGGTAGTTGAAAAAATTTCAAGCCTTTCTGCAGCATTTTGGATCAGTTGGCCAGTTTTCAGCTCCCCTAATTTATGGGGCTGGTTATCTTCTTCTCCCTATTGCATGCAGCCCTCCAATCCTTCCTATGCTGTGACAGTCATCATCTTCTCCAGCCAGCCATTGCACGCAGGTTCCCCCAGCACAAAGAATCATCAGTATGGTGGAGGAGATTCAGGATGAGTTAGTGTTCCTAGGGAAGATTATCCAGTTGCAGGAGATGGTTGCATTTGTGACCCTCATGTCACATCTTCTGTCACTAAAATATGATGTCTTCTACACCAGTCTCCTGACCTCTGCTTGTGGGATTCTATCACATGCGAGGACATAGAGTTATGTGAAAGAGGAACGGGAAATCAAAACGAAAATTGACTTGCGAGGAATATTAATGTGGAGTTTCATCTCAAGACCCATCTAGTGACCTGCTCAAATTTTCCTTTCTGATCTTTATTGTAGATGGTGTTAAAGTACCACATTTGAGGCTCCTTTGGCACCTCAGAGCTGATACATCTTGGGAAGTATGCATCTCTTTCCATGATTTGCATCATGGACTAAATCATAAGTTACCATTTCATGCTGAACTTAACCATCTTCTCTCCTCACTGAATGGAAAACACAGAGTTGCTGCCTGGGGGTATGTTTTCTCCAAAAGAACCTGGAGGGTAATAGGGAGTTGCATTCCTAAATATTATGAGAATTGTTGCAGCTCAAGGTTCATAATTCAGGTCAGGGGAAATTTTGAAAGCCATTGTGTTGGTCAATCATTTGAGTTAAGAATGTTTGTTTGTGATAACTAATGGTGAGTATCTATCTATGTACAGTATGCTTCGATCTGTGAGTAGGCTCTTAGAGTTGGAAGAAGCATCAAATGTGGAAATTAGACATGTGGATTAGATTTTGGGTCAAAAAAGGTGAGGCTTGCAACGCCTACAACTGGCATTGTTAAATAAGTCTATTACAGCTTATACCAGTTTGATATTTGAAACTGCTGAAGTGCAGATACTTCCTTCTGTTTGCTATTATCATACTGGTGACTGGTATATCTTTTTGCTTTTGTATAGAACTATGCTTTTTGCCAAGCCCTAAATGTAAAGCATTTTTCATGAGGGTGTTCTTTTCTATTTCATCCCCATGCTAGGTAAACTAAAACGTTCTGTTGGTTTTTCTAGATCTTTACACGCCACTCTGAAATCCGAAAGCTATGTTTTCTGATTTTTCAACCTGTTCTGTCTGTTTATCATATACTGTTGCGATAAACTTTGAGCATTAACAAACCACTACTTTGAAAATGGAAGAGCTGGACTTCATATAGCCAGTGAAAGATGATAATAATAGTAAAGTTGGGCTACTGAAAGTTGCAAATGAAAGTAAGAGCAGTAAGAGGATAGGGAGCTCAATTGCGAATAAACAGGTGTGGAGGGAATACACAGGAGATATCAAAACAAGCTATGAAATTCTTCTAAGAGTTTTTGGTCTTAAGAGGTATTACACATCTCTCAGTCCTAGCTCACCCCAATTGCTATCAAAGTAAGGACTCTTTGATCCGGATGTTCTTTTCCCATGTGATGTGTGGTCAAAATACTTCTGACTCTAGACATATCTCCTGAAGGTTGTGTTTATTTTTGCCTGAGATAGATTAATATTAGCTAAACGTGTGCATCAAACCTTGTAGTAATCCATGCTGCCAAGCCATTTCTAAGTCTTGGGAAGAGTTGAGGCGACTTCCTAAATGGAGGACAAGGAGCATAAGACAGTCAAGAACATGGCAGCATGAGAATGGGGTATGATACAAGAAATCATATCTTAGTGGCTCAGATAATGTCCTGTTAGAATTTGGCAATTCTAGGCAGTGCCCAATTTAATTTGTGTGGTGTGGACACTTATTCAAGTGTTAATATAGGGTGTATACACCTAGTGTCTTAAGATATTAAAGTAGTGCCACTAGGCTCTAGAGTAAATAAACCTAACTCTAGCTGGTGGAAGGGTGGTTAGGTCAACCTTACACCTAACATTAGTTGTACTTTCACCTATCTTTCAGTTTAGCAAGCAAGTACACTCACTTTCAGCTCTCACACAGTCTATTGTCTATTGTTCACTCTCTTGTTTCTCTCTCCTCCATAGCTGGCAGCCTCCTGTTTTCTACACGTCCAGCTCTGTAAACTGTAGAAATTTTTGGATCATTGCCAGTTTGCTAAAGAGGCTCTTCTATGTAAAGGTTGTAAGTATGGATGTGAAAGTGGTAAATAGACAATATTTTTGTTTTGCAACAGAGGTCATGCAGATAGAAGTGTGGATGAACAACACAGTACATCTCAAACACTTGATGGTCCTGGCATAGACACTGAGAGTACTAATAGTACGAACAGTAGCAGCAGTGATGATTCCAAGCATCTGGATGTGGAAGAGCTTGAAATGCTTTTGGAGGCTTACTTTGTACAAATTGATGGCACTTTGAACAAGCTTTCTGCGGTATGCTCTCTTATGCTTATGCTAATGGGAAAAAGTAATGCACTTTTAAGGAAAGGTGTTCAAAATATGGTGATTGTGGTATTAGTATCTAAGTTTTCATTTTCATAGAGGGCCTTCAAACTTAATAGGAAGTAAATGGCTAAATTTATTTCACTTCTTGTGATTTGGATTATAGCTTCAATAAGGGAGGCTGAATATGTAGTGCTGGTTAAGGAATCTTTTTCAAGTGCAAACATCCAGCTAGAAGGCAGTTAGATTCCCAAATTAATTTAAATCCTTGAGATACTTTATGAAAGTAAATGCTTAAATTTTCTTTGGATCTCAAATGTAAACAGCTCGTGTAGTTGTATGCATGTACATCATAGTCACAAGTCATGGAGCAGGACAAACACATCTCTGTTTTTGGGGGCAGGACTACAGGCTTCATCTTCAACAAGAAGAGCATGTTCTCCACTGGCAGTGACCCTGTTGCATTTGTTGCGCCATTGAGTTTTCAAGTATCTAGAGGACCATCTATGCAACTAGTCACATATCGTCTGTTTCAGATGCATTTGCACCAAATGCATATTTTGGCATGGCATCTATGGATCCTCCAAGGCGATGACAATGAGGAAGGTGATGCTGTTGTTGCTAGGTTTTTAGTTCATGATCATATTGCATTTAATGTTGCATAGTTAGAGTCCTTAGAGCAATGTGCATAAAAATTGTGGTCCAACTAATGTTTTATCATAGACCTTGCACACCAATTTGCTTGAAAAGGAAAGATGTGTGGCAAAGCATGCAGCAAATGATGGAAAACACACATGGAAAAGGATGGAGTGACACATGCAAGAGGTCTATCAATGGGGTGGTTGCTTACTCGGAGGGTAAGGGGTACTTCATTTTACCTCATGATGCTTCAGGTATAGGGAAGTGATACACTTACTTTTGAATAAGCAGATGGTATTGAGTTCATTGGCAGGAACATTGTAGTTGGTTTTGTTATTGGTGCATTAGTTTTCTTTTGCGTGGCTTGTTATTTAAACTTTTTGAAAGACAATGGGAAGTTGAGATGAATATAGTCCATAATTTATAGGGCAAATCACGTGGTATATTTGTGCTGTCAATTCTTGTGCAATGAACTCAACAAGGCATCAAAGATAACGTTTCTCAAATATTCAGATGCATGTTTGCCTTTGATTTTCTTTTGTTGGGCCAACTGAGCACATGTAGCAGACCTTTAAGATAGTCATTTATGATGATGAGTTCAATATTCACCATTGGTTGATACTATCAAATGCCAAAAATGCAAAGACTTGGCTGAAAATAATGTTTTTTGGGAGGATGTGAAATGCATTGACAACATGATACAACCTGTTTTGCATTTATGATGATGAGTCCAATATTCACCATTGGTTGATACTATCAAATGCCAAAAATGCAAAGAGTTGGCTGAAAATAATTTTTTTTGAGAGGATGGGAAATGCATTGACACCATGATACAACCTGTTTTGCATTTATTGATGCATGTGGATCCTATTCGGCGTGATATGAAACTATTTGTGCCCTTTATGTCACTAGATGGGATTCTTACTACTCTTCTATGTGTATAGCAGTATTTGTGTTGGATCTAGAGGTTTAGCTTAGCCGCTCTGATACCAGTTTGTAGGGATCGATTAGGCATGAAGATCGAGGTAGATAGTCGTTATGTGTAGTGAGAGATAGAGAGAGTGCTAGAGAGTAGAGTAGAGAGTGAGCATGTTTTTAGGTACAAATGACGAGAGTGTATCTTTTGGTTTTTAGATAGATATGTATGTGTAAGTACAAGTTCTAAGGGTGCGTTCACACCCGAACACATTAAAAGGCACGAAGCCTTTATTCCCAACATGTTATACCACACCATGAGTGGTTCTTTGACTACAATGGTGGTCTACGTGGTGTTGTCCGCTTGGGGGATAACTATGCATGTAAAATTGCAGGCATTGGTAGTGTGAAACTTTGCATGGCTCTGTGTTTGTTTTACATAATGTGAGACATATACCTCAGCTCAAGAAGAGCTTAATAAGCACAGGACAACTAGATGATGAAGGCTATCACACCACCTTTAAGGATAGCAAATAGAAAATCTGTAAGGGTTCTCGCATTGTTGCCTAGGGGTCCAAAAGTGATACATTGTATCCGTTGCATGTATTTAGTGTGTGTGACCACGTAGTCTCTATAATTGAGCAGCCAAGTGTTTCTTTGTGGCATAGCCTCATGACATTAAAATGCCTTCGCTCTGACAATGGTGGGAAATATGTGTCCAAAGCCTTTCAAGACTTTTGTGATAGCAAAGGGATTAAAAGGGAGCTTACTGTCTCTCATAATCCGCCCCAAAATGGTGTTGCAGAGCCTATGAACATGACCATTGAAGACAAGGTCCGTACAATGATGTCACATGTTGCTTTATCCCATGGATTTTGGGCAGAGGCTGTTATGATAGACGTACACTTGATTAATCGATTACCAAACAGGTCTTCGGGGGGGAGGGGAGAGTCCCTCACGAAGAGTGGTCAGGCAAGCTACCTTCATATGCTCACTTGAGAGTGTTTGGCTGCGAGACATTTGTGCACATTCATAAGAAAGAACACAGTAAAATTGAGCCAAAGTCTTGTAAATGTATTTTCCTAGGATATGGTGATTCGTATGCTCATTTGAGAGTGTTTGGCTGCGAGACATTTGTGCACATTCGCAAGGAAGAACGCAACAAACTTGAGCCAAAGTCTTGTAAATGTATTTTCCTAGGATATGGTGATTGATGAAGGTGAGATGGGGTATCGATTATGGAATCTTGAGAAAAGAAAAGTAGTACGTAGCAATGATGTCATCTTTCGGGAGGATCACATGCACAAACAGCCCGAAAGAACAAAGGAGGTCAGAAGGGTTGTATTCCAGGAGGATGTACCAATAGGATAGCAAAGAATGCTCGTTAGACAGCAGTAAATACCTGCTGTAAATGTCCTTGAAAATGCAGGGAATGATACTGAAAACGATCAGTAGGATTTTGCTCATAATCTCCCACAAATTCAGCAAGAATGTGTGGCTTTGGATCAACCTGAACCAGCTGTACAACATGCTGAACCTGCAGAACAACAAGCTGTTAATGCAGATTTGCAAGCTGAATAGCCAATAAATCTTGACCATTGGGTTCGTAGGTTGACCAGAGCGCAAAAACAGCTAGAAAGATTTGTTCTTGGTGTAAACTATGTGGCTGATTATGTCATGCTAACAGATTGTGGTGAACTGTCATGCTTTCGGGAAGCAATGGATAAACAAGATAGTAAGAAATGGCACAAAGCAATGCTATTAGATATGGAATCCCTCATGAAGAATGGCACTTGGGATTTGGCACACTTGCCAAAAGAACAAAAAGTGCTACCTTGCAAATGGGTTTATAAAATGAAAGTCACTTTTGGTTCTTTGTCCAAGTACAAGGCACGCTTGGTTGCTAAAGGGTACAAGCAAGAACATGGAGTTGATTTCGATGAAATCTTTTCTCCTGTAGTCAAAATGACTACTTTGTGTACCATCTTTGGCTTGGTTGTATCTGAAGATATGGAACTCATACAAACGGATGTCAAAACCGCCTTCTTACATGGTGATTTGCATGAGGAGATCTATATGTAGCCGCTTGAAGGTTTTGTTGCAGAGGGAAAAGGGCAGATGGTCTATAAACTCAACAAGAGTTTGTATGGGCTGAAGTAGGCACCATGAGAATGGTATCATAAATTTGATACATTCATGCAATCTCAGGGATTTTATCGTTCTCAAGTTGATCACTATTTATACACCACCAAGGTAGCAAACGGTAGCCTTATGCTCTTGGTTTTGTATGTGGATGACATGTTGATTGTAGGCAAGGGTGTTCATGCCTTGGACTCCTTGAATGAGAGTTTACACAATAGCTTTGATATGAAAGATCTTGGTGAGGCGAATCACATTCTTGGCATGTGTATACTTAGAGACAAATCAAAGGGTCTTCTTTATCTGTCACAGCAGGAGTTGTCATGAAAGCCATTAGTGTACCATTGCCTCCATATGTGAACCTTAATGCAAATGACAACCCTACATTAGATGATGAAAAGGTTGAAATGGCAAAGATACTCTATGCTTTAGTTGTTGGTAGCTTGATGTATGCTATGGTTGCTACGCGTCCTGACATTGCATTTGCAGTAGGAGTGGTTAGCAGATACATGGCATATCCTGGCAAAAAGCATTGAAGGGTATCATGAGATACCTTAAGGGCACAAAGGATTTGTGTTATCTGTTTTGGTAAGCAGAAGTCATCTATTGTTGGTTTCACGGATGCAAACTATGTTGGCCATCCTAACTGCAAGAAGTTTACTTCAAGATATGTGTCCATGTTCACAGGAGGAGCAGTCTCTTGGATATCTAGGTTGCAAAAGTGTGTTACATTGTTTACTACAGAGGTAGAATATGTGGCTACCACGGAGGCATGCAAAGAGACTTTATGGCTTTCACGTTTGGTGAGAGAGCTTGGTATTACAGAGGTTCCGATCCTCCATTGTGACAGTCAAAGTGTTATCATACTAGCACGAAACCTTGTCTTTCACGCAAAGACAAAGCACATATAGGTGAAGTATCACTTTATCATGAATGCACTTGACAGTAAGGGCATTGAGCTTATTAAGGTAAATATATAAACTTAGCTAATTCTTTTCTCTCCCTTCAGGCACGTTGCCTTTAGGTGGGAGGTTGTTGAGAATAAAGGCTCATCGTGCCTTTTACCATGTTCGGGTGTGAATGCACCCTTACACTTCTTGTACTTTTTATATATTATCAAAACCTAAAAAGTGGTACACTAGTCTTTGTACCAAACATCAAGTGTGTCGTGCTCACTCTCCTCTCTACTGCTTTCTACCTTGTGTGTGTGTGTGTGTGTGTTATCCGTCACATTCACTCTCAGCTCAGTAAAATCTCTATCATGCTGGTCATTAGTAGAACAACCTAGAGGAGCCATGATAAGGGAGATATAGAGAGGAGGAAATAAGGCAAGGGAAAGTGAGGGATAGGTGTGTGCTAAGAAGACACACTCACAACTGCTCAAGAGTTAAAGTAGTAAAGAAAGCACATAGAGAATGGATCAATAGTATACAAAGTGTGGTGTATGGAAACACAACAGCTGAATACACAAGATCCCTCTCTAAAGCTGAGCAGTGAATCAAAAGCTGATCAGAGAATAATGATTGCTGCACAGAAAGTGAAAGAAGATCAATCAGGAGAGAACAGGCCAAAACACAGCCACGGAAGATCAAAACCCAAAATTGCCAGCCACCAGAGGTAGAAACCAGCTTGGAAATACTGTTGGCCAGCCCTGCACAGAAGCAAAAACAGAGAACGCAGATACAAATGACCAAAACACAGGCAGCAGCAGCATTAAATGCAGTCAATACAGCTTGCAAGAGAGTTGCCTCAGCAAAATGCAGATAGCCACAAAAAATAAACGTAGGTGTTTGGGGCGGGAAACAGGCTGAATAGCTGCAGACAGGGGCTGCCCAGGCTGGAAACAGGTCGCAGCAATCAGGGAAAATTATTAAGGTTAGCCAGCATAAAATATGCCAGTTGGCCACAATCTAGCGTAAAATAAGCTAGCACCCAAAAACCACATCATGACTGGAAACTGTGCCCAGCCCATTGGGGCATGCATAGACTCACTTATAAACTGTCAAATCTGCTAACAACATCTAGGGATTGACAGATTTGCTTAGTGGTTTGCTGAAACCTCTAGGTCTGACTATTATGGTGATATTGGGTAGTGTAGTTGAAGACATAGTGAAACTGACAGGTGAGCAGCAGCTGTTTAAAGGATATGATGACAAGTTCTAAGCTTGGACTGCTTAGAAACATCAAGATGACAAATGGAAAATATGAAAATAAGGGTGAAGAAGATGGTGTGTGATGGGTTGTTCTCAGTGTTGGAATTAGAGAGGTGAGACAAAGAGAGTGTGAGACTCAACAAGGAGACAAAATCAGAAGTGTCTCTTAAGAAAATGGAAACAAAACATATGAGAATACAAGGTACATGGCCTTGTTCACATATGACAAGAGGCACACCAACTAGCTTGACTGTTATTTGAAGGACCTAATCATAGTTGCACTAGTACCACGCACGAAAGGTTTCATACTATACCATACTTTAGGTACCGTACCGTACGTATTAGTACCATAAGGTACCAACTTAATGGATACATCTTTCCCATTCGAACTACACTTTGGGACTATCTAAATGCTCCTTATATTAATATGGTTCTCCCATGAGATTAGGTTATTTGAGATTCAAATAATTTCTCTTACCCTTCTCTCTCTCAAGCCCACACTTCTCTTATTTGTATGATCATGCATGTATGATGTATCCACTCCCATCTATGTAGTTATAAGTTGTAGGTAGCAGTAGCGCATGCAGCATTAGGTTTTGGCATGTTACCCTCAAGTACTCATTTTATATACTCTAATAGCATTGCTATTTAGATAGCATTGCTATTTAGACTTGAAATATCTATTCTATTATCTTTAGTCCAAAATAATCAAGTTATTTTTTTTTCGTACTAATATCGTGCCGTACCTGATAAAATCTTAAGGTACCATTTAGTGCCGTATTTTGTCGTACCGTACCATATCGTACCTTTCGTACCTAACAACTATGGACCTAATGTATGTTTACATGGTGTGATACATGGTAACAAGCTCATTCACAGACAAGGGAAATCAATCCTTAACCAGAAAGCTAGTCCATCTTGTTTAGTAGCTTTGGAGCTGCTACAACCATATGGCATCAAAAGCAATGAAACTGCATTGGCATTCAAAAGATGAGTGACTTAATTTTGTGAGTGCCAACTTGCACATGCTTGGCAAGAGTGTGGTTGCCAAAGCCAATCCCTTTGTGGAGTGGAAAATGCAGCAGGAGGAAGAACAGTAGCATGAGGATGAGGAGAATCCTAGTTTTCATCATGATCCAGGCTCTTAGGATTCTAGGTGATGCTTGCTTTTGTCCTTGAGGCATGGTGTTGACTCCTATTGCTTGAGCCATGTATCTTGGCATTTACCATTGTGGTTTGCAGCATGTTAGGCTTTAGCCTTCAATTGGTTACTTTTGTGTACTTTTTATACTTCATTGCATTTAGTAGTTGGACTCTTTGCCATTAGACTATACTAGTTTTATACACTATTTTTTGTTACTGATATGATACTGATCTGTGTTGTGAATTTCTAAGTTGAAAGTCAAAAAACAAGTATTTTTGAAGTATTATACATATTTTGTTAAATTGCTATCCTGGTCCCCTACATTTGGCCATTCCATCCTGGTTCCCTAGCTTTGGCCTTCCCATCCTGGCCACCCACACTCTCGTCTGGTCCCCTGTTATATATTTTAACTGTATCCACCAGTTTGGAAAGATGCAAGACAAGGTTTTTAGCAATGCTGTTATGGAATTCACATTTTCCTTTAGAGCAGAAGTCATTGTATCAGTGGTCAATGCTCCATTTAGCAACAGAAAAAGCTGCTGAGCAGTGTGATTTATATCAGGCCTAACAGCAGGTTTGACATTAAACTTGATCTGTGCTATTCACTTGTCTCAAGTTTGCCAATCAGTCACTGGTGGATGGGTCATGACTTGGGCCTTGTTTGGAATGTGGATAAACTTGGTCCTAGTGTTGATCAGCCAGCTAAGTGTGCATCCTGGTTGCATTTCTAATCCCTCTATGCTTCATGTATGCATCTCTGTCACCCTTATGTTGCATACATATGCTGCTTGCATTCTACCCTGTTAATGATTTCAAGCCTTCAGGCTTCAATGTTTTAAAGTCAGGCTTGATAAGCGGTTCTTGTTTCATCACATTCCCCTTTTGCATTAGCTATCTTATTGCTACATCTCAATTTTGTTTGCATGTTGAATACATCTATCATGCATATCTCTAATGCGCTTCATGCATGCATTCTGTCATCCTTATTTTCTGATTATCTGCTGCATAGTATTCATTTGATGCAGCCTTATGGAGTTTTGAAGTCAGTCTTTGTTAGCTAATGCTCATGGGATTACAGTTCAATTCCTAATGAGTTTTTTTGAGAGATTGGGAGGGTAGGCTGGTTCACCCTTTCTAATTTAATTCTCAAATGCAGCTTCGTGAATATGTTGACGACACTGAGGATTATATTAACATTATGCTGGATGACAAACAGAACCATCTCTTACAGATGGGGGTAATGCTGACCACAGCGACGCTGGTTCTTAGTGGATTTATAGTGGTCACAGGGATTTTTGGCATGAATATAAGCATTGACATGTTTGTTAATGGAACATTGGGCCAATTTTTGTGGACAATAGGAGGATCTGCTGTGGCCTGTGTTTTTGTGTATACACTAGTGATTGGTTGGTGTAAATGGAGACGACTTTTGGAGTGAGAAACTTCTACTTAATGTTGTTGTAGGATTATTTTACCTTTGAGGTGAGGCTTTCTCATACTCTTCTGAACATACAGTTGCAGGGGCCAAAAATCTTCAAAGAGTTACCATGTTCACCTTTTTCCTCTCTTTGGAAAATTTACATTGTTTCATATTTGTGTACAAACTTGTATGACAATCTTAACTTATCCTCTTGTGCAGCCTTGGCCATTCGAGTTATTTATTTGTGTGAGTTCTGTGGCTTCTGTGATGTTCGTGTATGTGCTTGTTGGGGTTTTGCATATGCAGATTTGTCTGGCCAATGTTCGCAGCTTCAAATCATCTCAGCACGGGTTTCGTACTGTCAATCACGTCGTTATAAAAGCATTTGCCCACTGGTATTAAGTAAACTATTCTTATTGCAAGTAATGCTAATCATTGCAATAGGAGTTTCTTGTCTTATTTTTTTGTTTGTTGATATCTAGCAATTTTCGCCTGCATTGCTTCATGCCCTTTGATTGTCTTGTCCAAGAGTAAAACGTACATAGTCGTTTATGAAAATGTAGTTGTGCTTGTGTAAGGTCATTTCTAAGTCACATTTTGGTTCCCTTGCAACATTTGATTACTTTAATGCTTCAACTTCAACCCCAAAGTTACTTGATTTTTTTCTTGCTTGGTGATATGCCATGGTACTACCCAATCAAACCATTGTATTTTCAATAATGATATTAGTTTGGTCTCTAGCTTGTATGATTGATCATACTTTGTGGTCTCAACCATTTGGTTTCTCGTGTTTTTTCATGTCACCTTGGTTGAAAAAACTCAAAGCTTGTTGCTTGTGAATGTATTGTTGTCTAAAGGATAGAAAAATAACTTGTTGAGTTTGAGAGAGGCATGGGCTATGTGTTGCTATGCTATGCGTGAGGATCTCTCTCTCTCTCTCTCTCTCTCTCTCTCTCTCTCTCTCTCTCACAGAAATGAGGAAAAAGGTTGTGTTCTTATTATTTAACACGTCTCAAAGGCATATAGAACAAAGACACACTTGGAGATTTTAGTTACAATTCACTTCAAGGTGTCATTAGTTTAAAAAGAATCCACTTTAGGGTGTTTTAGCAAAAAAAAAACCCAAATTGCTAATACTTTTAAAGTTTCCAAATACTTCACGATCCTAAAGCAATGGGCCTTTTGAACTCTTTTATGATGGCTTTGTTGCCTCAATAAATTGTTCATTTTTCCTATTTTTTGGCCATCGTCTTTATCTGGGTGACTTGGTCATGTTTTGAGCTGTTAGTGTGGGTTCATTTGTGATCTACATTTTGATTTCCTTAAAGCATCTTGATTGCTTTAACACTTTTAACTTTCTTGCTTGACTTTGAACTTCAAAGTTGCTTAATATTTCATTGCATGATGATTGTCCATGATACCATCCAATTGAATCCTTTTTCTTCTAATATTGGCCTTAGTTTAGTCTCTCTAACCTTCACGGCTTTGAAAATCCTTCATGGTCTACATCATTTAGTTCCTCTTATGTCTCTTTATGCCACCCATTAGGAAGGCCTCTTATACATGCAAGAAATGTTTCTTGTTTTTGCTATGTAGCTTCATTAATTGAAAATTTATAGGCTTGCCCCTCACACAACACCCCACCCCCCCCCCCCCCCCCCCCCCCCCCCCTTCACACACACACATGAAGCAATTTTTTCGAAGGGTTCTAGTTTCAAAACCCATTGATTGTTGATACAAAGATGAGAGAGAGAGAGAGAGAGAGAGAGAGAGAGAGAGAGAGAGAGAGAGAGAGAGTTTTCTTATACTAAGCATTTTTTGTTAAAGTGTTTTAGTCTAAACACCAATTGATCGTTGCAAAGATGACCATGAGAGAGGGGGGGGGGGGGGGAGGGGGCGGGGGAAGGGGGGAGAGAGTTATACTAACGTCTACAAATGGCTATGTGACATAGATGAATACATTTGGAATTCAGAGAACTATTATCTTTTCATAATAGAATAAAATAAACCATAATATAAGAGGAAATATCTAGCTAGGAAAGAACAAACAATAAAAGAACTAAAAAACTAGGGATTTGATAATGTGGAATTGATATAATAAGTTATTGCGAAAAAGAGGATTTAAAAATATCCAATAATCTCTCATGGGTTTATCCAACATGGATAAGTTAAAGCGTCCCAAGTATGTTGCCCAATGGCATACCAACAATGGTTGTATCTTCTAATGGCGCCTCAAGCAGGGATGTGGATTGGTGGGCCATGGTGGCATGCTTTGCATCTCTTGATGGCTTTGTCTAAGGTGACTCCATCTAGTGGAGTCAAGTCAATCTAGAGTGTGCTTTGAAGTCAACTTTGAAAACGTTAGGATGTGCTATCGTATCCTAAGTTGCCTCTCTCAAGAGTATGGAAGCTACTTGAGAGGAAGTGATTCTTCATTATCCTAATTTATATGTATGTATAGTGTGTATATGTATAAGAGGTATTTTCTCTACCATTGGCCAATGGCCTTTAGCCCAATATTTTCCACTTAATGGCCATGTACAAGGGGTATTTGCTTTGCCTTTGGCTAATGGACTTTAGCCCAACAGTTCTCCACTTAATGGCCAACGCGCCTCTTTAAGGGATGATAAATAATGAAGATACTATCTAATGACCATCAACACTCTGCAATGTGCATAGTGGTGTGAAGGTGAACTCTTCATGAGAATGTCTCCAAGGTTGTTTAGTATATAATCCTTGACAAGGTCAATCCAAGACAAAGTGATACTTCATCTCAATGTGCTCTGTCTTTGTATGAAAGATGAGATTTCATACTAATTGGATGGCACTTTAAGTATCATTATGCAAAGTGGATATCCCTCTTGCAATACCCAAATTTTCCACTAGATGAGTAAGCCATATAGTTTCCATGTATGTCTCAATGGCTATAACATATTCCGCTTTAGTGGTAGACAAGGCTATACATGGTTGCAATTGAGAGGTCCATGAGATTGTACCTTGTATGAATGTGAAGACAAAACCTAGTGTAGATGTCCTAAAGTCCACATTCATTGCAAAATTAGCATATGCATAGCTAAGGGTAGATGCACCCTTCCTTTGAAAGAACATGCACATATCTCTTGTGCTATTCAAGTATCTCATAATGCTCCATTGCTTCTCAATTATGCTCCTATTGGGTAAATTTCAAATACTAAGATAATGGGACACTTATAGCCTTCCCCTTTTCTATATTGAAACACTCTAGTACTTTCCCAATGCACTCCTTTTGACATAGAGAACCTTCTTAGGTTTTTCTCTCATATCCTTATGCCAACAATATGTCCTTCATTTCCCAAAATTATTCATTTAAAAGTTTTTATGAAATCTTTTCTTTAGTGCATCCACATTCAATAGAGACTTCTTGGCAATAAGTATGCCATCTACATAAATGATCAAGATCATAAGGCTACCATCCATAGCCATCTGTGTGTAGAAAGTAATCTATCTCACTTAGTGTATGTCCTTGTGACCTCATGAAAGCATCAAACTTTTGGTATCATTTCGAGCTTGCTTTAGACTATATAGACTTTTGTGAAGCTTATATACCAAGTGTCCCTTGCTTGCCACAACGAGCTCCTTTGGTTGTTGCATGTAGATATCCTCATGCAAATATCTATGCAAGAAAATTATATTCGTATCCATTTGAACAAGCTTCATTTCCTCGGCAATCAATGCAAGCACTATACAAAGAGTGGTCATCTTGACTACTAGTGAAAATATCTCATCAAAATCTATCCTATTCTCTTGCTTAAATCCCTTGGTTGTCAAGCTTGCCTTGTACTTGGGAAATGTATTCGATGGTGACAATTTTAGCTTATGGATCCATTTGCATAATAATGTATGCTTGCCCTTAAGCAATGAAACAAACTCCCAAGTAGCATTATTAACCAAAGAGTCCATTGTTGCTTTCATAGCCTTCTTCTTCATGACTATCATCCTTGGCCATAGTATAATCATAACATGAAGGCTCTCCACAATTCGTCACTATGACATAATCTAGAAAAGGAGTGTACCTCTATGGAGGCCTAGAGACTCTTGTAGATCCTCTCAATACCTACTCAACTTGAGCATCTAGCTATCCCAACTATCTTGCTAGATGCGAGGTTGCCCACTTGAATATGGTACTTTTACCTTAACATTGCTATCCTAGCCTTGCATCATGTGGGTTAAATTGTGCATGTTACTCATATGGTAGTTGTCCATTTGCATTACCATTTGCATGGTCATGCATGCTTGTCTTTATGAAATGGAACCAAGTCCTAATTGGCATTCTTAACCAGATGAGAAATAACTTTTATTCTTGTCACAAACATGTGACCAAAGCAATGATGTTGAAGAGATACAAGTGGCTACTCAATCATAGCTCTAATATGATCATTAACACTAGACACATGTAAAGTGTGCAAAGTTTTAGACTTTAATCCTCATGCAATAAGAGAGCCTTTGTATATCTTCCAAGAGCATGGACTATCAAAGAACACGATAAATTGGTCATCTAGTTGTCTAGTGCTAATCAAGTGTCTAGTATCTAACATACATTTTTTAGCACAAAAGAGAAACCATTTGCAAGTGATAAATGCACATCTCCCACCCTACAAATGTTGCATGAAAATTCATTGCCTAAATTGATATATCTTTTTCTACTTGTATCATAAGTAGCAAACCACTCCTCACGAGGAGTAACATGAAAGGATACCCTTGAGAATTAATGATCTCGTTGTTACGCGAGCGGTGATCGAGAGCAAGCCTCACTCACAACCCGATAACGAGACATTAAGGAGTACTAGTTGGGATAATTGACTTTGTTGGATGCACAGCACAACTTGAAAATTTTAAATATTTGACAATACATCACGAAAAACAAAACAATAAAGAACTGCCTCTTGTAACTCAAACAACTAAAACCCTAATTCGGGTAGAGCATCACACAACCACAACTCAACAAAAAAAATCCAACAATTTGAAAACAAACCAAGTGAAAAATATTATCGTACCTTAACAACCATGATCCCACGCTCGACACTTTGACACCCAAAAGCTCCAACTTCCAAATTGGCATGACAAGAGCTCACTCTAGCATGCGACCCTCCACTCTCCTCTCTCACAAAATACAATTGTAATCAAGGGGGAAGGCCCTTAACTCTCCATTCTCATTTCCTTATATAGTTTTCTATCCATACTCACACACATTAAGCTTTTTGCTTTCAGCTTTTGGCTTTTGCTTTTCTATTGCTTTTCACTATTTTCGTTTTTTTTGCCCTATGCCTGTTTGCAACTTGTTTGGATCATAACTTCGTCATTTAAACTCTGAATATAGTTGTTTGGGTACTCAAAACGATTGGTACGCATCTGGTCGACAAGCCAACGCATGCAAAATTACGAAAATCTATAAAAAATAGGCAAGAATACTGATATTTGTAAATCACACATATTTTAACTTGGACGATTTATTTCCTTCCTTAGCCTATTGTTATTGTAATTGCACACACTTTCACCACACATGTCCTCTTTTTCTTCAAGAAATACGCAGCGACGATGTAAAACGTACGATCTTTTCCTTTGATCCTTGAGTCTTCAAAATAAATATTCTCTAGATATAAACCTGTTTTTTAATGCAGTGTGCCCTAGTAGGAATATGGTTTTTTGAAATGAACTTCGTGCACAACCATATATGGTTTGAGAAAACATGCAATTGATCGAATCCATGACATGCTACCATTCAAACAATGTTCGCACACAAAAAAATATGGATGCACTGAAGATATGTGTCTAGCCTTTCTAGAGGTGATTATGCGTCATGCAAGATACAAACAAAATTCCTTATTAATTTAAAATTCCTTATCCTCACCTCTCAACTCTCATAAAAAAGATATGATATACTCCGCTCCACCCATCCAAAATCTCACAATCACTCTAGAAAATGATGGTCCTTAAGATGTTGACCAGATAAGAACAACCCTTCTCACTATTGATGGCGTCCTTCACGACCCTCAAACTCTCCCAACCTCCTTACACACTCAACTAGAGGTTCCTAACTTTGTGATGAGCATCCCAAATCGTGTGTGCAAGAAATGTGCGTGCTCAATGACAGGTGCTCTCTCATGTACGCATGCATCTAAGATTTATTGCATATAGTTGCAGCGGACCTCATGCTGTGCTAGTGCTCAATGATGGTGCAAAGCGTGCATAATCCCAACCCATGGCATGGAAGTATTTGAGAAGAACATGAGACGATCCCCAAGTGCAGTGTATCAACAAGTGCAACGTGAAGTGCTTGTGAACCCATTATCCCCGTGAGTCTCGACAAGAAAACATACCTAGCTCCTCAATGTTCAGTAGCTATTGACAAACACAAGCTTCATCCAGTTAAAAAAAAATACCAAACTCGACCAAGGCTATCAAGTTTCACACTCAACAAATCAAATAAAATAATAGAAGCAAATCCTAGGCTAAACAAACACAAGAAATCCAACTACGAAATAACATAACAAACTGTCACGCAAATAACTAAGCTAGCAAAAATCAAACCTAACTACAGTTTTGACTAGGGCTTTTCAGTTTCAAAGAAAATGCTTGACATCGTCTCACAACATACCATCCTCTACTGTAATAATGAATATATCATTAAGAGTAGAAACATACAATGCATCACCATCATCATTGTTGTTGCCTATGATATTAACTTCCTCAAATGTTACTTTAAATTTTCCTTCTTTTTTCCATCATCATCACTCTTTTTCTTACCTTCCTTCTTGCTCATCTACTTAAAGCAATTATTTTTAAGGTGACCCTTTTTATTGTAATAAAAACATTCCATATATTTCATTGTGAGACTTGATTGTAGAGTTTCCTTCACCATGAAGTTTTTTCCCCTTGCATTTGATCTTTTCATTTTAAGTGCATTGGAGCCATTACTATTTACATTACTCTTTTTATTGACCTCTTTTGTAAGTAAACATCTCTCAACATTCAAACTAGTCAAGTCCCCATCACTAAATATCTAATAATAGTCTTAAAAGTATTCCAACTTTCAGGTAATATCATAAATAAAAACATGGCCTTGACCAAATCCTCAAAAGTGGTCTTATGAGCATATAATAAGCTAAATATGGTGTCAAACTCATTCAAATGGTTGGACATGGATGCCTTCTCTTTCATACAAAGATCAATGACTTTCTTTAACCAATACACCTAAGATGCAATACTCTAGTTTTCATAAAGGTTGCATAGCTTTTTTCAAACTCTATTTGCTTCACTATCAATATCCTTTACATTAAAACAAACTTATTTCGAGAGAGTTAATGTATTGATAGAGTGTGCAAGCTTATCCATCTCATCCCAAGTATCCCCATCCATGTCTTTAGACTTCACATCTTCCAATTTAATGAGCTTAATATATTTCTTTTGCACCAAGATATTATATATTATTCCTTCTAATATAATAGGTTAGTGATATCCAACTTCTCAATATTAAATGGTGCATTAGTTGCCTGGGGGTTCCACTAAGGTTTACCATATGGTACCACGTGAGTGTAAGGGAGGGGGTTATTTAAGGGAAGGAAGGCACATTTTATAAGGTAAGGTCCCATAAATAGGTGGTAGATAAGGGGTATTTTCATATATTTCTTGCACATAGGTGACGTCTCCTTATTACTACCAGTGAATCCCCCGTGATTAGTTGAAGCATATGGTAAAGCTATAACCATTGCAATAGATGCAAACCAAGAACTAAGATAATATCGACTACACCATGAAGAGAATCAACAAGCTTTAGATCGATTACTCATTATAATGGCCAACCAATAATATAAGTAATGCCAAAATAGCAAAAGCACTCTTCAATGCATGCCAATCTTTTTCTAAAACTTTCATGCAAATTTATAGCTATTTATCTCAAGTAAAACAACTTCCAAAACGCTTGTATCTTTCTTTTGCAATGTGAATATGGTTCAAACTTGATTGATCTTTATCCAAAGGTTGTACAAGATGGTTGTGTAGTCAAGACTAATAGTCTAGTAGTCTCTAGAAGCAACATATATGAAAGAAACAACTTGAATAGTCCAATTTGCCAAACTACAGGAATGAGTAGAATCAACTCAAACTTTCTTTCTTTTTCTCTTTGTTCTCTCTAGTAGACAAAATCAAACCTTGTTCTTGGGTTACAATCAGACCCCCTACTTAGATGCTTAAGATGACCCTTTGCTTGTGAGAATTATACCATTCTTGGACTTAAATAGCCATTGTGCTTGTATATATCAGTATGTGAACCAAATTTCTTCTTGAGCAATCGAAACATCCAACCAATTTACTTTATTTCCAACAATTATTGGCTATCCAAAATACTTCAAAATCAGGCTATGGAAGACCCCAAAACTAAGCCCAATGCTCCCTTATTTGAAGCACACATTGGACTTAAATAGAAGAGCTTAGTGGTTTTAACTTTAAACCTTTGTACCTATTTTCAATCCAAACAATAAGCATGAATATCATTGTAAATATTGACTCCTCAATTGTGCATTTAACCTTGACTCATGCTCAACTATGAGCTCTACTACTATGTACCAGTTGAGAGGAAACAATCATGGGATGCATAGTCAATGTATTGAGAGAGAGAGAGAGAGAGAGAGAGAGAGAGAGAGAGAGAGAGAGAGAGAGAGAGAGAGAGAGAGAGAGAGAGAGAGAGAGAGAGAGAGAGAGAGAGAGAGAGAGAGAGAGAGAGAGTACAAGAAGTTTTTGTGGGTACTCTATTACCCTTATTCTCCATTATCCTCACTTATATATGATTGTATAGTGTATACAAATACAAGGGGTACTAGCCTTATCATTGGCCATGTGGCCTTTATCCTAACATTTCCCTATTGCAATGTAGTTCCACAAGGAGTTGTCCAAGGCAACTCTAACTTGGGGAGCCCATCACCTTAGATGGTGATCCAAATCCCTCTTAGACATTAGGGGAGTTTTGAAGTCTCAAAAAATGCATGTTAAGATGTAGAGAGAGAGCTCTCTAAACCAATGGGAGTACAACTTTCATAATGGAACTTGCATTTTTGAAAAGGAAAGAAATATTTTATTAAAAATTAATAAAATATTAATACAAATTTTAATTATGAATATCTATTTATAATATCTCATAATTATGATTATGATATCATTTCTATCAATGGCACATGGTTTCAACCACTCTATACTAATGAAATATCTAGGGTTGTATGATATTGAATCTAAATTCAAATGATCAAAAAGCTTAATGTTCATATTTTTTCTCTCCTTTGTTTTGTTCTCGTCTCTTTCATTTCTTTGTGGTAGTTTGTTTTTTTCTCTCTCCGCTCTCTCTTTGCCATGGATACAAAAATTTGGCCTATTGGGGGGTAAAGGCACTTGTGCCTAACTGCATGTGTATTACTACATTGACAGTACGCGCATACTTGTATATTGCAAGTGGCGGGTGCCTATCATTGTCACTTCATTCTTTATTCTCTCAGTGGTATTTGAACAAAGGGAAGGCCAGTCACACATTGTGATTGTTGGATTCCCACATCTTGTGTGTCTCTCTCTCTTGCTTAAGCTCCTTCCACCATAGCTCTTGCTTCCGCTTGCGTGCTTTCACTCTAGGCTCACTCCCTTCAACTAGTATCGGAGCCAACTATTCTAGGAGCTTCTTCGTCCTTTGCTTTAGCTTGGATTCTCAACTCAGATTCAAAGCTTCAACTCAAGGTTTCATAACAGCCATTGTTTCTTTCTCTGGAGGTATGCATTAAGTCTTTCCTTCTTTCAGATGTTCTAGCTTGCTCTGCACTTGTTGAGGAGCTTCCTAAGGCTTAGCTAAGCCTTGTTTAGTGCTTATTGAGCTAAGAAGCAACCATTTTATCCATATTGAGTGGATATAGAGCATGTTGTAGAATTCATGGATAGCTATGGTATCTTGACAACACTGTCATATTTTGGCCATAACTTTGTATATGGCATTGGATTTAGGCATTCTATAGCTAGATATAAAGAGCAGGATAATATGAGAGCGATAAATATAGGCACTTATAAAGTTAATTTTGTGTAGTTTTCTATTCTCTATTTTACACAATAGAATTGTTTTGGTTTCAGCGTCAAATAGTAAATTCCATGCATGTTTGATGCTTTGAGGATGCTACTTTGGTGCTTGGATGGTATGCTTATGCTTTTGGGACTAATTTAAAATGAAAATAGCTCAAATTTCACTATCATTTCAATGCTATAATAACATGGCAACAAGCATTTATCAGTGAAAAGCTTATGTCTAATGCTCATTGATACTTTTACGGGATACTTAGCAGATGTATCACTACTTTGATTGTTATGTATACTTCTTGATATTCTATGATATACTTTTCAATTAAGATTTGAGCTCTATTACATTGATATTGGTTGTGGTTATATGCATTAGTTACTTCAGTGGCTTATGCGAGCTTGAAGAATCTATTGGGTTTTATGCTCTCAACTTATGCTTCATGTAACTTGGATACTCAAATGTCATTCACGTGATGTTTTGAGCTTTGCTTTCTCATTTAGCATTCAAAATTTGCTTCTATGGAAGCTATGCATCTTTATGTACTAAGCCACATTGGCACTTGGATATCCTACAGAGCATTTGGTTTATGTAGTTGAGCTTGATCTTATCATAATGGGACAATGGGACTCATTATTTGTGACATGTACATGCTCTCTTGATATTTATTGGATGCAATTACCCTATCATGGGCTGATTTGATCTCTTGTCTTGGACCTAGTACTTATGCCTATCAGGGTGTTATAAGTGGTATTTATATGCTTCTAGGTTATGTATTGAGCTTTTACTTAGTGGATTATGCATATGGCAGTTCTCTTCATTAACCCTTGAGACCTATCCTATGCATGATGTCTATGCCTATTGCATGTATGGTTTCTGACACATTGTAGTTATGACAGTTTTCAATGCCGCTTATTCTTGGCTTCTTCCTTCTTGGTTGCTCACAATTGGTTGTTGGCATTTTGCTGCGGTTTATTATAGTAGCTAGTCATTTCAGTTTTTTGCATTTTATTTGAGGGGAGTCATATGGACTTGAAAGTATTTTGCTTACAATTTTTGGATAGCTCATTACTTTGGTAGTATCTCATGTATCCCACTTGATTTAGTAGTGGTTTTAGGGTTGATTTGCAAGGTATTACAAACAAGGCCCTTTTGTGTATTTTCTTAATATCATTATGACCAGTGGTTCTCACAATAGTGCTATCTTAAATATTGAGAAACTGGATGGGAACTATTGAAAGACCTAGATATGGCATGTTTTACTCTAGAAATGACAAGTTAAACCATTAAAAAATGTTCCAAATTTGAAAACATTCCACTCAAGGATTGGAATGAACTCAATGAGCTATGCAATTCCACAATCATTTTATCACTCCTCTAAGAAAGTTCACTACAATGTTATAACTAAAAATTAGACAACATATGAGCTTTGGATACAAATTAATAATCTTTATGACAATCAGAGTCCTATATCTCAAATGCATTGACTAAAATAGTTGATGGACCTTCACCTTAAGGAACTTCTATGTCTGCACACTTGAATGAGTTTCACTCAATCATCAACCATTTAACTTCACAAGATATTGACTTCAAGGATACTTTGTATCCTTTATTTTTGCTTGATACTCTACTTGAGTCATGGGATACTTTCCATATGGCTCTCTAGGCTAAGAATGGGCTGAAATTGCAAGATGTTGAGAGTGCCCTCTTGAGACAAAAGAGGTGAATAGAAAGAATATGGATGCTTCCCGTATGTCATAGACATTGACTATTGAGAGGTTGGTAGGATGGAAATGGCTGTGGTAGAGACTCTAACAGGTCTTAGTCTAGGAAACATGGACAATATTGCAGTAAATCCTGTGCCCATAAGTCCGGTCTTACTTGCCATTATTGTGGGAAAGCAAGTTATATTATTTGGCCACAATGCCATAAAATGCATGAAGAAAAGTGCAAGGAAAAGGAAAATAGTAAAGTGCAGGATAAGAATGATTATCGCAACAGTGTGCCTAGGAAAGTCTAGTGTCAAGATTGATGAGATTAATGTGGTGCAGCTTGATGTATTTGATTTTCTTATTTTGGCAGCTTCTTTGGATGCTTCATATCTGATTGATGCTTTGTCATGATGTACTTAGTATTGATTGACAGATTGAGGGACTTCCTTTCATGTGACCCCTCATAGAGAGTGGTTCAACTCTTATTGCAGTATGAATAGATTTGTCAGTTTGGGTAATGACATGACATTGGAGATGTATTGGTGATGTCTAGTTGCATTTTGGTTCAATGTTCACTCTTCATGGTGTACATCAAGTACTGGCTCTTATAAAGAGCCTTATCTCTGCTCTTGGCTCCTTGGATGATGTAACTGTCAAGCAGCTAGGTGGTGCAAATTACTTTGGTACATTCATTGGTGATTACTCACATAAATTCTAGGCTTACTCTGGTAAGTAAAAATTGGATATCTTGTCTACCTTTCAGTGTTGGCTTGCTCTTGTTGAGAATCAGTCTGAGTATAGGCTGAAATGACTAAGATATGATAATGGATGTCTCAAAAGCTTTTGAATAGGTTTTCAATGAGTGAGATACCCCTTCCCAAAATGGCATTTTCGAATGCTTGAACATGATGATTCAGGAGGAGAGAGTCCACAGTATGCTTAGCTAGGCAAGCTTACCACAACAATTTTGTGCTAAGGTAGTTGCTGTACACTTGATCAATTGGTCCCCTTGCTCTACTATTGATTGCTAGAATACATAGGAGATCTGGACTGGGAAACCTCCATCATATGCTCATTTGCACATCTTTGGTTGTGAGACATTCTACCATGTTCCCAAAGACAAGTGTAATAAGCTAGATCATAAGTCCATGAAATGCATCTTTCTTGGTTATGGGGATGCAGGTGAGATGGGATATTGCCTATGGGATCTATAAGCCTGCAAGGTTATCCACAGCCATGATATTATTTTCCATGAGAGAAAGATGCATAAGCAGCATGAGTAGGTGGTTGAGGTACACAGGGTGATCTTTCAGAAGGAGCCTCTTGCTCTCTACAGTCAACTAGACACCTTGTAACAACTGATGCTCTAGTGGTCGTGTAGAATTAGCCTACTTTGAGATAATCTACTAGGGCTAGACATCAAACTTAGCGCTTTACGCCCTCCATGGATTATGTTATGGTGACTGATGTAGTTGAGCATATGATGAGGCCATGCACAGAGTTGATACTCACTCATGGGACATGGCTATGTAGTCGAAGTTTGATTCCTTATAGACTAACAATACATGGGATTTGGTTCCTTTGCCTAAGGGTAAAGGCACCTGTGCCTAGCCACCATGTATTACTACACTGATAATACTCGCACACATGTACATTGCAGGTAGCGAGCATCCATCGTTGTCACTTCATTCTTTATTATTTCAAGTGACACTTGAATAAATGGAAGGCTGGTCACACATTGTGATTGTTGGAGTTCCTACATCTTGTGTCTCTCTCTGTTGCTCTTGCTCCTTCCATCATAGCTCTTGCTTCCGCTCGTGTGTTTCCACTTCAAGCTCACTTCCTTCATGGCAACCTTCAACAAGGTGCCCAAGCTTTGAAATCATATCCATATTTGTCTTTAATTCATTCCAAATAGATGGAAGATAGATTTCTACTATCATTAGAAAAGGTAGCTATATGACCATGCAGCAAGTAAAACATAGGAAAAGATAGAGATGTGAGAGCTCTTTCATATCTGCTTAGCAAGGTAAAATCAAAGATTCTAGACTTGAAGTAAACAATAATAACATAAAAGAGGTTTTAGTACAACATGTATTTATGTGTAGAGAGTTGCATTTGAAACTTGAAACTAATCTTCCATTGCATAGACCAAATTGTACGTATTTGATTCTCAATGTTTTTTTTCTTAAACTTGGTATTAGGTTTTATTATGATAAAATTTTATTTTTATTTTTAGATGTCTATCCTTCTAACCTTAAGAAATGATAACTAGTGGAATCTATTATTGATGTTGTACATGGTTTGATTGGAGAAAAAATGTACAAAAGTAGGAGAAAATCATAGCTCATAGAGAATGTAATATTTTTTATAACTATTCTTGTACTGTCCGTATGCAAGATGGTAAATGGAGAGCAATATTTCTCCTTCCTTTACCTAATTTTACAAGCCTTGAATGGCCTTTGCTAAGTCCAACCACCATTGAGAGCTACAGTTGTAGAATCTTTTCTGAGATATAGAGAGTATTAAGACCTAATCTCTCAAGAGTAGGCTAAGCAAGATTACTTTGTTTATAGAGACTAATATATAATTATATTTTATAAATTTTCAACGATGAGGGATAGAAAACCGTTGGACTTTACTCATGCCTATGCTCACACAGGAGTGTCGGTGATCTGCATGTAGGACATTGGGGCACTTTTTACTCTTTGTAAGAGAGGGTTTTTCCCCAATCACATTATTTTTCATCTGTGTATTTATGTTCTACATTTTGGTCACTTACCACACATTATACACATTTGTGGGTGAATGCACTTTGAGTCACTTACATAACCCTAAAGTCTAAGGACTGTACTTTGTACTTTGCATCTTACTTTTGCAATCAATGAAGTGTCTATGATCACACATCTCTCTCTATTGTTGAGCACACTCTCCCAAGTTGAGTTGTTGTTTTCCATCACCAACAAGTGGTAATCATCAGAGCCACCTTGGCCACCCTGTAGATTTATAGCCTCATCTGCCAGCTCAATTAGCTGCCACCCTATATCTGCGTCAATACTGTAGTACGCCGCCTACAATCCCTGCCAATCCTGGAGACTACCGCCACCCCATCCACTAATCCTGTAGTTTTGCCTGTCAATGTAGTAGCTTTGGATGCTAGTTCTAAATAGCTCCACCAGTTGTTTTTAATAACTCTTCAGCCGCCCTACCACATCACCCTAGTTCCTGTGCACTAATAGTCTATAGTCGATTGCTAGTTTAGCATCCTTCTAGCTCATCTTCATATGCCACAAGTATATTTTATTGAAATATCACAGCCAAAGCAAAGGGATTTTGTAGGAAAATGTCAATTTCTGCTTCAACAAGTGCTTCAATGCTTGCACAATGAAATTTACAAGCATTTGGGTTAGCAAATTTGGGACTTTTGTATTTTTGACATGGATTGGCATATGTATTGAGTTTCATTCTAAAATTGATTGAAATCTTACACATTGGGTGTTTTTAGTGCTGCTGACCACTCTTATTGCATTGGACAGTGTATTGCTTTTGCTGAAATATGAAAAATGTCATCACATTGAGATAGTAGTGGCCAAGTGGGACACAATTTAGCTTATTATAGCTTGGCATTGGCTATAATTTTTGGAAATTTACAAATTGCTAGGTTAGGCTAGCTTTTGTTATCACTCTTTTTCATTTGTAAGAGTGACATTTATCATGGCAAATCAAGGATATAGATCAGTCTTCACTTATGTATCAAAAGAGGATAGATTGGATGGCAACAACTATTCTTTGTGGTTCTTCATTATGAAGAATGTGCTTGTTATAAAAAAATCTTTGGAATTATGTCAGTGGGAAAGAAGTATGTCATGGTGATTTAGTTCCTGCAAGTCCTCCACAAGAAGGTCATTGTCAAAGTTAGCCACCACCACAAAGAACAACTCCACAGAAGGCTTGGGACATTAGGGATGCCCAAGCATTGTCACTTATTGCATTGGCAATTCAATGATCATTAATCCCACATATCCATTTTGCTGCTACTTCATGAGTAGCATGGCTTACACTTGAGCATATGTTTGATGGAAAAAATGATACTCTCATTTCTTTTTTGAAGAAGGAGCTTGAAACTGTGAAGATGAAAGAAGGTGATGTTATGTAAGCTCAACTTAATAAAATGCAGGACTTTCTCGAGTAGTTGATGAATGTAGATGAGTATTATGTTGATGCTCAGATGATCTCCATGACTTTGAACTCTTTTCCACCTTATTTGGCCTTTCATATAGCATTGAATCTTATAAAGCAGGTTTCCACGCAACCACTTACTTTTCTTTAGTTGGTTAGCTTATTGTTGTAAGAAAAGCAAGCAAGGAAGAATAGTGGGGTGGATGTTATAGCTTCTAAACAAGCTTTTATGGCAAGACAGAAGGGGAAGGGCAATCAGTCCAAGAATGCTCCATAAGTTCTGGAACTTCATAGAATAATAAGAAGCAAGGGGCACACAAGCCAAGAAGGGTAAGTGTTATTACTGTAAAAGTCAGGTCATTATATCATAGAATTCAAGAAATGCATTATCAAGGAGAAAAAAGAGTCTAGGATGGCAGTTTCAAGTGCACCTTCTATTGTTGCTACTATAGAGTCTATGTTGTTTGTCATTAATCAAGACTATTGTCTTTATACTTGCAGTTATTATTCTTCTTGGTGGGCACATAGAGCATTCAGCTCTATAGAGGATGCTAACACTTGGTTCTTTGACAATTGTGCTTCTAAGCACATTACATCCTACAGGGATTTGTTTACTTATGTTGTTGTAGCTCATGTTGGCAAATCAGTGCAATGTGCTAACAATGCATCTTATCTTGTTAGAGGAGTTGAAGAGATTGTTTTGAAAGCCATCGATGGCTCTACTCTCCTTTTTTAGGATGCTTTATATGTGCCAGTGATGAAGAAGAATTTGCTATTCATTTCTTCTTTAGCAAAATGTGAAATGCAATCACTTTTGATGATGGTAAATGTATGGTCAAGGATAAGAAATTCTTGACTTTGGTACTCATGGACTTTATGTGGTAGATGCTCATTTGGTTGATTAGTCAATTTATTTGGCATCTACTATTACTCCTACTATGTTACAAGTAGAGTTATGGCATGCTCATATGGGGCATGTGAACTACAAAAGGGATACAGTAGATGGGAGAGAAAAGAGCACACACAATGTAGGTGTTGTCAACAATGTTATGACAGCCTTATTCCACTTATATACATACATACATACATACATACATACATACATACATACATACATACATACATACATACATACATACATACATACATACATACATATATATATATATATATATATATATATATATATATATATATATATATATATGAATAAAGAATATGGGCGGTCATTGTACACGAGCAGGCCGAAGGGCCTTTTACCCCAACAACCTCCCACTAAAAGGCCAATGGGCCAGGGAGTGAAAAAACAAAACAAAAGAAAAGAGACAGGGTGAGGAATCATGATATCTCACCTAACGACCAATCGGAAAGCGAGTTGTGTAATAAGTGTCAGGAATCTCCAAGTCCAAGACATCCAAGAGGCAAGTGATCCTGCAGCTCCATACAATAGAGAAATCCAGCACAACTCATGAGTGCAAGGCTATACATCATCATCATTAGAGTAGCGCATAGCATCAACGTGGCACATACAAGGCAGCGGAGAGCATCCAAACTCTCCAAAGTCAATCACTGAAAGAGGGCCAACATCCCAGACACACGTCAAATAGGGTCTCAAGACAGTATGCGACCTCAACAAAGCGGAAGATTGACATACAAATTGTAGAATCAGCCATAAAGCGCACTAAACGCACATCAAGAGGCCTGAGAGGTATCTATATATAATAAAAGACAGCATGACGACTGCGTAGAACCTGCTCGGCATCCAAATCCCAAAACTTGTAAGCCGTAAAGTCACCATCTCCATAACCAAGGAGAAGACATCTGCATGACATAGGCTCATGTGGCATACTGACAATGGCCTGGAAGCCAAATATCCTCAAGTGATCATAGGAGGGTCTCATACCACTCCATGTCTCATGTGGTGTAATACCGTCCAAAGTCAAGTACGACGTCTTGTTAACCAAGTAGACTGCCGTCATAAGGGCCTCATCCCAAAATCCATAAGACAATCCAACTGTGGTAAGCGTAGCAGCAACCTTTGCCTGTAAGGTCAAGCACATGCCATGAGCAATCTCATAATACCGGGGGCATAAGAAATCAATGCCATACTGCTGACAAGAGATCCGTAAGCTGGGAGAGATAGCATAGCTCTCATAATCCATCTGCAAGCATCTAGGCCTGCAACCAGCAGAATCCATAAACCTGTCAAGCATAGCAACAGCATCCTCAATCTGTACCAAAGGGTAAGCCCAAACACGATGGGTAGC